>NC_090444.1:56368677-56671983 GCF_031143425.1 Pleurodeles waltl | reverse complement strand
GATTGGCCAGGAGGCAATTTACCAAATCCTGTCAGCATACCAGCACACCCAGGACAGGATGGGCCAGATTCTGGCCACTATGCAGGAGATTCAGAGGCTGCAGAGTGAACACCATAATGTGGCCATGGAGCAATGGCAGGCCCACAATGCCACCATGGCCTCCATCAAAGGGGTGCTGCAGGACAAGACTGGAGTACTGTGTGAGATCTCCACCCACATGCAAGCTCTGTCCACAAGACACAAGACACCCTAGCCCTCCACATCTGCTGCTGATAATGGACCATGGAACTCGCAGGACACCAGCTGTGACCACCAAACAGTGCCACAACCTACTAGTTGTCTGTATCTGTGGCTCACTGGAAATGTGGCAAGGTCTTTGTTCTTATAGGTTCTGCCTTGATCCAAGTAGGGGCGACCATTTCTAGTAGCCATGGTGTTGCTGACAGAGGGAACGCCAAAGGCAGTATGTGCCCTCCAGAAGCAGTCCTCGAGGGAAAAAACCCAAAAAGGGGAAAAAAAACCTTGAATAGGAACTCCTGGAGCAAAAACAAAAAGTAAAAAGTAAATCTGAACAAAAGGCACAAACGACAAAGAAAAAAGCTGGAACAGTTTCAGAAATCATATATCTGACGCAGAAGAACAGGAGCGAAGATCACCACCCAAAAGAAATGTTGCAGCGAAACGAGAAAACAGGATTTACACACCTTATAGACCCAAAGAACAGGAAGTGACTGGCAGGAAGTAAAAGACACCATATTGGATTGGGAACATAACATAGAAATCCATAGTAAAAGTCACCATGTTAAGTAAGGTTCCAAAGGCATGCAGGGAGAAGGAAGGCATGCTGGGAAAGAGAAAAGAATCATGGACATGAAAGAAAGGCATATAGTTAGGAAGAAACGAGGAAGGCAGAAAAGAAGAAAGAAAAAGAAGCAGAAGGTAAGTGGGGAAAAATGGAGAGTGAGGGGAGGCAAGAAACTAGCGGGGGCGCATCGCGCCATTAATGTAGCGAGGCCCCATGCCCAATTTGGGGCCTCAATAAAAACAGGAAATTGCAGGGACGTGGTGTGTCCTGCCGCGGTGCGGTTGCGTCCCGAGCCGAATGGTCGGCTCGCGCCGTGACAGGCTGTGCGACAAACAGTCTATTTCATCCACCATCTGCCCACTCCCTTGTATTTCACCATTCCTTATTTTGATGCACTTAATTAAAAGTTATACATCCACACCCAATGTATCTGTGCTTTATTCCTAATTCATGCATGTGATGCCTTACTTTCTCTATGTCAAATGTTAAACAGTACCAGAAATTGGCTAGGCCAAATGTCTTAATGCATGTAACATTCCAAACATAAGAAATGGCTTCCTCACACTTGCATCAGGAATGTCCTAATCCTCCTTGTACAGGGCATGGCAAACCATAGTAAGATCTATGAGAACAGTTATGTAGCATACATTTAGGTACAGTTTGTTCAATGACACATGTAAGCACTTTAAGTTCAGAATTGAACATCATTGACACTGTCACATATTCACTGACCAGTATTACCTCTTGTCAATTGTACTATACACCAGTAATGCTCATACATATGCAGCCTTCTTAATTAGTACAACTGCAGGCCAAACAGTCCATACATGTGAAGGCAGGAAACACAACCAGGAACACAAAACTTTTGTGTGTGAACTACCTTCAGGAGTCATCAAACACATGAAGCAGTAAGGGGTATGTGATAGTACACACATTGCACCATACACACTGCTGTGTCTCCAGAACTGGTTGTACAACCTTACAATTGAATACAACTCTACATAGGAAATGCTGTAGGAAACATTAAGCTAAATGTACCTTCAACTCATTGGAAGTATAGCTGAATGAGCTGAGTTCTGGAGTCCACACCACCCTCCCCTTCTTCATAGCTGTGTTCCGTATCCTCAGCTGCCACCAGTGGATCATGTAATTCCTCATCTTACAGTAGGGGTACATGTTTCCTTAGTTCCAAGTTATGCCGCATTCAGCAGGCCACAATGATTTGGCTAACCTTGTTTGGGGAGTAGAACAAGGATCCGCCTGACAAATGCAGGCACTGGAATCTTGCCTTCAGGAGGCCGAAATCCTTTCGATAACTCTTCTTGTCCTGCTATGTGCCTCATTGTAGTGAATTTAACCCCGAACTGGGATACCTCCCTGTGTCTACAGCCAGGACAGGTTTGGATAGCCAGAATCACCTTGGAAGAGAGGGAATACATATGAGGCTGGCCTGATTTGTAGTGGGAACCAAACTTACTTACACCTTATACCAGGTCCAGTCATCCCTTACTAGTGACATGTAGTCAGTGTCTAGAAGCCATGGTCTCTAGGGGTGGTGTGGTTGACCAGCCAAGACTTAACTAGGAGACATGCAAAGCTCATGCAATATCACTGTATTCACACAGTACTCACACACATGAAAGACAATAATCAGAGTTACAAAAATAAATGTACTTTATTTTGGTGACACAAATGAGACTGTACTCCCTTAGGAGGTACGTAATACATAATATATTCACTAGAATGCAGTAATAGCTGTAAAACAGCGAGGAAACAGTGCAAATAGTGAAAATCACAATAGGTAGGAATGGGCCTAGGAAGAACACAAACCATATACTAAAATAGTAGAATGTGAAAGTCAGTTTCCCACCTAGACAAGTGTAGTGTGTAGAAGGGCACTGGGAGTGTAAGAAAACACAAAAGGTAAGTAATATAACCCACCCCAGAGCCCAGGGAAGCCGGAGTAAATCACAGTAAGTTTCCAAGTTTACAGAAAAACATGTGATAGAAGACTTCACAACAACCAGAAGAGACTTAAAGACACCAACAAAGGATTCCTGGACCTGAAGACGTGTGGAGAAAGGGGACCAAGTCCAATAAGCACTCAAGACTCCAGGGAGAACAGGAGCCCCTGCTAACCCAGGTGAAGGTGCAAAAGAAGAACCACCAGTAGGGAAGAACAGTTAGTACTGCGCCTAAGAAGATGGATGCGGGTTCCTGATTGGTGCAGATGATGTCTCACGATGGATGGATGATTGCAGTCTGGTTTGCGTCGCTGGATTCCGCCAACACTCCTTGGAGCACGCAAAGCTCGTGGTTAGCAGAAAATGGCACTGCCGGGGAGCAGGAGGGTCCTGGAGGCCTCTACCCAGAAAAGGGAGTCAGAGGGGACTCTCAGCAACTCAGAGAACCCTCAGAAGATCAGGCAGCATGCCCAGGAGTCCCACAGCACGGGGGCAAAGAAGGTGCAAAAGGAGGTCCACACAGCACTACACAAAGGGGTCCCACGCCGCCGGAGAACCACGCAGGAAGCTGTGTATCACTGGCTAGAGTGTTGTGGACCGTAGCTGCAGGGTGCACGAAGAACTTCATGGAAGGATGCCAACAAGCCTTGGCAACTGCAAAATACGTGGTGCATGGGAATACTGTCATGCGTGGGAGGCAAGATCTTTCCTCCACCAAAGTTGGACAGTAGGATGTCAGGACCATCGGGACCACTTCAGTCCACCACCTGTGTTGCTGAATCCATGCACTTTTTCAGAAGAGGGGACCCAAGCCACCTGTCGTCACTGCAGAGGGCTGCCTGCTGAAGCAGGGAAGTGACTTCTTCACTTGAAGGGAGATTCCTTCGTTCTTCTGGTGCAGGCTGAAGACTGGCAGTCCTCGGAGGATGCACGACCTGGAACAAGTTGCAGTTGGTGGCAGGAGCTGAAGATACAATGTTGCAGAAGTCATCTTTGCTTCTTTGTTGCAGTTTGTAGAGTCCCTGGAGGGTCCAGATGTAGTTTCGGCAGTAGAAGGTGAAGTAAAGGATGCAGAGGATTCCTGTTGGAGTCTTGCAATCCGAATCTGAGGAAACACTCAGAGGAGAGACCCTAAATAGCCCTGACGATTCAGGCGGTGTACTGGGTGTATGCTGGCCTGTCAATCAATCATTCAGCAGATTTTTATAGCTCACTTGTCACCTGTGAGGATATCCAGGTGCTAGTCTGCTGCTGTGCTCTGCGGCCCTTCCTGAAGTCATCGGGGACTGAGATGTTCTCAGGTGGGATGGGAGGCTATTCCAGGCTTTGGCCGAGATGAAGGAGAAAGCCAGTCCTCCGTAGGAGCTGCAAAAGATACAAGGGTGGAGCACAACTCATAACTCACCATGCAAATAATAACGTGCACATCAAATACAATGCTTATGATATATTTCTGTGTTTTTTCAGTTTAATTTTGTACCCATACCAATTGTTATGTCATTCTACTCAGAATGTTCCTACTGTTGCTTCAGTTGCCCTGTTACTTTAAACCTACAATAGCACTGATGCTTACAAGACTTGATTGCTGCGATGTGGTTTATACTAGAGCTAAGATAAGAGATATGCAAATTCAAGAAATGCAACACTAAGCAGTAAACTTAATTTCAACCTTAAACTTCAAACTTCCACATCACTTGGACCTCAAAGATCTGCATTTGCTTTCAAGGGCACAGTTGCAAGCTTTTCCGCACTGTGTTTAAAGTTCAAGGAAGTAACTGGCTCAAAATATCATTAGACAATATTCTTAACCTACATTTGCTGAGATCACGCAGTGCAAACCCAATAGTTCAGGTAAAATTGAATCAATCCTAGCCTGAGTCCTACTCAGAAATTCACAGTGCCCGAATCCTCTGACTTAACCTAGTCTAGCTTCATTCAGAAGGCATCTAGGAACATCACTATAACTAACAATGCCCACCTTTTTTTGGTTTGTTGACAGAGAGCATGTTTTCATATGCCATCAACAAAGTGGTACACTGAGCATTGGGGGGGGGGCACATACTATTATGTATGACGTATTTATGTGTTGTATACCATAATGGGAGCATTTCAGGGAGTTTACAGTTTTTAATTTGTGGAATCATAACTTACTTTTATGTTTGATTTTTTTTCAGTGAATTTGGTTATTTTTGATGTCCTGCACTCACCAGCCATCTTGCCTTTGTCAGCAATGAAGGGGACAGCTGCAGGCTCTGTCCTAACCACCTCAGGGAGACAACCCCTGCTCTGTGTAGTGTTTGATAATGTGTTGCAGGGATTGGTGACAAATTCTGGCATTCTGTAAGCTGCTGTGCTCTATCCTTCAGAGACCCAGGTATCCTTTTTATGACAATCAATATTACTTGACCTTTTTTGTATTATCTGCAACTATCTTTGCCTCCTCCGACTGATCCATTCAAAACCAGACAACTAACATGATGTTGAACCTGCAATGCATCTGTCAAATACAATACATGCTGATCAAATTATGCCACCTTACGAGAGCTTAAACCTTTTTTGATCCCCCTTTAAATGTTCCCCCTCCCCTTGGTAAACAGTCATGCTTTATAAAACTGCATTCTACTGAATTTCTAATGAATACCAACAGTAAGCTATACATGGATCTACAGGTAACCCGAAATATCTGCACTGGGTATAGCTTTCTAACTGCTTACCGAATTCCATGAAGATTCTTTAAACAACACCAAAGTACTTAGCACAAAAATTATATTGCCCCAAAAATTTAACTTTGCCTCTGTTTGACCGATTGACATAAAACATAACATACCACACATAAATCATCTTTCTAAAGTGCTACCAAAGTTCCAATAGGGCTCCTACCGCAGCCCCTATTGATTAAACGAGCAACCATGCTGTGCATGCCTCATGTGGACACTGGAGCACCCCAAAAAAAGAAATCATATTTATTATTCAATGCTTTGGCTAGGAGAACCTAAAATTGCTCCAGGGATTTTCTAAAGTATATATGTTCTTGCTGGTGGTGCCCTTTGAAGTTCCAGGGGCCATTTTCAATCTCTGGCTACAACAAGAAATCTGAGAGCCCTCTGGATAAGTCATTAGAAGAAACAAACACCTGGTCCTGCCAGGTTAAAAAGTCCCATTAACTGCACCATGATGGAGGGCTGAGAGAGCGAGAGCAGAGATTGCAGCAGAAGGATATTGAAGGCTGTCAGCAATAAAATATTTCCTATGGAATTCCAGTGGCTAGCTAGCAACCTAAAAGGCTGGTATGGGCTCTAAAGGGTGAAAGAGGACCTGGACCCACCAGATGAGATGAGTTCCTTATGCTCAGTGACCTGTTTCAAGGGAAGACGTAGACACCAATTACCAAGACAGCAACGGGTAACTAAGCAATAGCCCCTCCTATATACTGAAAGAACACACAGGAAAGCCTTGGGCATTTGAGAAGGTGGAGAGCCAGCTGAATACCCCACAGCTTGATAGAGGTCCCAGCCCATCCCCCAAGCCAAGTGGTCCTCCGAATAGAGGGCTGTGGTGGTAGGATTGATGACAGCAGTGACCTTTAAAAGCTTTAGAGAGTATCTGGCCTGGACCTGCAGAAAGTACATAGGATCTGAGATCACTGGGCAGAACTGCACCCAAAGGAGAGAACACAGGAGGGATGCAAGCAGACACTATGGCCCTCATTCTGACCCTGGCGGTCTTTGACCGCCAGGGCGGAGGACCGCGGGAGCACCGCCGACAGGCCGGCGGTGCTCCAATGGGGATTCCGACCGTGGCGGTAAAGCCGCGGTCGGACCGGCACCACTGGCGGGGTCCCGCCAGTGTACCGCGGCCCCATTGAATCCTCCGCGGCGGCGCAGCTTGCTGCACCGCCGCGGGGATTCCGACCCCCCCTACCGCCATCCAGATCCCGGCGGTCGGACCGCCGAGATCCGGATGGCGGTAGGGGGGGTCGCGGGGCCCCTGGGGGCCCCTGCAGTGCCCATGCCACTGGCATGGGCATTGCAGGGGCCCCCGTAAGAGGGCCCCTACATGTATTTCACTGTCTGCTGCGCAGACAGTGAAATACGCGACGGGTGCAACTGCACCCGTCGCACAGCTTCCACTCCGCCGGCTCGATTCCGAGCCGGCTTCATCGTGGAAGCCTCTTTCCCGCTGGGCTGGCTGGCGGTCTGAAGGCGACCGCCCGCCAGCCCAGCGGGAAAGTCAGAATTACCGCCGCGGTCTTTCGACCGCGGAACGGTAACTTGACGGCGGGACTTTGGCGGGCGGCCTCCGCCGCCCGCCAAGGTCAGAATGAGGGCCTATATGCTTTAGGTGATTTCTTAGGAGAGGCCCGGATTAAAAGAACTAGGGTTGGTGAATTGAAGGTTCCCTAGAAGCAATAACACCACCCTAAAAATTGAGAACTTTTAATATTGAAGAACTGATTCAAGGCACACCAGGGGCACACATTAACACCTTTCAAGGCAATTATTACTATGTGAGACAGAATGAATTGGCCAGCAGGCCTGCTGGCAGTCTCAATGACACCCAGAGACCAGCCTGTGGCCTAAGTGGACCCCCCCAAAAGGAACAGTGGGTGATTTAAGAGGATAAATGGTGCTTCCTGTCATATATGTGTTACCAGCTATATCCCAAAATATGTCATGTTATCAAATGGTGCACCTAATAGGGAGAACATCCCAAAACCCCTGAACATCAACAATCCATGATCATTGACAGTCATATATATATAATAAGGCACACGTTCTAAATATTGTCCAATGTTGCAATCTTCACAGTTTATTTCCAAGTTCGTATTCAAATCAGAACTTCAGCTTCAGATCAGATCAGATTCCAGCCCACATCCAAATTTCATCTTCAAATCAGATTCCAGCCAACTCGTGTTTCGTCTGGGAAATCACCCAGTGACTTAATCAGGGCTGCAATTACATATATATAGTATTGTTTATTAACTCTTTCAAATCAATATTATTATTATAATTGATTTGCCACTCCCTTCTTCCCCACAGTCCAGGTATTATGTAAATCTAGGACCACAGTCATCAATGTGCAAAATAGTGTGCAATAAAGTTTCCCATGTTTTCCTCTCACGCTGTGAATGCCATATGTAATATTTAAGGTATCATATGTTTTGTGTATGCACACACAAGTGAAATCCTCCTTTACTACAGTGCCTCCATGTTAAAACATCTTGAAAAACAATAAACCCATCACCCATATGATTTACCTGCATAGTAACACTCGCATATGAATCACGTGCTACCAAGTGTTGATTGGTTCAAATTTGTATCCTATTCTCATCCGTCTAGTAATTAATATTGCTTTCAAAACTATAAGAGAATATCCCAAGGTGTTATATATTATATTCAGGGTCCTCCATTTCATCAAGCTGATAGTAATCCTACAACATAGCATGCTTACCTTTCCTAAATCCTCCTTATATGTATCTCCAATCTCTTCATTTAAATTCTCCCTTCAAATCCGGGCCCCTATGAAAATGATTTAAGATCGACTTTCATCTTATTTTCACATATTCTAATCCAAGCTCATTCTCTTATAGCTAACTGATGTAGCCTAATCTTTCTTTAACCTTTTCACATAGTCTCCTCCAAGCACATTGGTGGTCATTACGACCCTGGCGGATTACTTCCGCCATGGCCGCGGGACGCGGTGGCACCGCCGACAGGCCGGCGGTGCCCCGCGGGGCATTCTGACCGTGGCGGCTTAGCCGCGGTCAGAGAAGGGAAACCGGCGGTCTCCCGCCGGTTTCCCGCTGCCCCCAAGGAATCCTCCAAGCCGGCGCAGCTTGCTGCGCCGGCTTGGGGATTCCGACTCCCCCTCCCGCCATCCAGTTCCTGGCGGTTCTCCCGCCGGGAACCGGATGGCGGGAGGGGGAGTCGCGGGGCCCCTGGGGGCCCCTGCAGTGCCCATGCCAACGGCATGGGCACTGCAGGGGCCCCCGTAACAGGGCCCCAAAATGTATTTCACTGTCTGCCTTGCAGACAGTGAAATACGCGACGGGTGCAACAGCACCCGTCGCACCTTCCCACTCCGCCGGCTCTATTACGAGCCGGCATCCTCGTGGGAAGGGAGTTTTTCCCTGGGCTGGCGGGCGGTCTTTTGGAGACCGCCCGCCAGCCCAGGGAAAAACTCATAATACCCTCCGCGGTCTTCTGACCGCAGAGCGGTATTATGGAGGGCGGAATTCTGGCGGGCGGCCTCCGCCGCCCACGGAATCGTAATCAGGCCCATTGTCTCCTAAATATCTTTTATCAATCATCCACTCGAATATGTTTCTGCTCATAAATCAAATTGCGAATATGTTCCTCCTCCCATTAGTTTTTGTTATACAATGCCTGCTATAAGCCGGTCAAAAAGAACGCAACCCTTTCATTCACCACCACATAGCCCTATGAGTCGTATATAAAAAGCTCCGTAACAGGGAAACAAATTATCACTCTAAAAACTGCAAAATGCTCTCAGTTTGGCACCCCTCAGACTTCCTTCGATCCACCTTACCTGTGCATTTCTCCTTCTCTAAGGTAGCGAGTAAACTTCCTTCCATTTCCCTAGTCTGTTTTCTTTCACCCTCATATAACCGCTTCAACGTTGCTATTAACGACGGACTACATTACATACTAATACTTTCCTCATGGTAATAGAAATGGGACTTGTCCCTCTCACCTGAGTTCCCCACTTACTGTTTATCGCTACCTTCATTAGCTAAAAAATCTTATAGCATATTCATTCTGCAACAACTACCCTCTGTCGGAAATGGGAGATCTTTGACTCTTTTGTTAGCACCTCCATACAAAACCTCCCAATATTCCTAAAGGCAGTAAATATTAATCTAAACCTTGTACCTCCTAGTCTTTTAGCGTCTGTACCTATGCTTCCTTTCTGATCAATCCACTATTACTAGTTTTTCACCTGTGTATGCATGCTTCTCCGTTATTTGTCAGATTTGTACCTACTTAGCATCACATATAGTCGTCATCTCATGATTCATGATTCTCTGCATTCTCAAAACCACATTTGTATACATATTTAATTGTTGTTACAGTATATATTTATGTCCCCAAGAAGTATTTCAATTCTGAATCTTTATTTAAGCCATCTTCACCGCCCGCAACTGCATAATCCATAAGCATTCCCTTCTCCTCAAGTGCAGTTCTCTATTGACCCCCTGGGGTCCAAAGATACGCTTTCTAATCCCAAAAATGTAAAGTCCTTGTGATCAGTTTGTACATCATACATTTTCATGTGTTGTGCGATCGGATACCTTTCATCTCCCTGCTTGATTGCCCTCAGAAGTTCACCCATTCTAATCCTGAGAGGATGAATTGTACTCCCTACGTAAAAACGTTCACACTTACATGAGATTACGTACACCACAAAATTTGTCCGACAGTTGATATTTGTTTGTATCCTATACTGTTCACCCCTATAGTCTACAAAGCCTTTTTCCCATGCCATGCCCATTTACACACTCCACATTGGACACATTTAAAGAAGCCCCGATTTTGTTCCATTAACCAGTTTTCCTTTGCTTGATATTTGGGGTAACTAGAACATAAGAGATCTTTCAAAGATTTCCCCTTTCTATAAGTCATCTCAGGTCCGTTTGTTATTCAACCCTCTAGTACTATGTCCTGTTTTAAGATATTCCAATGATTTTTCATTATTTTTCCAAAGATTATAGAGGTCTCTGTATAATGTGTCACCACTCTAATCTTATCCTTCTTTCTATCATCCTTTGTGGTATTGTGGGACAAAATAATCTCTTTCTTAGCAATCCTACTAGCCCTTTGTTGTGCCTTCTTTATAACCTGTGTTTGGTAACCTCTTTGTTTAAAGCACAAACCCATATCCTGAATACAGTGTTGGAAGTCATCATCCCCACTACAATTTCATTTTGCCCTTATCGTCTCACCAAAAGGTACTTCCTGAACTTGGTGTTTCGGGTGTGCAGTTGAGGCATGTAAAATAGAAACACATGATGTCGGTTTCCAACATAATTTACTTTGTATCCTATTTTCATTAATTAAAAGTTCCACTTCCAGAAATTCTATTTTTTTTCAAGCTATATTGGTAAGTAAATCTGATAAATACATCATTTTCATTTAGATGACAACATAATTCTATCAACTGTTCAGTAGTCCCTGTCCAGATCATGAGACAATCATCTATGTACCATCCTCAATACAATATGTACAGCTGCCATATTGCTGCTCCGGTTCCCCAGACCCACCTCTCCTCAAACCACACCATAAAGAGGTTCACATAAGAAGGGGAGAATCTGGAGCCAATTTCTACTCGCTGTTTTTGTCTACACCACTTTTTATGGAATAGGGAGATATTCTGTTTCAAAATCAGCATCTCTGTGTGTTCCCATAAACTGGGCAATCTATTATAAATTATGGGGGTCATTACAACATTGGCGGTTATAGCCGCTTACCGCCATGTAGAAGACCGCCAACACACCGCCACGGCCGCGGAATTCCGCCACGGTCATTATGACCCACAGCTCGGAATCCACCAAAATCCAGACACCCAGACAAGTCCGCCACACCAAACGTCAGTGATAAACTGGGGATAACAAAACCTCCCCCGTCACACCAACAGGAATACACCCACACTATCACGACCCATGAATCCATGCGGCGGTCTTTCAACCGCGGTATTCCATTGGCGGTACACACTGCTGCGCTCAAAATACACACAATCTTACAAAACACTACCACATTGGACATTATGAAATACACACACCTGATACACATACACACACCACTCCCACACACCCAATACAATATAAAACACGCACCCACATCACCCACAAATCCTTATGTCTACAATTGCGACTGAGGGCCAGAGAGAGACACCACCATCTACAAACTAGCATCCACAGGCACTCCATACCATCACTCACACAACATCCAAGCACCTCACACAACACATCTCTAAATATCACCCCACACATCACAACACACACCACCCCACACAACACCCACACCACCCCATGGACCTGCAAAGACACCCCAGGTTCTCTGAGGAGAAGCTCAGGGTCATGGAGGAGGAAATCATCCGGGTAGAACCACAGCTATTCGGATCACAGGTGCAGCACACCACCATAGCTAGGAAGATGGAGCTATGGCGCTGAATCGTGGACAGGGTCAACGCAGTGGGACAGCACCCAAGAACTAGGGATGACATCAGGAAGAGGTGGAACGACCTACGGGGGAAGGTGCATTCCGTGGACTCAAGACACCTTGGGGTTCAGAGGACTGGCAGCAGACCCCCACCTCCTCCCCCAGAACTAACAACATGGGAGGAGCAGGTCTTGGCTATACTGCATCGTGAGGGCCTCGCTGGAGTATCAGGAGGAATGGACTCTGATAAGTCAAACCTTTAACTACTTAATCCCCCACCCACCTGCATGCTATCACATGCCCCCACCCTCGCCCTCACCCCGAACACTCCAACTCCTCATGTATGTCCCAATATCACAAACCACACATCCCAAACTCTAGCCCTGCATGTAACACCAAAGCATGGGCAACCATCACCAAAGCATGGCCCCTACACATACCCATACACCCCCCTAAACCATTATCACACAAGGTCCTACACAGGAATGCAAGCACTGGGGTACAAGGTCACCCACCCAAGGTCACCCACCCATTGCACACCATGGCACACGCAGATGCCTTTACACCCCTGCCGGACCCCTACCCAACGTCACCGGACAGGAGGGTCCAGATATGTCCACTCCACCCACAGAAGAGGCCAACAGTGATGACAGCAGCTCTGTCCAACTGGATCAAGATGACCAGCCCGGCCCATCTGGGACCTCGGGACAGTCGGTTCCCCTCACACTGGCACAGGCCACTACAGAGCTTGCCCCCTCTGGAAACACCAGCGCAGCACCCACCCAGGGGGCCCATACCTCTGTCCCCAGGACACATCAATCAGCAGTGTGTCCACCACTACAGGGAACCCAGGCTAACCCACCACCCCAACAACACCAGGGACCTGGGGGCAGTGGTAGTGGGCACACGGTTCAGGGGACAGAGGTCCACGGAAACAGAGGAACTGGGAGGGCTGCTGTGCGACAGGTGGAGGACAGGCCCAGGGAACCCACTCTCCACGAGGCCCTCTCCAACATCATTGGAGCCAACCACCATTCCCAGGAGACGATGGCAACAGTACTGGCCAAGTTTCAGGAGACACAGCGGCTGCAGGAGGAACAGTATTTGGGGTTCAGGGAGGAACTCAAATCCATCAATTCCACCCTGGGCACCATTGTAGGGGTGCTGAAGGAACTCGTCAAAACCAGGAGGGACACTGTGGCACAAGAGGCCCCTGACACTAGCCTGGACGATGAACTGCCAACCACCTCCGCCGGCGCTGGTGGACAGGAGGCACCGCCACAGGACCACCAAACCAGTACCCCACCCCCTGCAGATGGAGAACCACCCCGCAAGCGGTCCCTGAGATCCAGGACAAAGACAAAGAACAATGCCAAGACCCCCACCAAGAAATGAGACCACCCTGATTGTCATCCTTTTGTCCCACTTTGTCACCCTGTCCAGCCATCAACTGCACCAGCTCCACTTCCTATGCCCCTTTGGACAATGCACCTGTGAGACTAATAGACTGGACTCTGCCATGGACATTCCTCCACCATCACCCCTGACCATTTTACACCCCCCACTCCACTTTTGAGCACTTAAATAAACACCCTTAAATCACAAGAAAATCTGGAGTCAGTCTGTGCTTTCGAAAATGTGTATTTGCAATAACAGTGGCAAAATGCTATATCAAATGTAATGTCAACATATCAATGTCACACAGCTCTAGTCCATGCGGAAACAAGGCAGATGTCACACAGTGGGACCCACATCTGTGAAATCGTAAGGGAAAGTGACAACTCAGTGGCATACACTGGGTGAAAATGACAGACAGATGAGAGGTAGTAGAATTAAGTCAGATGTGGCAGGCAGTTTTGTCTTCTTACCTGTGTCTCACTGGAAGTATTGCAGGATCACCGTGTTCCTGTTGGCTATGTCCTCTTCTTCTGCTTCCTCGTTTTCACTGTCCACTGGCTCCACAGCTGCCACAAGACCTCCATCTGGACCATCCTCCTTCAGAAATGGCACCTGTTGTCGCAAAGCCAAGTTGTGAAGCATACAGCAGGCCACAATGATCTGGCACACCTTCTTTGGTGAGTAGAATAGGGAACCACCTGTCATATGGAGGCACCGGAACCTGACCTTCAGGAGGCCGAAGGTCCGCTCTATAATCCTCCTAGTTCGCCCATGGGCCTCATTGTAGCGTTCTTCTGCCCTTGTCCTGGGATTCCTCACTGGGTTCAGTAGCCATGACAGGTTGGGGTAGCCAGAGTCACCTGCAAATGTCGAGGGAAATCTGTTAGACACACACTAAGGGGGTCATTCTGACTCCCGCCGGGCGCGGTCACCGCGCGCCCGGCGGGAGCCGCCAAAATACCGTACCGCAGTCGGAAGACCGCGGCGGGTATTTTGAGTTTTCCCCTGGGCTGGGGAAAACGACCTTCCCACCATGAAGCCGGCTCGTAATCGAGCCAGCGGAGTGGGAAGGTGCGACGGGTGCTACTGCACCCGTCGCGTATTTCACTGTCTGCTATGCAGACAGTGAAATACAAGCGGGGCCCTCTTACGGGGGCCCCTGCAGTGCCCATGCCATTGGCATGGGCACTGCAGGGGCCCCCAGGGGCCCCGCGACACCCCCTACCGCCATCCTGTTCCTGGCGGGCGAACCGCCAGGAACAGGATGGCGGTAGGGGGTGTCAGAATCCCCAAGGCGGCGCAGCATGCTGCGCCGCCTTGGAGGATTCTGACGTGCAGCGGAAAACCGGCGGGAGATCGAAGGTTTTCCTGCACTGACCGCGGCCAAAGCGCCGCGGTCAGAACGCCCTGCGGGGCACCGCCGGTCTGTCGGCGGTGCTCCCGCCGACCCTGGCCCCGGCGGTCTGAGACCGCCGGGGTCAGAATGACCCCCTAACTCTTATGGACATCCCCAGACCCAGACACCTAGTCACACTGTATAGGCTCCATGTCCTCACCTAATAGCCACACACGGTGCCTCTGGAGGAGAACAGTGAGCAGAGAGTCAACCAACTCTGAGGTACGTAAACACAGCTTAATCGGAAAATATTTGCAAATCGACATATGCCAGTATCAGTGTCTAAGTAAGGCCTAGATTTGTGTGACGGAGTCCAAAATAATGCCATGTGGGCCCATGAAATGGCGGCTGCCTGACCTGTGAAATGGGACAAAGGGATATGAGGTAACTGCTCTGGCGTTGTACACCGTCGCGGTAGGCGGTCGAAGACCGTGGCGCAATCCTGTATTGGTTAACATTGGACACTATGGGCCCCAGGAGCCAATGACGATGTACGCCGGTGGTGACGGTATGCACCGCCACGGACGTGACCGCCATTTTCTGTCTATTCACTCACTTGATACCTGATCTACGACAGGAGAGGACCTACACTGCAAGTGCGGCTGTGACCTCAGTCTGGAAGAGACAATGGGTCGTGTGTCTGAGGAAAGGGCCCCTGCCTTCAGCACGGAGGAGTTGGAGAGACTAGTGAACGGGGTCCTCCCCCAGTACACACTACTGTACGGTCCTCCAGACGAACAGATGAGTACACTGTGAGCATGCTGTATGGGCAATGCCAGTGTAGAGTGGTGTGGATGAAAGATGGGGGGGTGAGAATGAGGTGTGCATGAAATGACGGTGAGTGCATGTGCGTCATGGCAAGGGTAGGGATGAGGGCCAATGACTTTGACGGTGCGGACGGTAATATCTTTTCCTTTTCCCTTGTACCATTCCTATAGGTCAGCACCCACCAGAAGAAGGACATTTGGCGTGCCATCGCCAAGGAAGTCTGGACCCTGGGGATCTACCACAGAGAGAGCACCCACTGCCGGAAAAGATGGGAGGACATTCGCCGCTGGAGCAAGAAGATGGCAGAGGCCCAGCTGGGGATGGCCTCCCAACGTGGGAGGGGTGCCTGTCGCACCATGACCCCCCTGATGTTCAGAATCCCGGTGGTGGCGTACCCGGAGCTTGAGGGCATCACAGCAGCCACAAGGGGGTGAGTACACTCTCATTCTGCTGATTCAGCGTGCATTTGAGGTGTCTGGGTGGGGGAAGTGGGCTGTGGGTTCCCCTAAGCCAGGGCGAGTTTAGTAGGCAATGTCCAATCTTAAGGCAGGCCCTGTGGAACCCCACCCCACCTGTGTACAGTGCCAACTACACCTAGTCAGGCTCCTGTGACATCCATGTGTGCAGCAATCGGGCATAGCCTTGTAACCCATGTCCCTGGGATTGATTAGGGAACTCCAAGTGCACAGCGTAGTGCGGGGGGCTTCTGTGTCTGTAGTGTCCGCCAACGGTAGTGGTATTGCATGCACTGAACATGTCTTTCTTCACCCTCCTTTTTGTGGTCTCCCTGTTCGTGTGTGCATTAGCATCATCAGGCGGAGGAGCAGTGGCACCGGAGCATGAGGGAGCTGCATCCCACATGGCCCTAGAGGGCGACACAACGGAGTCAGAATTCACTAGTGGGACGGAGGGCGAGGGGAGCTCCACGGCGGAGACAGGAGCTGAGACCAGTGACAAGGACTCCTCCTCTGATGGGAGCTCCCTTGCGGTGGCGGGCCCCTCTGTGCCCTCCGCATCTACAGGTACGGCCGCCACCCCCCCACCAGCACCGCCCTCCCAGCAGCCTCTCGCCATTTGCCCCGTACCCGCTCACCCAGGAGGGTGGGCATCTCCTTCGTCCCAGGCAACCCTGCTGCCCTCAGTGAGGAGGCCATTGACCTCCTCAGGTCCCTCACTGTTTGGCAGTCTACCATTCTAAATGCCATCCAGGGTGTAGAGAGGCAGTTGCAACAAACTAATGTATACCTGGAGGGCATTCATTCTGGTCAGGCAGCCCATCAGCGAGCTTTTCAGACTCTGGCCTCAGCACTGATGGCAGCCATTGTCCCTGTCTCTAGCCTCCCCCCTCCAACTTCCTCCACCCAGACCCAAACCCCTGTACCTCAGCCTATCCCAAGCACACCATCAGACCAGCATGCACACACCTCAACACACAAGGGAAGCACTGACAAACATAAGCACCACACATCCCACAGGCACTCACGCAAGCATCACACACATGCAGACACAACAACATCAACTGCCTCCACTGTGTCCCCCTCCTCCCCGTCTCCCTCCTCACTCCCTGACTCGTTTCCACTCACACCTGCATGCACTACATCCTCAACCACTACGTCCATCACCAGCACACCCACCACCACACCCCGCTCATGTGCAGTCACAACCCCCTCTACCATTCACACGTCCCCTGTGTCCTCTCCCAGTGTGTCTGTGAGGCCACCTCCCAAGGTACACAAACGCAGCCACACAGCCACCCAACAGCCATCCACCTCACGACAGCCTCCAGCGCATGCACCTTCACCCAAATTCACCAAACGTACACCTCCTACAACCACCACCTCTTCCTCCACTCCCAAACCCACTGCATCTACCCGTCCCAGTGTTCCTTAGAACATTTTCCTGTCCAACCTTGACCTCTTTCCCTCACCTCCCCCACCCCTTCAGTCTCCTAGGGCCCGACTCTCCAGGTCCCAACCCATCAACTTAGCCACAACATCTGCTGGACCAGTGGTGCCAGTAGTAACCAGCTTCTGGAGTGGGCCAGGCAGCAGGGCAGCCAGTGTGGCAAGGAGCCAGAGGACGGACAGTCCCCCACCAGTAAAGCATAAAAAGTTGGACAGTGCCCGGCGGGAGAGGGGAAAGAAATATGCCACCAAAGCCGTTCCCAGGGGTACAGTTGGGGGTGTGGAGACAGCTGCGCCACCATCCAAAGTGGGGAAGGGGCACCGGAAAACCGGCAAGTCTTGGAATATCTGCACGGCGGACAAGACTGCTACCAGCCCCGCTGCCCAGGACACCACCGCAAGCAGGCCCGCTGCCCAGGACACCGCCGCCAGCAGCACAGAAGGCTAGTGAGCGCCAATGATTCCGACGCTACTGAGGCCGCCACGGGCAGGATGAAGCACTCTGGGGACAAAGCCCCCTCCAGAACCAGTGGAGCAAGGCATCCACTACCTGAGTCCTTGGCAGGATTAAGCACTCTGGGCACAAAGCCCCCTCCAGAACCAGTGGAGAAAGGCATCCACTACCTCAGTCCTTGGCAGGATGAAGCACCCTGGACACAAAGCCCCCTCCAGAAACCAGTGGAGAATGTTATCCACTTGAGAGACTGGGGCTTTGCACTCCCCCGGATTGAACAGTGGGCAAACCACCCACTGTAGAAACTTGAGAGACTGTGGCTTTGCACTCCCCAGGAAAAAGCAGTGAGCAACCCACCCACTGGAGAGACTTGTGAGACTGTGGCTTTGCACTCCCCAGGATTGAACAGTGGGCATGGAGCCCCTCGTGTATCTGGCATCGTGCACTCATCCGGCTGAGGTGGCCCCCCTTCCCTTCCCCCTGAGGTGCCTGTTTTATTTCTATCTGATGCCCCAGCAGTGTTCTCTCCATCTTGTTCGGGTATTGAGTGTGGGCCTCGCACATGCCCTTTGGGCCTAATGGTCCACGGACTATGATAGTGGAATCCCTTGGACTTGTATTCTTGGTGTATGTATTTGTTTATAGTGTGAATATCTTAATATATGTATAGATTTTTGATTACTGTCTTTGAATATATTACAATCATTCGACTCATATCCTTTTGTCCTTGCATTCTTCCAGGAGGGGTTGGGGGGTGTAACTGTGATGTATCATGATGTATTAGTTTGTGTGT
Source organism: Pleurodeles waltl (assembly GCF_031143425.1). Taxonomy (NCBI): domain Eukaryota; kingdom Metazoa; phylum Chordata; class Amphibia; order Caudata; family Salamandridae; genus Pleurodeles; species Pleurodeles waltl. The sequence goes on along the minus strand of NC_090444.1, from coordinate 56,653,322 downwards.
TGTGGTGGGTGAGGGTGGGGGTGGGAGTGTTGCGAGTTGCATGTGTGTGTCACTGTTTTTTCCCTCCCCCTCCCCTGTGTCGTAGGTGCAGTACTCACCGTGGTCTTCGCCGCCGGCGTTCGTGCTCCTGGTAGAGGAGCAGGAAGATAAAGTTCAGAAGTTTCTGAAGTTCCGGTTCCATGGGGTCCTGGTTCCTCGTGGGATGTGTAGAGGTGAGCGTTTCCCCTTCCAAATCCTGTTTCTGCTGTGTTTTTGTTTGCGGTGGATCCGTCCCGGAAAAGGTGGCGGATTGACCTGTTGTGATAGGGTGGGCGGTACATTGTCTTCCGCCTGTCTGTTGGCGGTTACCGCCGCGGTGTTTGTTTGTACCACCTTGCCGGTCGGAGTGTTAAAGTGGCTGTCTATGTTGGCAGTTTCCGCCACAGTCGTAATTCCATTTCTTTTCCACCGGCCTGTTGGCGGTTTTACCGCCCCTTTAAGACCGACCGCCAGAGTTGTAATGAGGGCATATGTGTCTCAATGCATGCAAACCTATTTCATGCTTTATACTAGTATACAATGCCACCTCATCTAAAGTAACCAATATCATACCACTTTCCCACTGTATATCTCCCAATATGCTCAAAATATGTTTTGTTTCTTTAATATAAGACGGCAAGTTTGTTGCCAAGTGTTGCAGAAATATATCTACAAATTCGATAGCCTCTCTGTTGGACCCACAGAAATGATACACTAATCCTGGGTGTCTGTCCCCAAAACAGTGACGTGGAGAAGACCATTAACAGGGCATGTTTAAGACGTGGAGGGTGACCCCCACCGGGGTCCAAGTAAGCAGACCTCAGGCCTCTGCCACCACATGCACAGAACATTAGGATACTTCCTTTGTGACATGATGACAAGTATGCACCTTTAACTATATAAACACATGAAGAAGCATGAAGAATTCATAATTAGCATTGGTTGAGATTTAATCTTGAACCCTACTTTTAGAGACCTAAGTGTCCGAGTTGGAAGAGGAGCTTTTTAAACCATGGTAAGGGATTCAGGCAGGATGCAAGTTTTGCCTCATAAGGGAAACCCATTAAATCAAGATAGACTGGTACATATTACGCTCAGAATTCTTATATGCCGATATGAAAAATAAAGTGGGTGACCATTCTAATATGAGAATATATCTTTACAGTTGCTTCAATTTACTCACGAAACACAGGCCAGTGGAAGTTCATCAACGTGACTATACCACTCATTCCACAAACCACACCAAAATGTCCTGTACACAAGAATTTAACTTTAGTAATAGGCAATACACAGGAGAGGTCAGTACAAAAAACAGGGCAGATAGGAACTATTTCCCTAAAAGGTATAGAAATTCAAGACAAAATGGGCATAATTAATATCTGGCAACATTGTCATCTACATAACAGGAGGTACACACATGTTATTTCTCGCCCAATAAAACATACACATGGCTAGACCACCTTAGGTGCTCAGTCCATATGATCAACCAGATTACCTCTGCTGACACAGGGCTAAAATCCCTAGCTGTAACAACAACAAGGTGTTGGATGGAATGCTTGAAAAAATCTCAGCCACTGGCAATCACTCAGGTCACATCTCAATCCATCGCTTTTTGACAAACATGCCACCTCAGTTTTGTCCTAACATAAGGAATTCAGATTAACCTGGCTCCAATGAGAAAAGTGTAACCAGGACTGCCAGGCCAGGGCCTCCCTCAACTGGACTGGTTTTACCCTTATTGTGGGCTCATCAAACAGGTATAGCTTGATTCCAGTGCATACTGACCACTGGACCCACGTCTGGGCATACCTGGTACACTTAGCATGGCAAATGCAACAACAACAAGTTGATGGATGGAGTGCTTAAATAGATGTCAGCTACTGGCAATCACTCGGGCTCCATCCCAATCTGTTGTTATCCAAGTTATACTTGCAGTAAGAGAATCAACTATGATGGTATGTCACAGGAATTGAGAAAATTACCATAGTAGCAATGAATAGGGATAGGGACTTTTAAACACACTTAGGGCATTGCCACATACTTACACACTTTGCTCATTGACAGAAACAGTGGGAACCCTAGTGAATGGGTAGGCGCAGGCCCACATAGTCACATACTCATATTGGTGAATCCGGGTAAGAGGTTACATCCTCCCGAGAGACCTCACATTTGCTGAACTAGTCTCTGCATTTACAATGCCAGACAGCTAATGATCTGTCTGTCCAGAGTTGGGTAGAACGAGGAGAGGGAGACTTGGTCAAATGGGAGTTCATAATTGTTATCTATTTTGATTTTGAAGCCATGCCAGCATCTGGATGTAGGCACAAATATTGGATCAATATCAGCAATAAAGAGACACTGTTAAAACATGATTTAGACATTGCACAAAACTCAGTTAAATTGATCATATTTAAGACTGTGTACAACAATGCAAAAAGTCTACCATTTAATTGAGGGTTAGCACCCTCAAGCATGCTTTATTTTGTACTGCTTCATTGCAGTTCCTGAAATTTAAACACAAGAATGCTTGCCAGAAGAATTTCCACCCCAGTGCAACCAATGTTTTGAAAATACAAGTAATGTGAAGGGATGCTCCATGGTCAATTTGGCATAGGCAGCACGTAGTGTCATGTTTGCCTCCCTAGGATTCATGGTAAGTAAACAAAATCTTGCTCTAATTCACATTCTTTTCTTGTGAAGGCTGAGGGGAAGGTCCCAGAAGTTTTGTCTTGCTTTGTTTTAGAACTTGGTCATCAAGCTGTGTTTCTTTTTTTGCTAGTTTTAATGCTAACATATTTAATTGGTAAGGAGATAGAATTAATTTTTGAATGGAATTAAAGTAAGTGCTGCATGGGTTCTTATATTCCAAAGCTATAATTGTTACAATAGATGTTTAGTGTTCCTTTTGATACCACTTTCATCTTTATACAATATGATATAAAGAAGGCAATACACACTTGCTGACGTATTCATTTCTAGGTGTGCTTGAGCTAGGGATGAGCTATTCGATAGTCTGAGAAGCACCCTGTATATTTGACACTGAGCTACATCTAGCCATTTGGTACATTTCCCATGGAAAATTATCTGGATGAAGGTTAATGTTGTCATATATTTACTCTTGACTACTTGCAGGAAAGGAATGAGAGACGGGCCCAACATTTTGCTGATCTGTATAAGAAAGAATGTTGTTTCCATGGCTGATAATTGATGGCCTTCCCGGTCATTCTGCCACACACCTATGTGTTTGTGTCTGGAGATGCCCTCAATTTTGGTGCTATTTAAATGCCAGTTTCCTTTCTTGAGGATATTCTAGACAAAGATTGCCACTATCCTATTCTCAGTATTAATGCTAAAGCTATGTTTTGCACAGTATTCACTTAGCTTGTATAGTATTCCTTTGCAAACACTGCAGTGTTATCTGTTCTCACAGTATCATCAGGATGCTATAGTTGTGCTGAATGATTGATCAGACATGGGTCCCTTGCTCGCGACCCCACTGGATTCAAGCTAGTCTGGCTGATGACAGATGACATCTCTAAACAAGTCCCAGGAAGCTTGTTTCCGGTCCATGAAAGACCTGGCTTGGCAGTTCAGGCTGGGTTCCATTGGGGAACAGGGTCAAGACTGATTTGCATATGGCTGGGTCCAAACTAGGGTGACATGGTGATCAAAATAACAATGGATTAAGCCTAGATCCGTGACTGGGGGTGAGTGTTCGAAAAGTTGCAACACTCTGCCCATCATTTCATTTAGTGATTTTGTTCTGTGTACCGTAAGTGGCTACGATATGCTCAGACTTGGGTCCCTTGTCTGTTGTACCACTGGATTCAAGCAAGCTTGGTTGATGACATGTTGTACCCTGAAACTGGCCCCATTATGCTTGTTTACGGTCCAGGGAGGATCTGGCTTGGCAGTTCAGGCTAGACTGTTTCCATGGGGAACATGGTCAGGACTGATTTTCACATGCCTGGGTGCAAACTGCAAGTAAAATAACAATGGATTGAGCCAATATATTTGACTGGGGGTTACTGTTTGAAAAGTTTCAACACCCTGTCCATCTTTTTATTTTATGTTGTTGCTATGTGTGCCGTAAGTAGCTAGGGTATGCCCAGACATGGGCCCCTTGCTCACTGCACCACTGGATTCAAGCTAGCCTGGCTGAGGATGGGTGATACCCCAAAACTGGTCCCAGGGTGCTTGTTTCTAGTCCAAGGAGGACCTGGCTTGACACTTCAGGCTGGACTGTTTACATAGGGAACAGGATCAAGATTGATTTGAATATGGCTTGGTCCATACTGGCGTGACGTGGTGAGCAAAATAATGATGGATTAAACCCAGATCTGAGACTAGGGGTGAGTGTTTGAAAAGTTTCAACACTCCGTCCATCGTTTTATTTTGTGATGGTATCTAGTATGGTAGTCATGCTCAGTTGTCAACAATCCAGACTATTGACATTGTGCTGTCATGGTGCATTCAACACTAATTTTTCAGGTGTTCTTGGGATCTTGTTGGCTCGCTGATGGCCATTGAATTCTCTTAAGAGAACTAATTCCAGTAGGGGCACCTAGCAGGTTTTGGTTTGTAAAACACTGATGATGATCCAAATCGCTTCTTGGATCGAAATAATTTTATATTTTTCGATTGTACTGAATTTTTCCACTGGTATTTAAAAGTGTTTTAGTTAGTTATACTACTGACACAAATCTTAATAAAAAAATGTGTTTAAAAAAATTGTCCACTTGTACCCATGTGTAGTCAAGTACTGTTGTTCTCCATGGTGTGAAGTGAGTGGCAGAAGTTGGCTTGTCCCCTGCTGACCCCCCTAACAGTCTATTTTAACACTGTAAATACATCCATGTGTGTATTTTCAATGTTTAGTTTTCCCTGGTAACATGGATAGCATCCTGTTGTTATTTACTGTTAATAAGGGCATAAAGAAAACTGTGATGGGAAGGATCAGCAAGGACAATACTGCCTCTAGATTGAATTATATTGTAAATTATCTTTCTTGGACCATGGGTTTGATAAATAAAGAGTTTGTAAATGTGGTGGAGAAACGTTAGGTAACACAGCTTAAGTGAGGCTTTAGCCACTGTGGATGGATCCCTTGTAGTCTAAGTGAGCCTTTTAATAAAGGATTCTGACTCACACACTAAGAATAATCCCTATTTATCACATGCCCCTCTTTATCTGATTATTAACCTCTCAACATCTATTCCGTGACTACCCCATGCTAAAAGAAAATATATCAACCTAAAATAGCCAGGCAAACTGAGGATAGTACTACAGGAGTTCACATGGAGAACTCTGTAAAGTTAACTCCTGAGGGAACAACTAATAAACTTTCCTAGCTCAAAAAAGTAATAACTAATGCTTTGGTGCTTCTTGTGATACCGTCTATAATCTCTGCATGCATGCGCAAGGTATATGTGAAGTTGCAACAGGAAATAAAAATGTTTTAGTAAATGGTGACCATACAGGAGACAGCACAATGAAAGTACAACACATGCCTAATTAGCCAGAGACTTAATCCAAGCAAGGAAATCTATCTGGAGGAAGCAGTCAAAGTTCAGCAATGGGCGAACCATGTAGCAAACCCAGGGAAAGAGCCACCAGTGCATGACATGATTAAATTACGGCCCCCAATTATCTATTATCACATGATGTTTTGCATCATCCCTGGAAGCCAAACCCTATGTATTGATCATAACGGGGGCTCCTGGTTTGAGCTCCTGAAGCAGGGAGTCTTGGTTGGAGCTTAAAAATAAAATTAGTTCACTGTATAGCATGGGGCTTATAGTGGTAATCAGGTATTCAAGCAATTTATGATGGTGTAATGAATCAAATGGATAGGAAACTCTAGGAAAACTATGGAGGGGGATTGTATCATCTTGAACATTAGATATCCTCATACGGTTTAATATATTCTGACAACTTTCCAAAATATGCTACAATCAACAAATCAGAAGGAAGGCTGAGGCAATCAATACTACACTTTCCCACATTAGTGAAGACATTTTTAAACAAACTAACTATAAGTAGTGCAAGAGTCTTGAAGGCCAGCCCTCCTAGTCATCAAAACACAAGGATAAAAAAAAAACCTGGATAACTCAATATTCATATAAGACCCAGCACTCGCACGAATTATATGAAATAATGAAAAGTTCAATAAAGTTCAATTCCAAATATGAATGGCACAGACTCCCAAGACCTCTTTCTCAGTGAAACAAATACTTTTATTCATTTATTCTCCAATAAAACATATTTCTCTTCAATTCATAGTAGCCAACGCATTTAGTCCCCACAGACATCTTCAGGGCAGGCAGCACACAGCAGAAGTTTAATCAACAAGAAATTAAAGTGTTCCATTGCATTATTCTACTCGCCTTCCATATTGTATACTGCAATTGCAATTTCCCTTAGCCTTCATTATTTTGTAATCATGTTCTGCAATGAAACGATTAATTGGAGAGATACTCCTAGTACATTGATGAACCACAAGCTTGATAGTTCTCACACCAAAGTTGTAGAGCCTCCAGTATGTTTTCTCCAGCATCTCATCATGAAAGAGTAAATGAAAATAAAAATAAAAGAGAAATTTCGAAAACCTTGTTTGGTCAGAATTATTCTATGTCAGTCAATAATAGATTTTCCCCCTGGATCATTTTGAGTAAACTCATTGACTGGCCACACTGGTTAAGATAATGTTTGATCTTCCTCAGACAGGGCTTATATCTTCTAGCTTGTCATTGACCAACATAGCACAAGAGATTATACCTCAAGCCACATTAATCACACATGCTGGAGGTATGCAAAAATACCAGCAGTCTCCTGGAATGTGGCACAGCTGGCAAGTAAGCCTTCTATGGCACACTTATGTAAATTTGTCAATGATGCCCCGATAGTCTGCCTTCAAGAAAAATGGCTAGTTGGTTTTACATCTTTTTTTACAGCGGCCACAGAATCCAGAATGGCAAGACTAAAGGAGGACTACTTGTATTACTTTCGACTATAGTTTCATTAAAAGAGCCTAACATGTTTTTAGCATCATCATTTGTTTTATTAATATCTAACAGGAACCCTGATCTATTGTTAATTACTTTTTATATTAATATATTTGCTGCTTCACATTGTGAATCTCTAGAGAATGATCTACATCCTTTTCTCTAATACAGGATACATTTATATTTTTAATTGATTTCGGAATGCTCTACCTCACATGTCAACCATTGGGATGAATTCAAATCCTACATCAGAGGTGTAACTATATCTATTATGGCAATGGTAATAAATCATTTACTTTTTAAGTAAAAGAGCTCTTCTTTATTACTTCCAATGATCTCACTTACAAAAACTCTGTTATGAATTAAATCATGTGTTAAGTAGAAAGGCTGGCATGCAAATTTCGAATAATAAAGCTAAATTCGATTTCAAGGCAAAGTGATCTAGAAAGCTCTTACCAAAGTATCTTCATTTTAAAAAATGATAAAAAACAAATCAAAGCAATTCATGGTCCAATAGGAAAAATATGCATTAATCCTCAAAAACGTTGCTAATGAATTTCTACATTATTATTCCACCTCACACAGTAACCCCCACCTACTAATACCCATACTATTGATACATTTTTAGAGTCTTGTGGTTTAGCTTAAATTTCCCAATCAGAGTTAAACTTAATTGGATGATCTCTTCGGAAGAGATTGATTCAGCCATTTAATTCTTAAAATCACTTACATTTCCTGTTCCAGATGGTATTGCAGTCACATTTTATAAAGAGTTTCTTGTATATCATTTACTTGTATCTCATCTACTTAAACTATTTACACACTTTAGTAGTTCAGGATCAACTTCTGGCTCTTCATGGAATATTTGATAATTACTCTTCTGAAATCCAACAAAGACCTCACCAAAGTTTCAAACATTTGTCATATAACTTTATTTTTAATTAATCAGGATTGTATGCTTTATGGAACTATTCTAGCTACCATATTATCATCTATTCTAAATATTTTTATTCATGTTGATCAATCTGATTTTATCAAATAAATCCACATGGAGTGAACATACACAGTAGTTCCAAAGTTAACTATTCATGTATCCGTAGGTTATGAGTAATTTGGTATTGCTTTCAAGAGCTACTACAAGACCAAAGCTATAATGCATTGTCCAAATTCCTGTATTTGAAATCTTCATGCAAAACAACTCAGCCCATCCAACGTGTTTAAAGCCAGACATACTTCATCAGGGCTGAAAATGAACATATGAAAATACACTTAAAACACACATAAAAACTTCATATTGGCGTGTAGACTTAGCCACTTACTATTGCACTGATCTTTATTAGATTATGCACAATACCACTACAGCTCCCACTACCCTATCCCATTTTTTTAAACATGAGAAATTAAAATTTTGTTTGTTGCTTATAATAAAAGCATTCTCTTTATTATCATTCCAAAAATGTTACCATGCCAATACACTGATATTATAGGTTCCTCTGTTCCTTTTCCTACAAGCTTATCAAATATGCCCAGGCAATGCTTCCAATGCCCATAGGTAAGTGTCTCTCCCAAATGGGTACTAAAAAGAATAAAGTAACCTCATCACTAATCCACCACAATATCCAATTCATAGTCATAGTACATAAGGACTAACCTCATCACATGAAATATTTTCTGTCCATTTATCCAAAGTCACATCCTTGTCCCCGGAACCAATAATAACAACAAACCAAAGATCACACCCCCATTAACCCACACAGCTAAAAAAAATATTGCCCCCACAGGGGGTCGCCCTGCCCACGGGCGACCCCCTGTCCATTTCTTTTTTTTATTTAAAACAAAATATATATATATGCCCCTGGGGGGGGGGGGGCAGCCCGGTTTCCGAGGGAGCCGACCCCCCAAGTGAAATCCCTGGTGTCTAGTGGTGTTTCCTGGACCCCGATCGCAGCTGTGCTGCGATCGGGGGCCAGGAAACACTTTCAGGAAGGCCTTGTAAGAAAGGGGAGAGTCTTATGAGGCCTTCCCGAACGTGGGGAAGGCCGTTTGGGGCCGTTTTCCCCATTGGAGCTGCTCCGATGGGGAAATCCACAAAGTGACGTCAGCGCGCCTCGTGGCGCGCTGACGTCACAAAGGGGCGGGTGGGGGGCGGGGGGAGACACAGAAAAGCTTCTGTGTCTCCCGGGGAGAGAAAAAAAAAATCCTCTGGTGCGACGCATCTAAGGCTATAACACTGATCACAGCCAAAGTGATTGTAAATACAATATGGCTGCATTTTCGTTCTCAGAAAGCAGCCATTACCCACAAATATACTGGCTTGCCAGTGCTATGTACCACTGTATCCCGCAAATTTATCACAGTACACCTAGGCCCAATATATAATTAAGGCAGTGCTGTATTATTGGATTGCGGTACTCTTGTGTTACTCATGGTGTCACATAGGCAATACAATAATTAAGCCAGATTTACAAAGGAAAACTCTGCACACTATAATCTACATTGCTGCTAAATTTCACATTCATTCATGTGCCACATTACTGTAGCTATGCCATTATACACTATAGCACTCTACGCCACTTCTCTCTATGTCACTCCAGTGTACAACACTCTGCTCCATACCACTCCACTCTATGATATTATACTGTACACAACTCCACTCTATGCCAGTCCACTCTATGCTACTACACTGAATGCAACTCCATTCTAGTCGTCATCAGTGTACGCCACTACACTGTATGCCAGTTCACTATATGTTACTCCAGTATATGCTATTCCACTCTGTGTCATTCCACTGTATGTCACTCTGCTCTATGATATTCCACTGTGTGCCACTCCACTGCATGCTACTCCAATCTACTCCACTCCATTCTACGCCATTCCATTGAAAGCCACTCCACTGCACCCCACTTCAGTGTATGATATTACCCTCTACTCAATTCTGATGTACTCCCTCCAGCCTACACCAGTACACTGTTCACCACTGCACTGTATTCTATTCCATTAAATGTTATGCCAATCTACACCACTCTGCAGTACTCCAATGCCTTATTCCATTGTATGCAACTCCATTATTTGCCATGCCACTCTATGTCATTGCATTGTACACCACACTACTCTAAGCCACTCCATTCTATGCTAGTCCATTCGACGCCACTCTACCCTATGACACTCCACTATATGCTATTTCATTCTATCCCACTCCACAGTACACTGCTCCAGTGTACACCACTCCACTGTATGCCACTCCACTCTATGCTATTCTACCCTACTCCACTTCATTCTACTCAACAATACTCTAGTCCACTATACAACACTGTACGCAACTATTTGTATGACACTGCACCCCACTTTACTCCACTCTGACACAGTGCTTCACTCTATTCCATTACTCTACTGTACCCCACTCTAAGCTACGCCCCTCAATGCCATTGTACTCTATAACTGCTGTGTGCCAATCCACTGTACCACACTCTACACCACTGTACTGTACACCACTCTACTCTATAAAAATCAACTGTAGCCTGTATGCTAACCTATTCTACTGTAGTCTACATCACTTTCCAATACTGTACGATACCCCTTATACCTCGTGCCCCGCCATGCACAGTTTTTTCCTAAAAATGTTTATGTCACGACTCACGTGCTGCTTGCGCCTGGAATTTGCAGATCTGGTGGCGTGAAGCTTCAATGTTCGGCTTTGGCCCAAAAAGGGGCGACTCTTTCTGGTAGCCACGGTGCTGTAGGTAATGGAGACACCAAGAACAGACCGTGCCCTTCAGAAAGTAGCGCCAGAGGGAAAAAACCCCTTAAAAAGGGGAAAAAACCTCCAAACAGGAAGACTCCTGGAGAAAAACAAGAACAAACAAACAGGAATCCAAAAGGAGCAAAAATCAGAAAACACAGAATGCTGAATCCAAAACCAAAAGGCAAGGAAATCAGGAGCGAAGACACTAACTGAGCAGAAAGTGTTGCAGCGCAAAGAAAGAGGAAAAACACAGCCCTTATATACCAAAAAACAGGAAGTGACCCACAGGAAGTAAAAGGACACCATCTTAGATAGGGAAACAATACATAGAACAGAATAGTAGAGGAACCATAGAGAATAGGGAACAAGGAATGCTGGGAAAGCACAGGAATCTGGGAAGGAGGAAAAAACATAAAGAAAGGCACACAACAGACTGCAAAAAAGAAGAAGGACAAAGAAACGAAGAAAAACAGGTAAGAGGGTTCAGAGACCCCTGGGACAGTGAAAGGCAGAAGGAAGAACGAGGCCCCAAGCAAATCTGGGGCCTCGAAACGCGCAGGAAAGGCTGGGGGCGCGCCGCGTCTTAATAACGCGGTGCGCGGCCCGAGCCGAACGCCCGGCAGAAGTCGAGCTCTCGGATCGCGCCGCACCGCGCGGCGCGACAGTAGGTCCCCCTCCCGAAGGCCCAGGTTTAAGAGGGAATAAACGGTGAAAGCGTTGAATCAGGAGAGGAGCGTGAACGGAAGAGGCATCTTCCCATGAACATTCACTGAGAGGATAACCCTTCCAATGAATCAGATACTGAAGTCGTTTATGAAAAAGACGAGAGTCACAAATTTCCTGCACTTCATATTCAGGAGCATCATCCACAAGGACAGGAGGTGGACAAGGAAACTGACGTGAGTAAGGATCAGGCACATAAGGTTTAAGCTGAGAAACATGAAAAACCGGATGGATCTTCCATGTATGGGGTAAGTGAAGACGGACAGTGACAGGATTGACCAACTGGAGAATACGGAAAGGCCCATAGTAACGAGGTGTGAACTTGTTTTGAGAGAGACGTGAGGGCAAGAATTTGGAGGAGAGCCAGACTTTATCTTGCAGATGATAATTTGGATTGGTTGTACGTCTCTTGTCTGCAGCCTTCTTCATATACCTCTTGGTATGTAACAAATTAGATCGAATTAGTTTATGGAGTTGGAGAAGGCGTTTTGAGAAATAGTTAATAGCAGGTAGAGGAGAGTTGGATTGTGGAGAAGTAGGGAAAGAGGTAGGATGAAAACCATAGGAACAGAAAAAGGGAGTGACCTTGGAGGCACTATGGACTGAGTTATTGTAGGAAAACTCAGCTAAAGAGAGGTAAGTGCTCCAGTTACTTTGGGTAGAATTGCAAAAGCACCGAAGATATTGCTCTAGTCCTTGGTTCAGACGCTCAGTCTGTCCGTTGGTCTGAGGATGGAACCCTGAAGACAAGGCTCTATTTATATTCAGGGTTTTACAAAAATGCTTCCAAAATCGGGAGATGTACTGAGGTCCTCTATCAGATATTATGGTATGTGGAAGTCCATGGAGACGGAAGACATGATCTATGAATATTTGACTTAGTTCTTGAGAAGTAGGCAGCTTTTTTAGGCCAGTGAAATGAGCCATTTTTGTGAAAGAATCCACTGTGACCATGATAACCCGGTTTCCTGCTGATGGTGGGAGCGAACACATAAAATCAGTAGAGATAGTATGCCATGGGGCCGATGGAACAGGCAAAGGCTGTAGTAATCCTGCCGGTCTGGTGTGAGGTATTTTGACTTGGGCACATATGGGACAGGCCTGAACGTATTCTTCCACATCCAGTTTCCAGGTAGGCCACCAGAAAAATCGTGAAAGTAGTTCTTGTGTGGCTTTGATGCCTCTGTGACCAGCTACAGGGGAATCATGGCACATTTGTAATGCTTTCTTTTGCACCGTGTTTGTAGGGAGGAATATCAGGTCTTGGTAATAAAAATATCCTTGTTTCTTGTACAATAATGGTCTTAGTTCTTCTATGTCATGGTCCGATAGGTTGGCGTATTCTTGTTGTACTTCTTCCAGGAAAGACTGAGCCACTCCAATGATCTTACTGGGTTCTAGAAGATACTGGGATGAGGAAGGAGAACACTCTGGATATCGGCGAGACAGAGCATCAGCCAGAATGTTTTGAGATCCTGGAATATATGTAATATAAAAATCGTACTGACTGAAGAAAAAGGCCCAGCGGGCCTGACGACTATTCTGGCATACAAAATTTCTTAAACATTGTAAATTACGGTGGTCTGTCCTCACCTCAAATGGTTCCTTGGAACCCATCAGAAACTGTCTCCACTCAAGGCAGGCTGTTTTCAGAGCCAATAATTCCCTTTCAAGTACGGAATAATGTTGTTCAGCTGTGGAAAGGATATGAGACAAATAGAAAACAGGATGTTCAAGGCCATCATCCTCTTGTCGTTGGAGTAAGACAGCTCCGATGGCTCTCTCAGAAGCATCAGTTACTACTATAAATTGCTTGGTGGTATCTGGATGTCTTAAGATGGGGGCTTGGGTGAAGGCTCTCTTTAAGCTTTGAAAGGCTGCTTCAGCAGCCTCAGTCCAGACAAACCCCTTCTTTAAATTGTCCTTCTTTAAGGTGTGAGTTATGTGGCTAGTCTGACTGGCAAAGTCTAGAATGAATTGTCGATAGAAGTTTGCTAAACCTAGGAAACATTGTGTTTCTTTTATGGTAGAAGGAGAAGGCCACTCTAGGATAGCTTGTACCTTTTCTTGATCCATAGCTATGCCGGTGGGACTTAAATGATAGCCCAGATATTTGACTTCCGTCATGTCGAACTCACATTTCTCTGGTTTGCAAAATAGTTGATGATCACGAAGTCTTTGAAGAACTTGTTTAACATGGGAGGTATGGAGTTCAGGATTTCTAGAATAAATAAGAATGTCGTCTAGGTAGATCACGACTGTCTGATTCAGTAGGTCTGAAAACACTGAGTCCATAAATCTCTGGAAGATTGCGGGGGCGTTAGTAAGACCAAACGGCATAACCCTATATTCAAAATGGCCAAATGGGGTCCTGAATGCTGTCTTCCATTCGTCGCCTTCTCTTATGCGTAAAAGGTGGTAGGCTCCTCGTAAATCCAATTTAGTAAAACGTTGGGCCCCTCTGATTGCTTCCAGTATGTCCCTGATGAGAGGCAAAGGATAACGATCTTTAATGGTAATTTTATTCAGACCTCGAAAATCCAGGCACGGACGAAGATACTTAGTCTTCTTGGGCACAAAAAAGAGAGGGGCCCCAGCCGGAGACGACGATGGAACAATAAGACCACTCTGTATATTTTCGTCCAGATACTCCTTTAGAACTTCCTTTTCGGGTTCCGTGAGGGAGTACATCCTCCCAAAAGGAACAATTGTGCCGGGTTCCAATGGAATTGCACAATCATATTCTCGATGTGGAGGTAGCACAGGTTTTGACGGTTTTTGGAAAACATCCTGAAACTCCAAATAGTGGTCTGGGATCCCTTGGACCGTATTAATGGACATACCAGTGGCACCTTCAGTAGCTAAGGATCTTTTCGGAGACCAATACTTGTCGGAAGTAAAACAGTTCTCATGACAAAATTGCGAAGACAAAGAGACTGTCCGGGTAACCCAATTTATATATGGGTTATGTCTGATGAGCCACGGAATTCCAAGAATGATGGTATGGTTAGGGGACGTAATAAGATCGAAGGAGATGTGTTCTTGATGGTTTCCCACCTGTAGACTTAACATCAGGGTAGTGGTGTCTACAGGACCAGAGGATATCAAAGATCCATCCACAGTGTGTACCTGTTCGGGTACTTCTTTTGCTTGAGTAGGGACTAGGTTAGCAGCAGCCCACGTCTTGTCCATGTATATACCACTAGCACCACAATCTAGTAATGCCATAGTCCTTTCTTGACGACCGTCCGGAAGTTGTAACAGGACCGGAAAGATGAACAAGGCAGTTGTATTGTCATTAAAGGAGCTGATGGAAGGTATAGCTGTAGATCCCGTCCCCTCCCTTCTTACAGAGGACGGGAGGTGGCGTTTCCCGAAGGCCTGGACGGACGTACTGGACAGGTACGGTGCATGTGACCAGCAGAACCACAATACAGGCACAACCCTCTCTTGCGTCTGTCTTCTCGTTCACTAGCAGAGAGCGGACCTCGGGTAGTATCCACCTGCATGGGTTCCCCTTCGATGTCTCTAGCAGGAGTGCGAGGTTCCTCGGAACGCTGCAGGTATGCACATGAGCTACTTGGCTGGGCAAACCCTCTACTCCTTTTCTTCTCCGATCTCCGTTCCTGAAGACGATATTCGATGGACAGTGCTTGATCCATCAGGCCACGAAGATCTTCCGCTCTGGTAGAATGCACTAGTTCATCTTTTATTTCTTCTTTGAGTCCTCTACGAAATAATGTTACCAGAGTACGTTCCACCCAAGTGGTCTCAGCCGCCAGCTGACGAAAACAGGTTATATATTGCAGGACGTCTTGGGAGCCTTGTTGGATGTCGCACAAGGCTTCTTCAGCGGAGGCTTCCAATCCAGGACGACTAAACATCTGTTTGAAGCGACTCACAAAGGCGGAATAGTCTGACAATACAGGGTCGTTGGAGGACACCATCGGGGTTGCCCAGGCCAAGGCTGGACCGGATAAGGCACTGATAAGATAACCCACCTTGGTCCTGTCGTGGGAGAATTGAGTAGGTCGGAAGGCGAAATACACCGTTAAAGCATCCAAGAACTCGCGAAGCTTGGTTGGTTCACCAGAGAAACAAGGGGTAGAAGCGGAGATTGTTGGAACATCACTGGTGCGGAGGGCCAAAGCCTGTCTTAACGCAGCATTTTCATTACGTAGTTGTTGCAATTCCTGGGCTTGTTGCTGAATCGTAGTCAACAGAGATTGCTCCGGATCTGCAGCAGCCGCCACTGTATTATCCATGGTGTTTGAGGACGTCGGAATGGTTTGGCGCTGCAATCTGTCACGACTCACGTGCTGCTTGCGCCTGGAATTTGCAGATCTGGTGGCGTGAAGCTTCAATGTTCGGCTTTGGCCCAAAAAGGGGCGACTCTTTCTGGTAGCCACGGTGCTGTAGGTAATGGAGACACCAAGAACAGACCGTGCCCTTCAGAAAGTAGCGCCAGAGGGAAAAAACCCCTTAAAAAGGGGAAAAAACCTCCAAACAGGAAGACTCCTGGAGAAAAACAAGAACAAACAAACAGGAATCCAAAAGGAGCAAAAATCAGAAAACACAGAATGCTGAATCCAAAACCAAAAGGCAAGGAAATCAGGAGCGAAGACACTAACTGAGCAGAAAGTGTTGCAGCGCAAAGAAAGAGGAAAAACACAGCCCTTATATACCAAAAAACAGGAAGTGACCCACAGGAAGTAAAAGGACACCATCTTAGATAGGGAAACAATACATAGAACAGAATAGTAGAGGAACCATAGAGAATAGGGAACAAGGAATGCTGGGAAAGCACAGGAATCTGGGAAGGAGGAAAAAACATAAAGAAAGGCACACAACAGACTGCAAAAAAGAAGAAGGACAAAGAAACGAAGAAAAACAGGTAAGAGGGTTCAGAGACCCCTGGGACAGTGAAAGGCAGAAGGAAGAACGAGGCCCCAAGCAAATCTGGGGCCTCGAAACGCGCAGGAAAGGCTGGGGGCGCGCCGCGTCTTAATAACGCGGTGCGCGGCCCGAGCCGAACGCCCGGCAGAAGTCGAGCTCTCGGCTCGCGCCGCACCGCGCGGCGCGACAGTTTATTGCAAATATTGCATTGATATTTTCAAGCATGTTATCAAAGATGTCATGGGTGCCCTAATTTGTGGGACAATTAGCAGTGCAAGGAGTGTGTGAGAGCTTGAGAGCAGGAGTTACAGTTACCTTAGGGCATGAGTTATAGTTGCTTGAGGTAACCCTAACTATAACTGCTGAATTTCTATGTTTATGTATGCTAGAAATGTGAGCCTAACTATAACGCCCATCTAAACTTTATTTTTTCAGTGAATTTCTATGTTTAAAAAAATATCTATTTCCTAACTATAGCGTCTCTTTAACCTTTGTTTTTTCCAGTGAATTTCTATGGTTTTTTAACGTATACTAAATGAGTCCAATTCCTTCTAAGCACCCAAACTTGCACTGTGCACGCCCTTCTCCCATGAGCAAGGGAGGTTGTCCGCAAGACCTTGCCTGCAGCCAGACCCTGTGGCCAACTTCCCCTAACCACTCAACCCCATACTTTTAGCCATGTGTGTCACGAGTTGACCGCGACCTCTGTGGGTGTGAGAATAGATGTAAGAGGGTGTGAATGACTGTCAGATTGTCTGTCTAGGTGTGAGAGTGTGAACATAAGTGTTTTAGTGGGTGTGTCAGTGTGTGCGTGGGTCTGTGAGTGGGTGCATGAGGGTGTGAGTGGGTCTGTGAGTGGGTGCATGAGTCTCTAAGTGAGTGTGAGTGGGTGCGTACGTTTCTGAGTGGGAGAAATTGATTGATGGAGAGAAAGAGAGAAAGAAAGTGAGAGGGGAAGAGATAGAGTTTTTTTAGGCTTTAGTGTCTCATATAGTTAGAATGAGATATTTGGGTTTAATTTAAAATAAAATAAAATATTTATTATTTTAAATAAAAATATTTTTTTTTATTTAAAAAAATGGCAATAAGTCCAGCTGGACTCGAATCCCCAAACCTCAATGTGAAGGTCTAACGACTTTCACACTGAGCTCCAGGAGTTTTTTTTCCCCTTTATGGGCTTTCTGGGATCACGAGGGAGTCCTCAAGGGCTCCCCCAAGAGCCCTCGGGCTACCTGACACTGCATGATGAAGCCTTAAGGCTTTCCTGCAGTGCCATTGCTTCATTTGAAAGCAGCTCCGTGCTTGCGAAAGCATTTAATCTCTAAAGCTCCACTGTTTGACAGCCAGACCTGCTTTAAACGTCCCACAGTCAAACAGCAGAGAGTTTGCTCTGGCTTGACATATCATAACAGTCCTGGGGAGGTGGCGATCCCGAGGGCAGTGGGGAGGCAGGTGGACCCCCCTCTCCTGAATAAACAATATAAGCCAGAGGAGGTGACTGTCCCATGGCAGCAGGAGGGGGCCAAGAGCCCCCCGCATTTCTAATAAAATTGGCCCCGGGACTTGACCCACCCTCAGGCTTTTTAATAAGGAAGCGCTGGAGACCGCACTTCTGTTTTTTTTTCTATGGTGGATCCACAGATCCGCTGCGGATCTGACCATAAAATTTAAAAAAATGCTTTTTTGACCTGGTGGGGACCCCACCACCAGAGCTAAAGGGTCAGGGTGTTCATACCGTTGGCCCCGTTTGTGTTTTTTTATATTATTTTCTGAGACTCAGCTGAAGCTCAGTCCGAAGATGTCTGACAACACTTGAAGTGTTATCAGCCAATCAGATCTCTGCATGAGATCGGGAGGGGTAGAGAATCCTTTGCGTCCCTATATATACAAATTTGGATTTCCTTGAATTTCTCAAAAACAACTGACTGGATTTACACCAATTAACAAATAGTCCCTTTCTGGACCAAGAGCTACCTTTCTGTCAAATTTGGTGTAATTCCATCCAGTGGTGTTTGCGCTATCGCTGTTCAATTTTTCCTATGGGAATTAACATTGGAAAAGCTCTAAATCCCCCCTCATTTATCTCGTCCCCGCTTGATGGATCACCCTGACATTTACCAGACAACAGCTCACATGACTGTTAAATATTTTGGGAAACTTTCATCAAGGTTCGTCAAGCAACAACAAAGATATAGGCAAGAAAAAACAGCTTTGTCTGTGGAAACATGGTCCTAACTATAACTACCTAGTGGCGACCGCCACTAGGTAATATATATATTCACGGAAAAAACAAAGGTTAGATGGACTTTATAGTTAGGATCTGCATTTACTCGTACAAAACTGTAGACATTCAGCAGTTACAGTTACCTGAGCTAACTATAACTTGGGCTCCCGTAATTCACTGCTTATGACTTCACATATTACATTACTCATGACATGGTCAGTGATATCACTGATGACATCTGTAAACTGTAAAACTTTGTACATCACACTATTCACCTGTTAGGGTCTCAAGGCGCTGTACACATACCACTGTGGAACCCCTCCTGGTTTTTCCCTGTGAGATGCCCACTCCTGGGCAACATCCAAGGTGAAGCCAGGTATCCCAGCGCTGTTGGGGCCGTTGTGGAGATTAAGCAAGCTATTGCCCAGAGTTACAGAGTGGGACCCATGAATTAGATTAGGCCCTGATGCGAGAATTAGCAGGTCTGAGGAAATTGAGCCCAAGACCCGCTGAGGCAGGAATTGAACCCTGGTCCAGGGCCAGATTTCTGCATCAGGGTCTGCTGCTCTAACCATTGAGCCACACTTCTCCACTTGAGCCGCACTACTCCACCTCATATGATATCACTGATGACATCATCCCCACAAACAGTCATACACCCACTCATTTGTTGATACCAACTCTTGTATACACACACCTCTACTCACACACTTATTCAGAGATGCATTAAAGTAATGATATACCGACCTTCATTTAGTCAAATTTCTTCTAGCAGCGATAGTGATCAGACCATTAATGATAAAAATGTGCGTTTGGATGATATTGTTTGTCCAAGCATCAAATGGAAGAAATCTGCCCCCAGAACTGAGGTGTGACCAAGATGAAAAGTTCTAAATCCAGTGGGCCTGAGAAGGTCTTCCCCCAGACGCGTAAGACACAACTAGTAGGGAAGAGACCGCTGGAGAATATAACAGGACCCTAGCACGTAGAGAGCAATTGTCTGTGCCGAGCTTTTGCTGAGGCTCAATTCTGGAAAGTAGTTAATACTCTGTTTTTTAGGCCAGACTCAAATAAGGGAGTTGAGGTCCATATCCCAGAGCACAGTTGGATTATTCTCTTTACAAAGGTGTATTCATGTAATATGGATGAATGCAAAAATACTGTGTTAGAAGGATTTGATAATTATATCAGTGACAAAGTAGATATATATTTGAGTGATGTGACACTGGCAATTAATTGCTCAACCCTCAATGAGACCCCTGGTCCTAATGGTGTTCCAGGCGATCTTTTTAAGAACAATCTTGATTTATGGGCGCCAAGTTTGGTTCATGTTTTTAGAACTGCCCTAAGCACCGCCCATCCCTTAACATGGTTCAAAGCCACCATTGTGTAAATTTTAAAAAAGGCTGCAGGAACGATCCTGCGTGCTATTGCCCTATCTCTTTGATCGATGCCACAGTAAAACTTTTTGGGAGAATTCTCCTGGATCGCCTGGAAGCATGGGCTTTGACAATAATATTATTTCAGAATCACAGTATGGTTTTCGGAAGGCAGTGGGGACAGTTGATCAATGTGGTAATCTCCATATGCTCAGAGAAAACTATGTGGGGGCAAAACAAGGGTATTTGTATTTGCCGTTTATGGATCTAACAGCGGCATTTGATAATGTTGTTAGAAGTAAATTATGGGCAATGCTGATTGGGAAAGAGAAAACCCTAGGCTAATATGTCTGCTGGTGCAACTACATAGTAATGTGGAAGCTAAGATCAGATACGGCCAAGATGGGGAATGTACCCATTTCTCTAAGGGTGAGAAAGAGGTCAGGCAAGGGTGCATTCTGGCCCCCTTTCTGTTTACATTTTATATAAACATCTTAGAGAAAGCCTTGATAGACGAAAAGGCAGACCCTCCTAAGATTGAAGGCAGACCACAACCGGTTCTAATGTATGCCCATTATTGAGTTCATGACAGCGCTAGGTTTGACCACAATAAAAGCAAAATATATACTATGGTCTATGGCTGCCCGAGAAGTAGAGTGCCCCGCTTTTATATCGAAGGCATCAGTTTGAACCGTGTGAATACATTCAGGTATTTGGGGATTCCTTTTGACAGTGAGTGTAAATGGAATCACCTTAGAGAAATAGAGGTCATGCAATACAATCAGGTGGTAGTAGCATTGCGCAAATTTATTACTAAATTGGGTTGTGCCCCATGAAAGCCTATCCGTACTATTTATAAGGTACGGCCTACATCAAGTGTTAGGAGTGGTGCTGGGGTGCGGGATATATGGGTGCTCGATCTTTGCAAATCAGTGAAAACTACTTTTTGAGAAGTTTACTTTCACTCCCTCCAAGTGTACCTGCCATTATTCCGCATGAGCAACTGGGACTCCCTTTTATTGAGGATCTGATTAAGTTAGCCCCCCTATCTCCCTGGATGCCTGTTTGGATTAGACCAGAAGCGGCCCTTACTCAGTCTTTGCTCAAGAACTGTGTGAGACTGGTCGGGGTGCAGAGGTGTTTGTGGATTAGTTATGTTAAGGAAACTGTAGGCAGACTTAATAGATCAGGCCTATTTTTTAATCCTAGGTCCATAACTAGACAGGATGCTACACTCGTTAAAAATGAATTTTATGGAAAAATGGTGGATGATAGATGGAGGCGTGACTTGCGGAAAAGCATGGTGGCAGAGTACCTTCCTCTATGTACTGTGCCGAATATTGAAACCTATCTGTTAGTTGTCCCACAACACCATAGATTTCATTTGATGAGGTTTCAGAACACCAACGACAACAACTCCACCACCCCACTCAACAAACTCGACAACCTCGGCCTCAAGCAGCTCATCACGACACCCACCCACTCCGCTGGTCACACGCTCAACCCCATATTCTCTGCCAGAAAACATGTCTCCTTCAGCCACACCACTGAACTCCACTGGACCGACCACCACTGCATCCACTTCTCCTTCGAGAAACCCACAACACACCATCTCTGTCAGCGTATTCCCCCCTGCAGATGGAACAAGGTCACCGAAGACCAGCTGATCACCACCCTCTCCCGGAACCCACCTATCGACACCACCGACAACGACACAGCAGCCTGCAACCTCAGGCAAAGGATCGATGACTGTGACAACACTCTCGCCCCGATCAAGAAACCTTCTAACAGACGCACCAACAGAAAGGCCTTCTGGTTCACCATTGACCTCCAAGAATTCAAGCAAACATGCTGAAGCATCAAGAAAAAGTGGCACCAAGAACATACCGCGGACAACCACACAGCCTTCAAGAACGCCATCCGCAGACACCACCAACTCATCCAAACGGCCAAAAGAACCGCCTTTAAAGAACACATCGACAACAATGCGCACAGCTACAAGGAACTCTTCAACATTGTGAAGGAACTCTCCAACCCCGGCGCCAACATCAAGGACATCCCACCATCACAAGACCTCTGCAACTCCCTATCCACCTTCTACCGCAAGATTGCAGACATCCATGACAGCTTCAATACCCAGACGCCCAAGTCAACCACTGACACCGCCCCCAAGCCACACCAGCCTCCTGCTCTCCTGGACCCACGTCAACTACGACGACACCATCCAAATCATGAACACCATCCACTCCGGCTCACCATTCGACCCCTGCCCTTTCAACAAAGTGAGCTCTGTCATCGCACCCCAACTCCAGAAGATCATCAACAGTTCTTCTGAGACTGCCACCTTCCCGGAGAGCTGGAAACACACTGAGATGAACTCCCTCCTCAAGAAACACAAGGCAGACCCAAAGGACCTCAAGAACTTCCGGCCCATCTCCCTGCTCCCTGCTCCTCTTCACAGCAAAAGCCATCGAGAAAATTGTCAACAAGCAACTGACCCGCTTCCTCGATGAGAACAACAACCTGGACCTGTCCCAATCCGGATTCCGCAGCAACCACAGCACCAAAACCGCCCTCATCGCCGCCACCAACGATATCAGGACCATACTTGACAACGGCGAAACCGCAGCCCTCATCCTCCTGGACCTCTCAGCCTTGTTCGACACAGTCTGTCACCACACCCTCTGCACACGCCTCAACGATTCAGGGATCCGTGACTAAGCCCTGGACTGGATCACCTCCTTCCTCACCGGCAGAACCCAGAGAGTCCGCCTCCCTCCATTCCGCTCTGAAGCCACTAAAATCATCTGCAGCGTATCCCAGGGATCGTCCCTCAGCCCGACCCTCTTTAATGTCTACATGGCTCCTCTCGCAAACATTGTCTGGTCTCACAACCTCAACATCGTCTCATATGTTGATGACACTCAGCTGATCCTCTCCCTCACCAAGGACCCCACCACCACCAAAACCAACCTCCACGAAGGAATGAAGGCCATCGCCGAATGGATGAAGAGCAACTGCCTGAAACTGAATTCTGACAAAACTTAGGTCCTCATCCTCGCTCCACCCCCTCCGCCTGGGACGACTCCTGGTGGCCTGCCACACTGGGAACTGCACCACAACCCACCGACCACGCCCAAAACCTGGGCTTCATCGTGGACTCATCGCTATCAATGACCCAGCAAGTCAACGCCGTCTCCTCCGCCTGCCTCAACACACTCCGCATGCTTCGGAAGACCTCCAAATGGATCCCCACTTGAACCAGAAGGACGGTCAGCCAAGCCCTCGTAAGCAGCAGACTGGACTACGGCAACGCCCTCCACGCAGGAACCATGGCCAAGCTCCAGAATAGACTGTAACGCATACAGAACGCCACTGCATGCCTCATCCTGGACATTGCCCGCCACAGCCATATCACAGTCCACCTGACTTCCCGTCAACAAGAGAATCACGTTCAAACTCCTCACCCATGCTCACAAGGCACTGCACAACACCGGACCAGAATACCTCAACAGGTGGCTCTCCTTCTACTCCCCGACCCGACAGCTTCGCTCCGCTGACCTTGCCCTCGCCACCATCCCACACATCCACAGAACGACCACCAGCAGCAGATCGTTCTCCCACCTCGCCACCAAGACATGGAACACTCTCCCGATCCACCTGCGACAGACACAGGACCTACTTACCTTCAGGAGACACCTCAAGACTTGGCTGTTCGAGCAGTAGCAGCCCCCCCCTCAGCACCTTGAGACCCTCACGGTTGAGTAGTGCCCTTTACAAATGCCTTGATTGATTGATTGATTTATCTCGGACTGCCTCACTTTCTGGTGGCTTATTCACCAAAGGTAAATTGCCACAGGGATTTATTACCCTGTCTATTTGACAATCACAAATGCACATGTTTCTATTTTGTGAATTATAAAAAGAGCAGAGAAGGGCTTTTTTACTCCCAATTCTTAGATCATTGAATATTAGGAGGTGTAAGGAAGCAATCTTTTATCTGCAGTTATTACAATCTGCTGTGTAGTGCTATCTATTGTTTTATTGTGTGAGTGATAAAAGAGAGGGAAAAAGCGGGGAACTGATTGTTAAATGTATGGAACTTTTTGCTGGGTATTAGCACATCTTATACTATTCATTTAAATCAAATTTGACATATTGACCATTTTAATAGATATCTGACATTTTAATGATTTTAACTTGTGTAATTTTGCCCTTGATTTATCTTATCTGGATTTTTTTTCAATTAACTTGTGTAATGTTTTATCTATGTCCTTTTATGGATATTTTTAAAGATCTGAATAAAGATTATGACTGACGGACTGACTAACTCACAAAAGTTATTTATTTACAATAGAACACAAAACTTATGTTACAATATTCGTGGAACTGTGACTCCAGTTCGGAACCGCATAGCCGCTCTATGTATAAAGAGTAATCTGGCATCTTATTTGTTATTTTTGAACCACACCTAGTTTTGGGTAAGGTCACTCTCTAAAACAATTATTTTTCTACTAGCTCTTGAAGGAGAAGCATCTTAGGTTGAACCTCCTGCTATAGAAGGTTCTAGAATGGATGAAAAGAGTGTTACATCACAACCTGTACAGTCTCAAGATATTCCTGAAAAAGATGATACTCAACAGGTTCCTTTTTCATCTAGAAAACAGAGTGATCTATGGAATTTTTTTCCCCTACCTAGTGGGGAAAAAAGTAAATGCAAGAATTGTGAAATGCAACATCTGTGAAAAAAGCCTTCTCATGGTACATTAAAGAAACACAGCCATGGAACGCCAAGTATGTGGAAGCATCTGCGCACACTTTTTGAATGAACATATTAACGAATGATGAGAGAAAAAGAACTGACACATTTCGATGTAGAACCTGGTACACATCTAACCATGCTACTGTTCAGAATATGAATATGCCAGCTACATGCATCGAATTAGGTTGAATAGTAACATCCTGCAGCATCTGCCATAATATTGTGGTTGCAAATATAAATAATGTCAACTTCATTTTGCAGGTCAAAAACCACTGTTGCTATTTTTTTTCACAAGGTTTGTCTTCAAACTAGCTGTTATTGCACACTGCTGTGCTTTCATCATGCAAATGTATTGCATTCAAGTTTTTCCCAAGTTTCCAATACATTTCCTGAAAAAAATAAAAATAAAACTTGTTCTATAAAAAACAAAAAAAAACAATTCTTGTTAGTACCATCACACAATTAAACAAAGAGCCTTGTTTGAGTCTTTATTACTCACCAGTATGTCCATACCTGTGTGAGTTTAAATATAACTTTGTATTTCCATGTATGTCTATTTATCGGTTTCTGTATAGGTGTCTCAATCTATCCATAATTGTGTCCCTGGGTGTGTTAGTGTATGTGTAAATCTGACCCCGGGTATGTCTGAGTATATGATTGTGTCTACCTGTATGTTTGAATGGAAGCATTACTACATAACTGGCTCTTTTAGTTTATGCATTAGTGTCTGCCTTGGCCTCTCAGTGTATGCATCAGTGTGTATCTTGGTGTGTTAGTGTGTAATGTTTGGTTAAGAGTATTTTAAAACTATGATTTGTGTATCCTTTTTTTTTTTTAGGTAATTATAATATTTTTCTCATACATACTTAGATATTAACCACAGATGTCTGTGGAAACAGGTTTAGGAATCCTTTCATTAAGCTCTCTCCCACAATGAATAGCACCAACACTGTACAGTGTTGCAAATCTCTGGATGTATTAATCTATACATCAGTGTGCATCTGAGTGTGTCAATGTATCCAATCATGAGGCCTCGGTGTGTTGGTGCATGCATGATTTTGCATTTGGGTGTCTCAGCATAAGCAGTAGTATCTGTATAGCTGTATCAGCGTTTGCATAAGTTTGTAGATGGCTGTCTTAGGGTATGCATGAGTTTCTACCTGGCTATCTCATTGTATGCAACAGTGTGTGTTTAAGTGTGTCAGTGTATATATTAGTATGTATCTGGATGTATCAGTGTTTTCATCAGTGTCCATGCGGGCTTGTCAGTTTATGCAATAATGTGCACCAGAGTGTCTCACTGTGTGAATGGAAGTGTACCTGGGTGTGTTATTATATGCATAAGTGTGTGTCATTATGTGAATGAGAGTGTACCTGGGTGTGTCAGTTTCTAGATCATTGTGTAACTTTGTGTATTAGTATATGTGTAACAGTGTCCCTCCTTGGGTGTGTTACTGTATGCTATGGAGTATACATCAGTGTATCACTGTATACATAAATGTCTGGCTGGGTGTGTTAGTATATGCATCAGTGTACACCAGCAAGTGTCAGTGTACAAATGACAGTGTACCTGTGTGCGTTAGCATATGCATAGGTGTCTGCCTGGGTGCCTTTCTATCTGCCTGAGAGTGTACCTGGGTGCATTAATGTATGGATCATTGTGTGCCTTTGTGTATTAATGTATGTATAAGAGTGTCCCTGGGTGTGTCAATGTGTGCGGATGTTTTAGTGTATACATACGTCTATGGCTGGATGTGTCTATGCATCAAAATGTACCCTGGTATGTCAGTGTACAAATGACAGTCTACCTAGCTCTGTTAGTATATGAATAACTATTGGTCTGTGTGTATCAGTGTTTTTTCATCAGACTATGGCCCTCATTACAACCCTAGCGGTAAATCCCGCTTACCGCCGTGCAGAAGACCGCCAACATACCGTTACGGCAGCAGAATTCCGCTACAGGTATTACGACCCACATCTCGGAATCCGCCACAATACAGACACCCACACAAGTCCGCCACACCAAAGGTCAGTGATAAACTGGCGATACCAAAACCCACACCGTTACGCCATCAGGAATACGCCCACACTATCACGACCCACGAATCAACACGGCGGTCATTCAACCGCGGTAAATCAATGGCGGTACACACCGCCGCGCTCAAAATACACACACATCTACAAAACACAACCACAGTGGACAATTCAAAAGACACACACTTGACACACATACACACAACACATCCACACACCCACAACACTTTAAAACACACACCCACATTACCCACAAACCCTTACAACCAAATATTTCGAGGAAGGCCAGAGAGAGAGATAAGCGAACACAACACCAGCATCCACAGGCACACAACACCATCACTAATACAACATCCATGCACAAAACACCACACACCCCAAAACATCACCACACACATCACCCCACACATCACTCACACCCCATCATGGCACCTCAAAGACACCCCAGGTTTTCTGACGAGGAGCTCAGGATCATGGTGGAGGAAATCATCCGGGTAGAGCCACAGCTATTCGGAGCACAGGTGCAGTAGACCTCCATTGCAAGGAAGATGGAGCTATGGCGGAGAATCGTCGACAGGGTCAACGCAGTGGGACAGCATCCAGGAACACAGGATGACATCAGGAAGAGGTGGAACGACCTACGGGGGAAGGTACGTTCCGTGGTATCCAGACACCAGATTGCTGTACAGAGGACTGGCGGTGGACCCCCACCTCCTCCCCCAGAACTAACAACATGGGAGGAGCAAGCCTTGGCAATACTGCATCCTGAGGGCCTCGCAGGAGTAGCAGTAGGAATGGACTTTGGTAAGTCAGATCCTAACTACTTCATCCCCCCCATCCCACCTGCATACCATCACATACTCCCACCCTCACCCTCACCCCCATCACTCCACGATCTCCCACACACCCCACCATCACGCCCCACCACTCCCACAACCAAGTCCTGCATGCAACACCAAAGCATGGACCACCGTCACCAAAGCATGTCCAGTATAGAAACCCACACAGCCCCCAAACCAACTATCACAAAAGGGCTAACACAATGACGCAAGCACAGGAGTAGAGGGTACCCCACCCAATGCAAAAGATGGCCCACACAGATACTAAAACTATGCATTTACTCCCCAACAGGACCCCTACCCAACGTCACCGGACAGGAGGTGCCAGACATATCCAGTCCCCCCACAGAAGAGGCTCACAGTGATGACAGCATCTCTGCACGCCTGGATCAAGATGACCAGCCCAGCCCATCTGGGACCTCGGGACAGTCGGTTCCCCTGTCACAGTCCCAAAACACCACAGAGCCTCCCCCCTCAGCACCCACCCAGCGGGCCCATCCCTCTGTCCCCAGGACACGTCAATCAGCAGTGTGTCCACCACTACAGGGACCCCAGGCAAACCCACTAACACAAGACAATCAGGGACCTGGGGTCAGTGGCAGTGGGCACACGGTTCAGGGGACAGAGGCACAGGATAACAGGGATGCTGTGCGTCAGCGGGAGGACAGGCCCAGGGAACTGACACTCCACGAGGCACTCTCCAACATCATGGGAGCTTACCACCATTCCCAGGAGACCATGGGCACGGTACTGGCCAAGTTTCAGGAGACACAGTGGCTGCAGGAGGAAAGCTACCTGGGGATCAGGGAGGACTTGAAGTCCATTAACACCACCTTGGTCACCATTTCAGGGGTGCTGGCAGACCTTGTCAACACCATGAGGGAGACAGTGGCACAGAAACGGGCCCCTGACACTAGCCTGGACGATGAACAGCCCTCCACCTCCGCTGGCACTAGTGGACAGGAGGCACCCCCACAGGACCAACAGGACACCAGCACCCCAACCCCTGCAGAAGGAGAACCACCCCGGCAAGAGTCCCTGAGATCCAGGAACAAGACAGAGAACATTGCCAAGACCCCCGCCAGGAAATAACACTCTCCTGAATGTCACCCTTCTGTCCCCCTTTGTCACCCTGTCCACCTTAAACTGCCATTGCTCCACTTCCTATGCCCCATTGGACAATGCACCTGTGCAACAAATAGACTGGACTCTGCCATGGACATTCCTCCCTCCACCATCACCCCAGCCCATTTTACAACCCCCCCCACTTATTTGCACAGAAATAAACATGCTTGAATCACAAACCAATCTGGAGTCAGTCTGTGCTTTCACAAATGGGTAATTGCAAAATATCTGGAAGATAGCAAAGTCAATGTACTTGTTCACATACCAATATAATACAGCTGTAGGCCAGCTGTAAACATAGCAGAGGACATAAAGTGGGACCCAGA
This sequence comes from Pleurodeles waltl, assembly GCF_031143425.1. Classification (NCBI taxonomy): domain Eukaryota; kingdom Metazoa; phylum Chordata; class Amphibia; order Caudata; family Salamandridae; genus Pleurodeles; species Pleurodeles waltl. The sequence goes on along the minus strand of NC_090444.1, from coordinate 56,624,250 downwards.
ACTCTGAAATGAAAAGGGAAAGTAACAAGTCAGGGACCATACACTGAGTGAAAATAACAGACTTATGCTAGCTCCAACAATAGTATGGGATGTGAGAAGCAGTTCCATCTTCTTACCTGTGTCTCACTGGAAGTATTGCCTGATGATGTTGTTTCGGTTGTCGACATCTTTTTCTTCTGCCTCCTTTCCTTCACTGTCCACAGGCTCCACAGCTGCCACAAGACCACCATCTGGCCCATCCTCCTGCAGAAAACACACCTGGCGTCGCAATGCCAGGTTGTGCAGCATACAGCAGGCCACGATTATCTGGCACACCTTCTTCGGTGAGTAGTATAGGGAGCCACCTGTCAGATGGAGGCACCGGAATCTGGCCTTCAGGAGGCCGAAGGTGCTTTCGATCACCCTCCTAGTTAACCCATGTGCCTCATTGTAGCGTTCCTCTGCCCTTGTCCTGGGATTCCTTACTGGGGTCAGTAGCCATGACAGGTTGGGGTAACCAGAGTCACCTGTAAATGCCGAGGGACAACTGTTAGACGCACACTAACCCTTAGGGACAACCCCATACCCAGACACCTAGGTCAACTGTGTTGGGACCTTGGCCTCACCTATTAGACACACACAGTGCCTCAGGATTTGCCCCATCACATAAGGGATGCTGCTATTCCTCATGATGTAAGCGTCATGCACTGATCCAGGAAACTTGGCATTCACATGAGAGATGTACTGGTCTGCCAAACACACCATCTGCACATTCATCGAATGGTAGCTCTTCCGGTTTCTGTACACCTGTTCATTCGTGCGGGGGAGTACAAATGACACATGTGTCCCATCAATGGCACCAATGATGTTGGGGATATGCCCCAGGGCATAGAAGTCACCTTTCACCGTGGGCAAATCCTCCACCTGAGGGAAAACAACGTAGCTGCGCATGTGTTTCAGCAGGGCAGACAACACTCTGGACAACACGTTAGAGAACATTGGCTGGGACATCCCTGATGCCATGGCCACTGTTGTTTGAAACGACCCACTGGCCAGGAAATGGAGTACAGACAGTACCTGCACTAGAGGGGGGATTCCTGTGGGATGGCGGATAGCAGAAATCAGGATTGGCTCCAACTGGGCACACAGTTCCAGAATAGTTGCACGATCAAGTCTGTATGTGATTATGAAGTGTCTCTCCTCCATTGTCGACAGGTCCACCAGGGGTCTGTACACCGGAGGATGCCGCCATCTCATCACCTGGCCCAGCAGATGTGCCCTATGGAGGAGAACAGCGAGCAGAGGGTCATCCAACACTGAGGTATCACAATGTGTTATTTGCTGAAACGATGTAAATTCCCAATGTGCCTGTATCTGTCTGTATTCCCGGCCTAGATAGGTGTGACGCAGTTTATATCCATCCCATGTGGCCCCCTGAAATGGCGACTGCCTGACCTGTAAGGTGGGACAAGGGGAAATGAGGTAACTGCGCTGGCATTGTACACCGTCGCAGTGGTTAACATTGGGCCCTATGGGTCCCAGGAGCCAATGACGATGTACGCCGGCGGTGACGGTACGCACCGCCGCGGACGTGACCGCCATTTTCTATCAGTGCCCTCACTTGATACCTGACCTTCAACAGGAGAGGACCTAGACTGCAAGTGCTGCAGTGACCTGTGTCTGGAAGTGACAATGGCTCGAGTCATTGGGGAAAGGGCCCCTGCCTTCACTTCGGAGGAGTTGGAGAAACTAGTGGATGGGGTCCTCCCCCCCCAGTACACACAACTGTACGGTCCTCCAGACAAACAGGTGAGTACACAGTGAGCATGCTGCGTGGGCAATGCCTGTTTTGAGTGGTGTGGATGGAAGATACATGGGGGGGCTGAGGCCTGCTTGTGCAGATGGTGAGTGTATGTATGTCAGGGCATGGGTGGGAACTGGTGGGCAATGAGTATGACGGTCTGAACGGGTGAGTAATTTCCTTTCCTCCTGTACCTTTCCTCTAGGTCAGCGCCCACCAGAAGAAGGGAATTTGGCGTGCCATCGCCAAGGAAGTCCGGACCCTGGGATTCTACCACCGACGGAGCACCCACTGCCGTAAAAGATGGGAGGACCTGCGCCGCTGGAGCAAGAAGACGGCGGATGCCCAGCTGGGGCTGGCCTCCCAACGTGGAAGGGGTGCCTGTCGCACCATGACCCCCCTGATGTTCCGGATCCTGGCGGTGGCCTATCCGGAGTTGGATGGGCGCTTGAGGGCATCACAGCAGCCACAAGGGGGTGAGTACAGTCTCCTTCAAATTACTCTGTGCGCATTACGAGGTGTCTGGGTGGGGAGGTGGGCAGTCGGTTCCCCTAGGCCAGGGCGAACTTGGTAGAACAGGTCCCTTGTTAGGCAGGCTCTGTGGCACCCCAACCCCACTAGTGGTAATAGCCATATACACCTAATCAGGCTCCTGTGACTTCCAGGAGTGCAGCTATTGGGCTTAGGCCTCGTACCCCATGGGCATGTGATGTTGCTAGGAACTGTTAGTGCATGGCGTAGTGCAGAGGGCAGCTCCCTGTGTGTTGTGTCCGCCAACGGTAGTGGTGTTGCATGCACTGAACATGTTTTTCTTCTGTCTTCCTCCTCCCTTTTTGTATTGTCTCCCTGTTCTTGTGTGCAATAGCATAATCTGGCGGAGGAGCAGTGGCACTGGAGCAGGAGGGTGCTGCAACCCACTTGGCCCTGGAGGGTGAAGCAACGGAGTCTGAAGCCACCAGTGGGACGGAGGGCGAGGGAAGCTCCACGACGGGGACAGGAGCAGACACCAGCGACAGCTATTCCTCCGCTGATGGGAGCACCCTTGCGGTGGCGGGCCCCTCTGTGCCCACCGCATCAACAGGTACAGAAGCCACCCACCCTACCAGCACCGCCCTCCCAGCAGCCCCTCAGCGTGTGTCCCGTGCCCGCTCACCCAGAAGGGTGGCATCTCCTTCGCCCCAGACACCTCAGGCCCTGCCCCAGTCAGCCCTGCTGCCCTCAGTGAGGAGGCTATTTACCTCCTGAAATCCCTCACTGTTGGGAAATCTACCATTGTGAATGCCATCCAGGGTGTTGAGAGGCATTTGCAACAAACAAATGCATACCTGGAGGACATTCATTCTGGGCAGGCGGCCCAACAGAGAGCATTTCAGGCTCTGGCCTCAGCACTGATGGCAGCCATTGTCCCTGTGTCCAGCCTCCCCACTCCAACTTCCACTACCCGACCCAATCCCCTGTACCTCAGCCTATCCCAAGCAGACCAGCATGCACACTCATCAACACACAAGAGTGGACATGGCAAACATAAGCACCACACATCCCCCAAGCACTCACACAAGCACCATCCCCAAGCAGACATACCAACATCCAGTGCCTCCACTGTGTCCCTCTCCTCCATGTCTCCCTCCTCCCTGCCTGTCTTGTCTCCACTCACACCTGCATGCACTACATCCTCAGCCACTACCTCCATCACCAGCACACCCATCACCACACACCGTTCACGTGCAATAACCACCCCCACTTCCATTCACACATCCCCAGTGTCCTCTCCCAGTGTGTCTGTGAGCCCTCCTCCCAAAGTACACAAACGCAGGCACACACCCACTCAACAGCCATCCACCTCACAACAGCCTCCGGCCCATGCACCTTCACCCAAATTCATACGTACACCTCCTACAACTACAACCTCTTCCTCCACTCCCAAACCCCCTCCATCTTCCCGTCCCAGTGTGTCTAAAAAACTTTTCCTGTCAAGCCTTGACCTCTTCCCCTCACCTCCCCCCCCGTCCTTCCCCTAGGGCCAGGCTTTCCAGGTCCCAGCCCAGCACCTCAGCCACCAAATCCCCAGGCACAGTGGTGCCAGCAACTGCAGGCTCATCGAGTGCGCCACCCATCAGGACTGCCAGTGTGTCACGTAGCGAGGGCAAGGACATTCCGCCACCTGCCAAGGTGAAGAAGGTGCCTCATTCCGGAAAGGAAAAGCCGCACCTACCAGCCACCAAGGGCTCTGCCAAAACCAAAGGGGACAGTGGCAAGACACTTGCGGCACCAGCAAAGGTGGGGAAGGGACCAAGGCAGAAGAGCAGGACAGGGCACGGTGGCAGCGACTGAGGGACTAGTGTCACGCCTTATGTACACGACTACACCTACCTGTACGGCGGCGAACACCGCAACCTGCCCCACCACCTGCACAGCCATGGCACGTCTGCAGACTCAGCAACAGTCCCCAGCATCATCCCCAGTGGGCAGCTGTCCGAGGCTGCAGGGGGCGTCCTGCTGTGTCCCTCAACAGGTGCTGACCCATGCACCACCCCCAGCCCCGCCGCCACAGACACCGCCGCAAGCACCGCCGCCACAGACACCGCCGCAAGCATGGCCACCAGCCCCGCGACGTGCCCGGACAGTGGTACCAACGCTGACATGCCTACCATCCCCAGTGGTCAGTCGTCCGAGGCTGGAGGTGACTTCCTGGACCCTGGGCAGCTTCCATGAGGCATGACTTCCATTACTGTTTGCACCTGCAGGTGGAAGGCGAAGCCGCAGCATTGTGTGGTATGTCTCAGCCTCCATGGCGTATCATGCTACCTGTTCCTAGCCAAGCTCGTGGCACACGCACCCAGGTGAGGGAATTGGACCGGCCACACTGCATGTGGAGCACTCTGGGCACAAAACCCCCTCCAGAACCAGTGGAGAATGACATCCACTACCTCAGTCCTTGGCAGGATGTAGCACTCTGGGCACAAAGCCCCCTCCAGAACCAGTGGAGAATGACATCCACTACCTCGGTCCTTGGCAGGATGTAGCACTCTGGGCACAAAGCCCCCTCCAGCACCAGTGGAGAATGACATCCACTACCCCGGTCCTTGGCAAGATGAAGCACTCTGGGCACAAAGCCCCCTCCAGAACCAGTGGAGAATGACATCCACTACCCCGGTTCTTGGCAAGATGAAGCACTCTGGGCACAAAGCCCCCTCCAGAACCAGTGGAGAATGACATCCACTACCCCGGTTCTTGGCAGGATGAAGCACTCTGGGCACAAAGCCCCCTCCAGAACCAGTGGAGAATGACATCCACTACCCCGGTCCTTGGCAGGATGAAGCACTCTGGGCACAAAGCCCCCTCCAGAACCAGTGGAGAATGGCAAACACTTGAGAGACTGTGGCTTTGCACTCCCTTACCTTTCTACCTTATTTTGTTTCTTACTGTCAGTTGTGTGCAGATAGTACATTTGTTTCCTTTTTTCCTTGTTTCTCTTTTGTCGGGCATTCTCAAACTTCTTACTTAAAAAATAAAAAAAAACTATATCTGGAAACCAAATAAAGAATACATTTACACATGCAGTTAACAATAACATTTCCTAATACAAAGTTTACTTCATACTAAGTTTGCAAACATACACTACATCACTGTTTAACTGTATCTGTGAGACTATATCTTAGACTGTTTATTACTGCATCGCTTAACACAAGTCTTTCCCGTACATCTAGCAGTCAATGTAACACTGTATGTCTGCCTGTGTCAAAATATTCATAAGTGTTACCTTGTTCACATCACTATATGTATCACTGTCTTCTTCACAGCATTTGTAAATGGGTCAATGTCCTCCCGTATGTGTCACTCTATCGATATGTGTTGTGCTTAGTCTCTTACTATATGCATTAATCTCTCTCAAGATGTCTGACAGTATTCAGGTCTGGGTGCATCACTATGTACATCAGCAAATATCTGGGAATATCAGCCTCTGCATAGCTGTATGTCCTGGATGTGTCAGTCTATCCATTAGTGTGTAGCTACCTGTCTCAGTGTATTCACCAATATGTTCCTTGCTATGTCGGTATGTCAGTGTATGTATATACCTCTATACCTCTATATATCACTGTGCACCTAAGTATCTCAGTATAACTATATATTTACCTGAGTGATTCAGTGTATGCATTGGTATGTGCTTGTGTGTGGTAGTGTATATAGCAGTATACCCCTAGGTGTGTTAGTGTCAGTCTGTCCATTTATTTCTGCCTGGCTGTCTTAGTGTATACTGTACATATGAATGATTCTCTGAATACATCAGTGTCCACTTGGCTGTGTCACTGTATGCACTAATATGTGCCTGGATCTGTTCTTAGATGCATAATTGCATTCATAGATGTAGCACTATATGCACTGTCACCTAGTTATTATAGTGTATGCATTACAATGCACCTGGGTGTCTCAGTCAATGCATCAGTGTCCACCTGGTTGTGTCAGTGCATGCAACAGTGCTTGCCAGGGTCTGTCACTCTACTCATTAGTAAGCGCCTAGGTATGTTAGTCTATATCCACAATGTGCATAGGTGTATCAGTGTACTGATCAGTGTGTGACTATGTATGTCAGTGTATGCATCAGTGTGTCCATGATTGTGTTATTGGACCTATCAGTGTGAGCCTTGGTGTATGGCTTGGCATATTAGTATCTGCATTGGTGAATACACAAGTGACTATCACTATTTCACTAGATACGAGACTGACTGTATCTTTTTCTTATTAGCTATATAAGTACCATATGTTCTAGTAGAGTGCACATATACCTGGGCATAGGCCTCCACAACCTTTCATCTCAGTCAGTAAAACTCAAAACATCATGTTTCATCTTTTAATAAAAATACCCACTCTTCTATAGTCTACATTCATCTCACTTTAGGGTGACTTTTTCACAACACACAATATAAACCTACGTAAACACATTTTCCAATGCCAAAATAACTCAAAAATAAAACTGCTAGTACCCTAAACCATATTTAAACCACACATTATATCAATACGAATCTATATAATCAATATATCAAACTACATATTATATTCAATAAATTACATCCTAAATACATCTATTACTACAGCCTATATACTTAAATTCTCTATGTGTACATCAATATACAAGCGATTGTTAATGTCTCTAAATGAGTATGTCTCCCTTTATATTTGTATGATTTTCTATCTCCTTAACAGTATACAATAAACAGTATAAAATATACCTTAAGATAGCAAGTGCACTTTAAACACAATTACAATTAAAAACACTTTTTTCTCTTTTATAGACATAGCAACCTCCTCTTCAGCCTACACACAGTATATCTGACCCCTTCACCTTCTACAGCAAAAGCAGTTCAACCTGCTCTCACCCAATCCTTTTTCTTACCTTTTCAAGTCATACACTTCACTCATATTAATGTCTAGCTCATAGTGAAATTACCCCTATCTCTCAAAACATGTGTGACTCTGCATGCATTCAACACTGCTTTTATAAATGCCCATTTCTGTATAGTCAAACACATTACATTTTTAGAACGCAAAATAACATTTTTACCCATTAAATTACTTATTAATGCATTCTCCATACTAACTTCAGCATACATGAGGGATGACTTTAATATACTGATAGAAACAGGAAACATCAATGAAACCACGTATCCAAGTTCAGATGAATACCGTTCTTATATAATGAACTACTTGTATAATTCCTTTACATAAATCACAAACCTAGTATTCATATATTTTATAGCATTTTGTGAAAACACTGCTCACTTTCTTTCACCTAATATTAATGTATTCATATACTAACATTTTGCAAAATAAAGTACATTTCACTACCCATAAATGGTGATTCTCTTTCTTGTGCTCTATGTTTCTCTTTCAGTATCAGTTAGAATTTCTTCCCACTGAACAGAGTTCAGAAAATCAACCACAAGAATGGAATTCTACTCTCATAGCAGGCAACCAGTAATGGCAACCTCTTCAACTCTCTGTTTTCAAGGTTACTGAGTCAGTAAACCAATCACAATCTCCCATTCATGTTAATACAATGTTCTACAACTTCTCACTGGTTTGTATAGTTAACCCTTTTCAGTGCTACAGAAGAGTTAGCCAATGATTTTCGCCATGAATTTTTAAGTGTGTGCTATGTCATTCTGATCACATTTTGTGAAATGATATGCTAAAAGGCTGTTCCTGGAATATTTCTGTGTGTGTGGAGTGATAAGCAGGAAGTATTCTTGTTGTCTTATTTGTGGTATACAAGAGTTGTGCAGTGTGTAAGTTTGTGTGTGTGCTCTTGTAGAGTGTGCAGGAGTTTGGATGACTGTAGGTTGCCAAATCACCCATTGTTAATTTTCCCAAATGCACTTTTGTCGGGATGAGTGAGGGCTGGAAGAGATCCATTGCAAGGGTTGAAAACACCCATTGTTAAGCAAGGGTTGGTAGACACCCGCTGTTAATTTTCACAAGATGCCTGTATGTTGGGATGAGTGAGGGTTGGAAGAGACCTATTGTGAGGATTGAAAGACACCCATTGTGAAGCAAGCGTTGAAAGGCACCCATTGTTCATTTTCCCAAGATGCCCTGTCTGTGGGGATAAGTGAGGGTTAAAAGAGACCCATTGCGAGGGTTGAAAGATACCCTCGCTATGAAAAAAACTGTAATTTTCATAGATGCCCTGTGTGTTTGGATGAGTGAGGGTTGGAAGAGACCCACAGTTATTTTCACAAGATGCCCTCTGTGTTGGAATGAGTGTGAAGTGAAGAGTGAAGGGGTTATGTATGTTATGCACCCTAAGTAGAAGGGGGGTTTGTGTGTTGCACCCTATTGATGCATTTGTCCCACATGTATTACGCAGTGTAACGTGGGTGTTGTGATTTGCAACCTGATGTAGTATTAGTCTTTCCTTATGGGTAGCTGCAGTAAAGGGTGTTTGTCCATTTTCCTGCCATGTATTTATCTGTCTTGCTAATCTAGGAGTGTAATCGTATTTTTCTTGCTTGACTATTTGTGTTCCAGTATTTACAGAAATTACTGATTGTTGTGATTTCCATCTTTTGTCCTGTTGTATTTGTTTTGTTTTTGTAATGGGAAGAGATGTGTTGTAACCTGATGTTTTTATAATGCATCCTCCCCATGGTTACCTATTTTCCCTGCTGCTCAGCTAGTGTGTGTGATGTAATGAAATGTTGATGAAGGCTGGAGTTGGGAAAGTGGCAGTTGGGGAGAATAGACTGAGCAGTAGGATGCTGTTCCTGGTGTGGCATTTATCAATTTACCTATTTACTTGTAGCCTGTAACTTAAGAGACTTCATCCTAACAAATCTACATCTTTTAAATACATGACTGTCAACCTGACTTCCTGCCTACAAGAGAGGTATCTTCATTTTCAACAGTAAATCAAGAAATAATTAGAGTACAAAGATAATGGAGAGTCTCAATAGCAACACAATTTTGACAATTCTGAGCGCGACTTCAATGGCATAACTTCTAGGATTCAAAGACAAAAACTTGGCAGAGCTGCATTGGAAGATAGAACTGGCAGCACTGGTGCAGGGAGAGAGAGTGCCAAAGGAGACAGCAATGTGAAGGTAATCAGACAGATCCTGGGAATTGGAATCCCCTGTGTTGGATAACACAGTACTGGTAAGGGCCGGTAGGTACCTAAACTTAGCCATAGACCACAAACCCCAAGTAGGTCCAGTCAATGTCTCATTAAATTAATCCTGGCTCAACCCTTTGTAGTTTGGCAATGAGCAGTTAGGATTAACTAGGTGGAAGATGTGTAGAGCTTTTATTAAGTAAAACACAAAACACAAACACACTAGCAATCTAACACTAATTGATATTAATAGATTATATTGTTATCTTTAAAATGACACTGAAATAACAAAAATCAAACAAAGTGAACCGGAGATATGATTTTTTAAAGATTAAGGCCCTCATTATGAACACAGCGGTAAATACCGCACCGCCGGCGGTGGCAGTAACAATCGCCAACAGACGTGCGGTCCAAACCGCCAAATAATGAACCAACTGAAACACAGGCATCCCGAAAACCACTCACCGCGAGCAGAGGAGTGCTGACAACGACGGCAGAGCCCACCCACAGTCCGACGGAAAGGCCCTACCCGCCCATCAAATAATGAAGCACTAGACCGCCGTCAGTTCCGGGGCGGTAACCACCTCCAAGCAAAGCCAGGAGGAAACTAACCAAATATAAGGAAACACTCACTGGAGGCTCACATAACACGCCGAAGCAGACATGGAGAGAGAGTTGCAGATCATGCTAGCCCTGCTCCTTGCCATATACCTCCACAAACGAGACCGCCAATGAAGAAGACGACGGTAAGTACCACAACCTACTAAACAAGGGAAGAAAGGGCACAGTTACATACCCACCCACCCTGCAACGCTCCTACAACCCTTCACGCAGCACAAGCCATATTCCCCACAGCAAGAGGTACCCTACACAAGGTAAGTCCAACCTGCCCAAAGTAAACACATGTGCCCAACAACCCCAAACAATGAAACAAGAGACCAAGGATCCAGAGTGTGCCTCAAACAACACAGGCCACACATTAACTTTTATTCAGCTCACAGAGCAACAGAAGTGCATAGAAGGCCAATGGCCAGTCCATAGTGCAAGAAGTCCGATGGGCCACAATGGCCCCAACTTGACTCCTAGAAGTGCAATGGTACTCCACCTCAGAGGGGCAACAATGGGGCATCCAGGCACCCCAGGGACAAGGGGCAGGGAGTGGTGGGGGTGGTGATTTACGACTGGGAGAGGGGGGCTTAGATTTACGTTTGGAAGGTGGAGGGGGCTTAGGTTTAGTCACAGCAGCTGGTGGAGCGGACTTGGACTGGGGTGCAGCAGATGTTCCTGGGCCAGCACGGGATCTCTTCCACACAGGGGAGGTAGCACGGGAATGGGAAGGGCGGACAGAGGTGGGCTGTGACGGGGGAGGAGTAGACAGGGCAAGGAGGTGAGGACAAGACGAGGTGGGCCAGTGGGTTCAAATAGGTCAACACAGGATAGGAAAAGTTTCTTAGGTGCAATTGGGGTGGACCTGGAGGAAGGCGTGGGAGTGGAAGTAGAGGGAGTGGTCGTGACAGGTGTAGGTGTGCGTGACGTGGATGCAGGTGACTGGACAGTATGCTGATGTGTTGTGGATGTGTGATGGGTGGGTGTTTTGGTACGTTTGAGTGTCTTGGGAGGAGGGGGGGTGGACAAAGTGGGACAAGACAGGCTGCCAGTGTAAATGGATGTTGAGTGTGCTGCATGTGTCAACTAAAGTAGTTGTGGTGAGTGCAGGTGTGGTGTCTGGGTGCATGAATGGATGTGTGCTATTGTGGTGACCGCAGGAATAGGGTCAGCAACATTGAATGAGGGTGCAGTGCCCGTGGGTGTGCATGTACAGGGGACAGACAGGGAGACGGAAGAGGTGGACACACTGGGGGAAGTGGATGTGATGTGTGTGCATGTGTATGTTGGCTGTGTGTATGCTTGTGGTGGGAGGTGTGGTGCTTGTGTTTTGAAGTGTGCTTCTTGTGTGTTGAGGTGTGTGCCTTCGTGTCAGAATGTGTGCTTTGGACGGGTGAAGGGAGTAGGGTGCTGGAAGCGGTAGAGGTGGTTGGAGGGGGGACAGAATGACCACTAACACTGGTTGCCGTCCAAGAGGAGGCCAGAGCCTGAAAAGATCTCTGTAGGTCAGACACGGCACCGTGAATGCCATCCAAATAGGCATTGGTCTGCTGCACCTCTGATGCTAGCCCCTGGATGGCATTGACGATGGTTGTCTGCCCTACAGAGATGGTTCTCAGGAGGTCAATAGCCTCCTCCGTGAGGGCAGCGGAGCTGACTGGGGCAGGGGACGAGGTGCCTGGGGCGAATGAGACGGACACCCTTCTGGGTGAGCGGGCACGGGCAACTCGGTGGGGAGCAACTGAGAGGGAGGTGATGGTATGGGGGTGGTGGAAAATGACAAAGTAGGGGTGGGCCCACTAGGGTCCTGCCACCACCAGGGAGCTCCCATCGGAGAAGGTATCAGAGTCACTACCTCCAGTGGTAGTTGCCTCCCCGTGGTACTCTCCTCACCCTCCAACCCACTGGTGCCCTTGGCGTCGGACGACTCTGCCTCCGAGGATCTGTGGGCCGCTGCCTCCCCACTCGCCAGTGCCTCAGCTCCCTCGCCAGATGATGCTGATGCACACAGACATCACAAGAGAACAGGGATGGGGAGACAAAACAGGAGAGACACTTGTAAATAGCTGAATGGAGGTACATTAGTGGTTCACATATACACCCACCCAGAAAATGTTCCACCAGGCAGCACCTACCGCTATACACATGGCTATGCCCCGGCCTAGTGGCCAGAACCCTGTTCTACAGCCATTCCCCAACTACCTTAAGGACCTGACGTGCTGCAGACTTGGGCCATTGTGTAGATGGACATCAGTCACAGTCCCTGCCACTAGACAGCATAAATACAAATGTATACACACATCCATCAAGGGGCCAAAAAATGGTATATGTACTCACCTCCTTGTGACTGCTGTGCAGCCTTCGAGTGCCCATCCAAGTCTGGGTACGCCACTGCCAGGATGCGTTGCATAATGGGGGTCAGTGCCCGACGGGCATCCCTTCCTCATTGGGAGGACTTCCCCAGCTGGGCCTCACAGATCTTTCTCGCCCAGCGCCGCAGGTCCTCCCACCTCTTCCTGCAGTGGGTGCTCCGCCGGTTGTAGACCCCCAGGGTCTGCACCTCCTTGGCGATGGCATGCCAAAGTCCCCTCTTCTGGCGGGTGCTTACCTATAAGGGACACACAGAAAAGTAAAACTGAGGTCAGACACTGGCAAATCATATACAGCTGGCTATACGTTTACTATGGGATGGACATTTCAAACAGCCTAACAGTACACACACACGCAGCATGTCAGGAACTCTAGACCATACAGTGTCACAAGTGCACACATGTATGCAGCCAACACCCACAACTACACACATCCATGCACCCCAATCCTCCTACTCACCTGTACCTCTGGCCGACCGAAGAGCTTGGCGTTCAGGGGCAGGACCCTGTCCACAAGCTTCTCCAGTTCCTCGTTGGTGAAGGCCGGGGCCCTTTCCCCTGCAACACGTGCCATTTCCATGACCAGAGGCAGGACACAGCAGTACACTCAGTGGAGTACCTGCATGCATGAGATCAGGGAGTCAAGTGAAGTTGGGATGACGAGTTCTCGTACGCACTGCGGCGGTGTGCACCGTCACCGCCGGCGGCGATCATGATACGCTAAGAATAACTCCGAATATGGCCATGTAACATGTCTAAGATCATTGAATTATCCCCCCACACCAAATCTGCTATTGGGGTGCCAATTCCATGCATCCCCGGGGCTCCACTATGGACCCCGGGTACTGCCAAACCAGCTCTCTAGGGTTTTTCTCTGCAGCTACCGCTTCTGCCACCCCATAGACAGGGTTCTGCCCTCCTGGGGTCTGGGGAGCCCAGTCCCAGGAAGACAGAACAAAGAATTTCCTCTGAAAGAGGGTGTTACACCCTCTCCCTTTGGAAATAGGAGTTAAAGGCCGGGGAGGGGTAGCCTCTCCCAGCCTCTGGAAATGCTTTGAAGGGCAGAGATGGTGCCCTCCTTGCTTAAGCCAGACTACACCAGTTTAGGGAACCCCCAGCCCCTGCTCTGGTGCAAAACTGGTCAAAAGGAAAGGGGAGTGACCACTCCCCTGTCCATCACCACCCCAGGGGTGGTGCCCAGAGCTCCTCCAGTGTGTCCCTGACCTCTGCCATCTTGGATCCAGGGGTGTGAGGGCACTCTGGAGGCCTCTGAGTGGCCAGTGGCAGCAGGTGACATCAGAGACACCTCCTGATAGGTGCTTACCTGACTAGCTGGTCAATCCTCCTCTGAGGGCTATTTAGGGTCTCTCCAGTGGGCTTTTCCTCAGATAACGACTTGCAAGAATTCACCAGAGTTCCTCTGCACCTCTCTCTTCGACTTTTGCCAAGGATCGACCGCTGACTGCTTCAGGACACCTGCAAAACTGCAACAAAGTAGCAAGAAGACTACCAGCGACATTTTAGCACCTAATCCTGCCGGTGTTCTCGACTGTTTCCTGGTGGTGCATGCTTTGGAGGCTGTGTGCCTTCATCCTGCACTGGAAGCCAAAAAGAAATCTCCAGTGGGACGACGGAATCTCCCCCTTGCTTCTGCAGACACCAAACTTCAGCGTCACCGGTACTCTGGGACCCCTCTCATCCTAAAGAATGTGGCCCCTGTAACACAGGTGGTAGACCCAAGTGACCCAGACTGTCCAGTGGTCCAACTGTCCAAATTTGGAGGAGGTAAGTCCTTGCCTCCCCTCGCCAGACAGTAATCATGTGCACTGTGTGAACTGTAACTACAAGGGCTCCTGTACACATTTCCACAAAATCCTGCATGCACAGCCAAGCCTAGGTCCCCAGTAATCTGCCCTGTGATGCTCAGCTCACTGAGTTGATCTCCGGTGTCGTGGGACCCTCTTTTGTAGTGTTGAGATGACTGCCATGTTCAGATTTCTTGAACCCAAGTTCAAGGACTTCTGCCGGTACTACCTTCTTGTGTGTGGGCTCTCTATGTTGCTGAGGGCACCCTCTGTCTCCTCTCCCAAGTGGCGATATTCTAGTCATTCCAGGGCCTGGGCAGCACCCTTTTTTTTCAACTGCGACTCTTGTAGCTAGCAAGGCTTGTTTGCGGTATTTTTCAAGGAAACAACTCTGCATCCTCCAGTACTCCATGGGACATCTTCTGCATGAAGGAGAAGTTCCTAGCATCTTTTTTTGTTACAGAATCTTCAGCTTCTTCCATCTGGAGGCAGCCATTTTGCACCTTCAGCCGGGGTTTAGTGGGATCCTGCCCCCCCCTGGACACTTTTGCAACTCTTGGACTTGGTCCCCTTCCTTTGAAGGTCCTCAGGTCCAGGAATCCATCTTCAGCGCTTTGCAGTCTATTGTGGTCTTTTCAAAATCCTCTATCATGACTTTAGTGTGTTTCTGGGGAAATAGTAGTACTTTACTCCTACTTTCCAGGGTCTTGGGGTGGGGTATCTTGGACATCCTTAGTGTTTTCTTACACTCCCAGCGACCCTCTACACACTACACCAGCCTAGGGGTCCATTTGTGGTTCGCATTCCACTTTCTTAGTAGATGGTTTGTGTTGCCCCTAGGCCTATAGCATCCTATTGTATTCTACAGTGTTTGCACTACTTTCTGACTGTAATACGTACCTGATTTTGGTTTGTGTGTATATTTTGTGTATTTTACTTACCTCCTAAGGGAGTATATCCTCTGGGATATTTTTGGCACATCGTCACTAAAATAAAGTACCTTTATTTTTAATAACCCTGAGTATTGTCTTTCTTATGATATAGTACCTATATGATATAAGTGGTATAGTAGGAGCTTTGCATGTCTCCTAGTTCAGCCTCAGCTGCTCTGCTATAGCTACCTCTATCAGCCTAAGCTGCTAGAACACTACTAATCTACTGATAAGGGATAACTGGACCTGGCACAAGGTGTAAGTACCTTTAGTACCCACTATAAGCCAGGCCAGCCTCCTACATTGGTGGTGCAGCAGGGGGATAAGTACTTGTAACTGCTTTACCACTTTGTCATTGGTGATTTTCATAAGAAAACCATATTCTAAATACTTAGAAATATACACTGTTAACCTTAACAGTCTTACTTTCTCTCTACAAACTTTCTAAGAAGTTTCAAAAAAGTTTGAAAAAGTTTTTCTCATTTCTTTAAAAGTTTTCTAAACGTTTTCTTTCTCCCCTAAACTCTTTCTTTCAACTATGTCTGTAGTAGAGGCCACTCCCAAAGTTGTGCAGACAATTTAAACTTTAAAAGTTTGAGGGGTCTCTGTATAGAAAGGAGTTTAGGGATTGGTAAGAACCCTACCAAAGATCTCATTCTTAGCCTTCTCCTTGAAAGTGACCAGAACCAGACTGGTCAAACCCAGCATCAGGAGGTAGAGGAGGGGGGTACCCATGTAGAATCAGGGGAGGCCCCTGAGGACTCTGGGGAGGGTACTTCCAAAGACCGTCCAGTTATCAGGCCACCTAGTGAAGCTGGTAGTGGGAGGGGGTCACACATCAGTAGGGCACCTTTCACTCCAAAAGGCCAGGTCACTAGGGTTCAGGTAGTGAGGGAAAGGTCCACTTCTGCTAATTCTCACATTACCTCTGTGTCCTAGAATTCCCAAATCTCCCACCCTAAGGATACCACCCTAGACAGGGAACTCATAAAGCTGAGGTTGGAAGAGGCCAGACTGAAGCTAAGACAGCAGCAGTTGGCTTTGGAAATGGAATCCCTAGATGTAGAGAGGGAAAGACAGAAGTTGGGGTTAGTACCCCATGGTGGCAGCAGCAGCAATCTTGATAGTCATCCTGTTAGAGAAACAGATTCAAGGAACCTGCACAAGATTGCCCCCCTTACAAGGAGGGGGATGACATAAACAAGTGGTTTTCTGCACTTGAGAGGGCCTGTATGGTACAGTTGGTCCCTCAAAGGCAGTGGGCTGCTAATTTGTGGCTATCTTTCACTGGCAAAGGTAGGGACAGACTCCTTATGGTCAGGGAGAGTGATGCCAACAACCACAAAGTTTTGAAAGATGCGCTCTTAGATGGATTTGGCTTAACCACTGAACAATACAGGATAAAGTTCAGAGATACCAGAGAAGAGTCCTCTCAGGACTGGACAGACTTTGTAGACTGTTCAGTGAAGGCCTTGGAGGGATGGTTACATGGCAGTAAGTTGACTGACTATGAAAGCCTGTATAATCTTATTTTGAGAGAGCAGATTTTGAATAATTGTGTGTCTGACTTGTTGCATCAATACTTGGTAGACTTAGATCTGACCTCTCCCCAAGAATTGGTAAAGAAGGCAGACAAATGGGTCAGAACAAGAGTGAGCAGGAAAGCCCATACAGGTGGTGACAAGGATGGCAAGAAGAAGGATGGTAAGTCTTCTGACAAGGGTGGGAACAAAGATAAAAATAATTCTGAGTCTTCATCAGGCCCACAAATATCCTCTGGGGGAGGTGTGTCCAAATCCTCTTCAAACAATCAAAAGAAGCCATGGTGTTATTTATGTAAAAGTAAAGGCCATTGGGCAAGTGATTCCACTTGTCCAAAGAAAAACACCAAGGCTCCCACTACCACAACTCCAACTGCGTCCTCTAGTGCCCCTAGTAATAGCAGTGGTGGTGGGAAGAACACTACAAATAGCCAATCGAAGGGTGTAGCTGGGATCACCATTGGTAGTGTAGTTGGGGTTGGTCTTTTTAGGCAGACTACAGAGGCTTTTTTAATCTCTGATGGTGGTATTGAGTTTGCCACCTTGGTTGCTTGTCCCCTTAATATGGGTAAGTACAAGCAACTACTTCTAAAAAATTGAGTTGAGGTTGAGGCCTACAGGGATACAGGAGCCAGTGTCACTATGGTGATTGAGAAACTGGTTGCCCCTGAACAACACCTACTTGGTCAGCAGTACCAAGTGACTGATGCTCATAACAACACTCTTAGCTACCCCATGGCTGTTGTGAATCTCAACTGGGGGGGGAGGGGGGTTACTGGTCCAAAGAAAGTTATAGTAGCCACTGATTTACCTGTAAACTACTTACTAGGCAATGATTTGGAGACATCAGCTTGGACTGAAGTGGAGTTGGAAGCTCATGCAGCAATGCTGGGCATTCCAGGGCATATATTTGCTCTCACAAGGGCTCAGGCCCAGAAGCAAGGAGGACAGGGAACCTCGGATCCTGGAAAAAAGGACCAAGTGCTCCCAAAAGCCAGGGGTAGAAAGGGTAAATCCTTGCCCACTATCCCTCCCTCTCCAGATGATTCTCATTTTGAGTAAGAGGAGTCCTCTCCCTGTGCAGAACCTACACCAGATGAGCTGGCAGCAGACACTGGTGAGCTTTTGGGTGCAGGGGGGCTGCTAGGGAAGAGCTGAGTGTGGCACAGCAGACCTGTCCCACACTAGAGGGTTTAAGACAGCAAGCTGTCAAACACCAGAATGGGGATATCACTGATAGCCATAAAGTCTATTGGGAAGATAAACTCCTCTATACTGAGTCAAGGGACCCTAAGCCTGGAGCTGCCAGGAGATTTATCATCCCTTTGCAATATAGGGAGTTTCATCTGATTTTGGCTCATGATATTCCTTTGGCTGGGCATTTGGGCCAAAGTAAGGCTTGGGACAGACTGGTTCCATTGTTTCACTGGCCTCATATGTCAGAGGACACCAAGGAGTTTTGTCGCTCCTGTGTGACCTGCCAAGCCAGTGGCAAGACTGGTGGCACACCTAAGGCCCCCTTAATTCCACTTTCAGTGGTTGAGGTGCCCTTTGAGAGGGTAGGGGTTAATATTGTTGGCCCCCTTGACCCTCCAACAGCTTCAGGCAATAGATTTATCCTTGTGGTAGTGGACCATGCCACTAGGTATCCTGAAGCTACACCCTTAAGAACCACTACAGCTCCTGCAGTGGCAAAAGCCCTCCTGGGAATATTTTCCAGAGGGGGTTTCCCTAAGGAAGTGGTGTCAAACAGAGGTAGAAACTTCATGTCTGCATACCTCAATGCTATGTGGAAGGAGTGTGGTGTAACTTACAAGTTCACTACTCCTTATCATCCACAGACAAATGGTCTGGTTGAGAGGTTTAATCAAAGTCTCAAAGGCATGATCATGGGACTCCCTGAAAAACTCAGGAGGAGATGGGATGTCCTGTTGCCATGCCTCCTTTTTGCTTATAGGGAGGTACCCCAGAAAGGAGTGGGCTTCAGCCCCTTTGAACTTCTCTTTGGACACCTTGTAAGAGGTCCCCTTGCTCTTGTGAAGGAGGGTTGGGAACAGCCTTTAAAAGCTCCCAAGCAAGACATTGTGGATTATGTACTTGGCCTCAGATCTAGGATGGCTGAGTACATGAAAAAGGCCAGTAAAAACCTTCAGGCCAGCCAAGAGCTCCAAAAGCAATGGCATGACCAGAATGCTGTCCTGACTCAGTACCACCCAGGACAGAAGGTGTGGGTATTGGAGCCTGTGACACCCAAGAGCACTCAAGGACAAATGGAGTGGACCCCATATCATTGTGGAGAAAAAAGGTGAGATCACCTATTTGGTAGACCTGGGCACTTCCAGAAGTCCCGTTAGGGTGCTTCATGTCAGTCGCCTGAAACCTTATTATGACAGGGCAGACTTAACCCTGCTCATGGCCACTGATGAGGGGCAGGATGAAGAGAGTGACCCTCTCCCTGACCTCTTCTCCACCACTGAAGCTGATGGCTTAGTGGAGTGAGTTGTGTTAGCATATTGCCTTACTGCTGAGCAGAAGGACAACTGCATAAATCTCCTAGATCAATTCTCTGACCTCTTCTCACTGATTCCAGGTACAACTACCTGGTGTGAGCACACAATCAACACTGGAGACAGTTTACCTGTCAAAAGTAAGATTTATAGGCAGCCTGACCATGTCAGAGATTGCATTAAACAAGAGGTACAGAAAATGTTAGATCTAGGAGTGATTGAACCTTCTGAAAGTCCCTGGGCTAGCCCAGTAGTACTTGTCCCCAAACCTCACAGTAAAGATGGTAAAAATGAAATGAGGTTTTGTGTGGACTATAGGGGTCTCAATCAAGTAACCAAAATGGATGTTCACCCTATACCCAGGGCAGATGAGCAGATAGATACACTGGCTTCTGCCAAGTATCTAAGCACTTTTGACTTAACTGCAGGGTATTGGCAGATTAAGTTGTCCGAAGATGCTAAACCTAAAACGGCATTTTCAACCATTGGAGAGCACTATCAGTTCACTGCTATGCCCTTTGGATTGAAAAATGCACCTGACACTTTTCAAAGGTTGGTGAATACAGTCCTCCAAGGATTGGAAGCCTTTAGTGCAGCATGTCTAGATGATATAGCTGTCTTTAGCTATACCTGGGATAATCACCTAGTCCACCTGTGGAAAGTTTTGGAGGCCCTGCCAAAGGCAGGCCTCACTATCAGGGCCTCAAAGTGCCAGATAAGGCAGGGGAAAGTGGTTTATCTGGGCCACCTGGTAGGTGGGGAACAGATTGCACTACTGCAGGGGAAGATCCAAACCATTATGGAATGGTATCCCCCTACAACGCAAACCCAGGTGAGAGCCTTCCTAGGCCTCACAGGATACTATAGGAGGTTCATTAAGAATTATGGCACTATAGCTGCCCGCCTTAATTACCTCACATCCAAAAAGATGCCTAAAAAGGTATTATGGACACTTAGCTGTCAAAAGGCTTTTGATGAGCTCAAACAGGCCATGTGGTCTGCACCTGTCCTAAAAAGCAATTGTTACTCCAAAAAATCCATAGTTCAGACTGATGCTTCTGAATTAGGGGTAGGGGCAATTCCATCACAGCTTAACAATGAGGGCCAGGATCAACCCGTTGCTTTTATCAGCAGGTGGTTGACCCCTAGAGAAAAGTGTTGGTCTGCCATAGAGAGGGAGGCCTTTGCTGTGGTCTGGGCCCTGAAAATGTTGAGACTATACCACTTTGGTACTCACTTTATTGTTCAGACAGACCACAAACCTCTATTATGACTTAAATAAATGAAAAGTGAAAACCCTAAATTGTTGAGGTGGTCCATCTCCCTACAGGGAATGGACTATACAGTGGAATATAGACATGGGAGTACCCACTCCAATGCAGATGGACTCTCCAGATATTTCCACTTAGACAATGAAGACTCATCTGGGCAAGGTTAGCCTTATTGTCCCTCGTTTGGGCGGGGGGTTGTGTAGGAAAGTACCATCTTGCCTAGCATTTTACCCCCATTTTTACATGTATATCAGTTTGTTTTTGCCTGTCTCACTGGGATCCTGCTAGCCAGCACCCCAGTACTTATAGTTTGTGGCATGAATGTGTATACCTGTGTAGTGAATAACGGTGTCACTGAGGCTCTGCTAACCAGAACATCAGTGCTTATGCTCTCTCTGCCTTTAAAATTGTCACTATAGGCTAGTGATCACTTTTACCAATTCTAATTGGCACACTGGAACACCCTTATAATTCCCTAATATATGGTACCTAGGTACCCATGGTATTGGGATTCCAGGAGATCCCTATGGGCTGCTGCATTTCTTTTGCCACCCATAGGGAGTTCATACAAACCTTATACAGGACTGCCACTGCAGCCTGAGTGAAATAACGCACCAGTTATTCCACATCCATTTTCACTGCACTTAAGTAACTTATAAGTCACCTATATGTGTAACCTTCACTTTCTGAAGGTTAGGTGTAAAGTTACTAAGTGTGAGGGCACCCTTGCAGTAGCAAAGGTGTCCCCATATAGTTCAGAGCCATTTACCCGGACTTTGTGAGTGTGGGCACACCATTACATGCGTGCACTACATATAGGTTAATACCTCTATCAAGCTTTACAATGGTAACTCCGAATATGGCCATGTAACATGTCTAAGATCATTGAATTGTCCCCCATGCCAAATCTGGTATTGGGGTGCCAATTCCATGCATCCCCGGAGCTCCACTACGGACCCAGGGTACTGCCAAACCAGCTCTCTAGGGTTTTTCTCTGCAGCTACCGCTGCTGCCACCCCATAGACAGGGTTCTGCCCTCCTGGGGTCTGGGCAGCCCAGTCCCAGGAAGGCAGAACAAAGAATTTTCTCTGAGAGAGGGTGTTACACCCTCTCCCTTAGGAAATAGGTGTTAAAGGCCGGGGAGGGGTAGCCTCTCCCAGTCTCTGGAAATGCTTTGAAGGGCACAGATGGTGCCCTCCTTGCATAAGCCAGTCTACACTGGTTTAGGGAACTCCCAGTCCCTGCTCTGGTGTGAAACTCGACAAAGCAAAGGGGAGTGACCACTCCCCTGTCCATCACCACCCCAGGGGTGGTGCCCAGAGCTCCTTCAGTGTGTCCCAGACCTCTACCATCTTGGATCCAGAGGTGTGAGGGCACTCTGGAGGCCTCTGAGTGGCCAGTGCCCGCAGGTGACGTCAGAGACCCCTCCTGATAGGTGCTTACCTGACTAGCTGGCCAATCCTCCTCTGAGGGTTAATAGGGTCTCTCCAGTGGGCTTTTTCTCAGATAACGACTTGCAAGAATTCATCAGAGTTCCTCTGCACCTCTCTCTTCGACTTCTGCCAAGGACCAACCGCTGACTGCTCCAGTATGCCTGCAAAACTGCAACAAAGTAGCAAGACTACCAGCAACATTGTAGCGCCTAATCCTGCAGGCTTTCTCAACGGTTTCCTGGTGGTTAATGCTTTGGGGGCTCCCTGCCTTCATCCTGCACTGGAAGCCACAAAGAAATCTCCAGTGGCTCGACTGAATCTTCCCCCTGCTTCAGCAGGCACCAAACTTCACTGGTACTCTGAGACCCCTCTCATCCTGACAAGCGTGGCCCCTGGAACACAGGTAGTGAACCCAAGTGACCCAGACTGTCCAGTGGTCCAACTGTCCAATTGGGAGGAGGTAAGTCCTTGCCTCCCCTCGTCAGACAGTAATCCTGTGCACCACGTGAACTGCAGCTGCAAGGGCTTCTGTGCACATTTCCAAGAAATCCTGCATGCACAACCAAGCCTTGGTCTGCAGTACTCTGTCCTGTGATGCACAGCTCCCTGAGTTGATCTCCGGTGTCGTGGGACCCTCTTCTGCTGTGTTGAGACGACCGCCATGTTCAGACTTCTTGAACCCGTGTTCAAGTACTTCTGTGGGTGTTACCTTCTTGTGCATGGACTCTCTACGTTGCTGAGGGCCCCATCCGTCTCCTCTCCCAAGTGGCGACATCCTGGTCCTTCCTGGGCCCGCGCAGCAAACTTTTTCTTCAACCGCGACTCTTCAGCTAGCAAAGCTTATTTGCAGTATTTTTCCAAGGAAACAACTCTGTATCCTCCACCACTCCGTGGGACATCTTCTGCATGAAGGAGAAGTTCCTAGCACCTTTTGTTGTTTCAGAATCTTTAGCTTCTTCCATCCGGAGGCAGCCATTTTGCACCTTCATCCGGGGTTTCGTGGGCTCCTGCCCCCTCTGGACACTTTCACGACTCTTGGACTTGGTCCCCTTCCTTTGCAGGTCCTCAGGTCCAGGAATCCGTCTTCAGTGCTTTGCAGTCTGTTGTGGACCTTGCAAAATACTCTATCACAACTTTAGTGTGTTTCTTGAGAAATAGTTGTACTTTACTCCTACTTTCCAGAGTCTTGGGGAGGGGTATCTTGGACACCCTTAGTGTTTTCTAACACTCTCTGCGGGAGTATATCCTCTGAGATATTTTTGGCACATTGTCACTAAAATAAAGTACCTTTATTTTTAGTAACTCTGAGTATTGTCTTTCTTATGATGTTGGCCGTCATTTCAACTTTGGCTGGCGGCAAGGGCCGCCCTCCAAGTTGAAACCGCCCGGCAGCCGCCGATGCGGCCGCACTCCCGCAGCGCCTATTTGGAGATCCCCTTGTTTCCGCCCGCCGGCCCAGCGGGGATCTAGGCTGCAACACGGGAGCGGGCTCCAAATGGAGCCGGTGTTGTTGTGGCAGTGCGACATGTGCAGTTGCACCTGTCGCGCTTTTCACTGTCTGCCATGCAGACAGTGAAAAGCTTCACGGGGCTATACCAGGGGGCCCCTGCACTGCCTATGCCAAAGGCAAAGGCATGGGCAGTGCAGGGGCCCCCAGGGGCCCCCAGACTCCCCTTTCCGCTAGCCTTTTCATGGCAGTTCATACCTCCATGAAAAGGCTGGCGGGAGGGGGACTCATAATCCCCTGGGCAGCGCTGCAAGCTGCGCTGCCCTGGGGGATTACAACCGCCGGGACCAAAGTGCAGGAAACCACCGGTCCCGGCGCTGCGACCGCGATGCTTCCGTCGCGGTCGTAATCTCATGGTTTGCACTGCCAGTCTTTGACCGCCAGGGTTGTAATGAGGGCCATAGTACCTTTATGATATAAGTGGTATAGTAGGAGCTTTACATGTCTCCTAGTTCAGCCTAAGCTGCTCTTCTATAGCTACCTCTATCAGCCTAAACTGCTAGAACACTACTAATCTACTAATAAGGGATAACTGGACCTGGCACAGGGTGTAAGTACCATTGGTACCCAATATAAGCCAGGCCAGCCTCCTACACAGAGGCTGACCAATCAGAGAAGGGCACTACATGGCTGACATTGGTAACTTTTAGCAAGAGTTCTGAATATCTTTCCCTGTGCAAGTTATATTAAATTCAACAGTGGCAAGTTGTTGGAGTTGTTGGATTTTAATTTTATACCAAATTGCTATATGTAGCTCCTTCCTATGGAAAATAAGACTTTATTAAGCCCACTCACTACAATAGGGGAAAACAACTTTGGCTATTTGTCCCTCACTGGGGCTTATAAAGCATCTTTTATACAGTCCCTGCTTATAGTTATACTGCATCCAACTCCGGGGGAACTCAGGGCATATCTTAGGGGTGACTTATATGTAAATAAAGGTAGCTGGGTACTATGGAAGAACTTTAAATTCCAAAGTCGAATTTAGAATTAAAAGCAGCCAGCAAGGCAGGCCTTCATTTAAAATGGCACTGGACACCACAGCAGTACACCTATGGGTGTGATATCTATCCTGGGGACCCTAAACCAACATGCCTTACCATATACTAGGGAATTTTAGGTAGGTTGGTACACACATTTATAATCGAACTAATTTGCATATGCCACTTTAATAAGAGCACAAGACCTGGGACTGTTTAGCAGTGCCCATGGCACCATCAGAGTCATTAAAACACCAGTATGAGTGAAAAAAGGGGACAAAAAGTGATGGGGCTTCTGCAATCAGCCCAGTTTTACCACATACAGCGTGAGGGGAGGCTGCACTGGGGCTTGGAGAAGCAAAGACTAAAGAAGCCAGAAGGCACAACAGCAGAAACAAGGAAACTACAAACAGTGGGGAACAGAGCTCAGACAGAGGGCAGTGCAAAAACCATATATGGATCAGTTTGTGGATCTGTACAGTCTAGGAACCATGATACGAATCAGGGCTCCATTTCCAGAAAGTCTTCTTGGCACAGACTAGATTTCATCATTTTGGCACTGTAAGCACCAAGACGGGAGTGAAAGCAGCGACTTAGGATCAGTAATCAGTGTGTTTGGTAGTATTTTATTGTAAACTGAGGTGAAGGGGGGACCTCACTTTACTTTCTCAGTGACTTGCACAATATGGTTCAAAGTGCTCTATATGTGGATGCATAATAATACATACGCATGTATGAGGGGCAGTACAATTAGGTTGCATCACTGCTCCGTAATAAAGCTATTGCTTCATAGAGTCCTGGGCACATATAAACTTCACACTGTCTTCTGTCGCATTCAAGCAGTATCTTTGTTCAGTGCTTCATACCACAACTATAAACATTTCAAAGAGCTGCACTTTGCTACTGTTATCTTATTTTCTGGTATTCAGTGAGAGTACATGTTGTATTGCCTTGCCCATTACTTGCCATATTTTTGTGAACATTGTATTGGGTTAATAAAAGCTACAGTCTCTTCAAGATTAAGTAAGGAACTTCCAATAATCATATCTTGGAACTTCCAATAATCATATCTTCAAATCCCCACTTAAAAAATAGCACTAAAAAATATGGGGCTGATTTAAGAAAGGTGACACTGCACCCAGTGCAGCGCCACTTTCCTTGTGCCCCTTAGCGCCCCCCCCTGCTGCCACCATGTGTGCAGCATATTTAAAATACGGCGCACCATGGCGCAGGGTAGGGGGCAATAGCATCAGAATTCCTGATGCTATTGATGTACTCTGCATGAGTAGCGCCAAAATCTTGGCGATACTCATGCAGAGTACACAGGGGCCCATTGTATTCAATGGCATGCCCCGTTCAAATGCCTGCTCTGAGCAGGCGTTAAAAGTGCCAAAACAATGGCACAAGGAAATCTCTTAGATACCCTTGCACTATGTTTTTGGCCCCCCTAACAGGGGAACAACCCCCCTTGCATACATTATGCCCGGCCGGGCATAATGTGGTACATGGGTTTATAAAGTGGCACAAAGCATGCATTGCACCACTTTCTAAATATGTCACGTGTAAAAAGCCACTTTAGCACAGCCTTAGCATAAAAACATTATGCTATGGTGTCGCTGAGGTGGAGGTAGGGCTTCTTAAATCAGGCCCTGTGTGCTTCATCACCATTTGAGGTTATCTGACACGCCCTGAAGAGGGGACTTGAGAAGCATAATAATCTTCTAATCACGGGTTGAAGAGGGGTGCTGTTGGGGGGGGCATTGCTGGGGCCCTAAAAGAGTGGACCCGGGGCACTTGCCCTCATTACCCATGCCTGTGAACATTGCCGATCACAGGCTAGGTACACGTGTTTGCCAGGGGACCTCAGGTTGTTTTCGCAGACCTGCTCCTAACTTCTGATTCAGCCGTAAACACAAGTATAAACTTTGATGACGGTGCCTTTATTTGCTCATCCAAATCTCTTGAGCAATTTTAAAACAGCGATATCCAGTATTGTCGTAGTCTGCAAAGAAAGAAGGAGGGTGAAGTCACCAACAAAAGACACTGAAGAAAACGACACGTTGTCAGGAAAATGCTGGAGGCTGCCACATGGACAGTTGTTAAACAATGATTGGCTAATGCCTGTTTTGATTAGCATCAGTTTCCCCTCCTTCTCTACCTGTAGTAACCCATAAATCCCAGACACAAGTGCAGCAGAGATTCAGATACCACTGTCTACGCCACAACAAAGACTACAGGCACCATTGTGCTCCTCCCTGCCCTCCTTTGGGTCTGCAGAGCCCTTCCAGTGGAAAGAGAGGACTCTGCTGTAGGTGAGTGCCCAGAATTCGGGACTTCAAGACTCTCAGCATCTCTTTGGAGATTATGTGTCTTTGTCTAGATTCCCACAAATAATTGTCTTGGTATCAGGCCCAGTTCTAGGGTGGGAAATTCAAGGGGATGGTTGGTTGGGGCCGGTCCTCCCAAGGTCAATGTATTATTGCAAAAGCATCCTTTGTTCTTATTGGTATTGATACACATGAATGTCTTGGCCTATTTCAGGTGTCTGGGATTGGTATGAAATCATCTGGATTTGTTGTTGTTTTCATGCTCATGTGAATGTGTGTGTGTGTGTGTGTGTGTGAGAGAGAGAGAGAGAGAGAGAAATTGATGCAAAGACATATGCGATCAATAAAATCAACAAATACAAATTTGGCTCATAAAGACTGTCTTTTGAGAATGTGCAAAATGTAAAACTTGTAAATATGGGGTGAACAAACAAAGGTATGAGCTGTATAATAATAAACAACAGAAAATTAAAGAATGTATTACATGTAAAACAGACTACGTTGTCTCTGAGCTACTATGTACTTGTAACAGAAATTATGTATATAGCACAACAAACAAAGTAAAACTCAGAATTCTCCAACATATACATGCAATAAAGAACTGAGAATGTCTGGGAGAAGCATAATGGGCACCCCAATGAATAAAGCCACTTTGGAATCAAACCAATAAAGCAAAAAAGCAAAAAAGCAAAAAGGAGAGCGGAAATGACTGTGGAATAAAATTATGAAGGAAAGAGTTGAGACTAATTATACTGATGAAAACTAAGGCTCCTTTTAGTCAAAATTTGGATGCAAACTTGCATGTTCATTTTTAAGACAGCAGTATTAATATATGAAATGAAGAGCTTTCGTCTTCTTGTCAGTATTCAGACTTCTGAGAATAATGAACATAAAATAAGAGGAGCCTGGTTAGAAGAACTGAGAGTACTTGATTTATTTTGATATCTTGGAACTAAGATTTGAAAAGAGCTTTAACATGTATTTTACAATTTAAAGCACTTTAGTATTTTATGAGTTTAGAGTGAATGTGCATTTTATTGTTTAAAGCATTTCATGATAATGTTGGTTGAAATCTGAAATGTACTTTAGCATATAATGCACTTTTATTTGAATTTTGAGATATCTTTGTTTGAAATAATGAATGGTTTAATTCTTCCAATGGTCCTGAAATGTCAGGAAAGTATATGATGACATTAATATTAAATTTGTACTTGCAGTTTATTATGCTTCATTACTTGTACAAGTCACTTTCCATGAGATTTTAGGAGGCTTGTAATTTCATGCAATTTGAATGTTTGTTAAATAATTTCAAATAAATGAATGACTTACAAAATTACATTGGGATTGTTCAAAGTGTAACAATAATTTAACATGATTATTTGTTCATACTATTATTAGATATATGCAATAAGTTCTCTCATCTGGGAAAGGAGAAGACAATAAAAAGTATAACGAAGCAAATGTAGGATTTTCTGCCTGGCCTTAACTTCTTTTGCTTGTGGTTTATGTGGAAATCTATTATTTCATTTAGGGACATATGTAGGATTATGCACTTTACAGTGATTTTGTTAGTTCCCAAGAAATATTTATTTTGTAGTGGATCCTACTTAGTTATATTGGGAATCAGGTGTTCGCTTGCCTTCTGGCTTGCAGACGTGCGCCCCGTCACCTGGTGACTTCTAACCTACTTAGCCTGCTCTGCTTTAGCACATTTATTTAATTATTTCTTCCAAGATGGCTGCTATGTTTACAGTTAGGAAGATGTTTTGATTTCACATTATCAGTGCCACTCTGTGAAGGTGTCAATATCAGCTTCAAAGACAAATAATATCCATACGTTTTCACATCATGTCCCTTTCCCACGCACGTGAGACAGGGACATAATGTACATTTGGAGGGAATTGTTTATATAATTGCCACCTCAAGCATGCCTTCTCATCTATTGTTTGGGAAAATACCCCCGTCAGGGGTCCTACAAGAGCTAGGAATCCAGATGCTGTAGACATTATTTATGCTACACGTTGTCTTGATGCAGACCCAGCCTTCGTGTCACCACGGAGTCTGATTTAGAGACCTCATTCCAAGGTAACAAGGGATGAGGGGTGGTTCTCATGGACACGGTACTGGCAGATTAGGTTTATCACACCTAGCGCTCTTTAGGTTATAAATTAGGTTTATCATGCTAGGGTATTACGGCCTATTTTACAGCTTATGTTTATTACAATATGGTGTGGGTCTTCGTATTCATGAATCTCAACTTTACCATTCCGCGTCTTGCATCATTCATTATTCTAATCATTGTAGCTCATGCATTTTACAGTAGATTGTGGTGTTGTTAATAAAACCTATTGAAAACTTCACTGCATCTCCTTCATTGCCTGTGTGTGACTTAGACTCGTTGCTCAAGTGAGAAAAGGGTAATCTCCATTCTACCACGACTCTCCTGAGATGTCGCACTCTTGAATCCATGTGTAAAGACCGGCAGAAATCACCTATTACTGTTTGGGTTTTTGGTGAGGTACTGCTTGTGTGCTGGAAGGGTTGGGCCGACAGCTGCAACTTGTTGTAGGAATAGCCTAGTCGCCTACAAAAAAAAAGTGCTGTCATCCCTAAACCAGCAGTCTTGACTAGAGCAAGAGTCCAACTACGACAATTTTGCCTTTTAAATTAACTTTTGTCATTGTATTAGTGATTTGTAATCAAATGGATACAAAAAGAGGAAAGCCATAATGTAAGAAACACCATTTTACTTTTGGGAATCGAACCAAATGACAAATGAAAGAATAGAAAATATAAGGTGAAATGAAATGAATACCTTGGAAACAGGAGATAGACCATGTTTTGTATTTAGTTACCTATCTAGTGGTTTTTAGAAAGTGTGAAAAGACTACACTATGTTGTGTTAAAAAGCATGCTGATATTCTTGAACTCTATGGTCTAGTTGAAGGTGAAATTCTGGAATGCATCGGCCTTTGGGCGCATGTGTGCATTTGTGGTGAAGATTCAATAGAAAATAAAGAAAATCATTGGCCTACAAAGATCGTGGTGCTGCTTCTCTTTTCTGGGGGAAGAAACATACATTTGGTTTTATATATATATATATATAAATGTTTATATATATATATATATATATATATATATATATATATATATATATATCGAAGCAAAACAGTCCTTTAACGGCGTGCTCCTCGGGTGGTGCCTGCGTCAGGGATGGACCAATTCCCTGCAATTAATTCTTTCCAAAAGTAATTTGCAGCACTCCAAAAGACTTTGTATCAATATTTATTTTTCTTCAGAACAACCATCCTCATCACCAGCGCGTTTCGACTATCACAGTCTTGATCACGGTAATTGAGTGCATTGTTTACGTTGCCTATATATATGTACTTCCACTCTCTGCCATTAAGCAGCATTCTGGGAAATGTAGTGCAACTAAACAAAATACAACCTAAACACAACTAAAACCATTGTGCATACCGCTCTTGCGGTACCCCATACCTTTCCAACTACATTGATGTTCCTATTCCCCTTCCCCAACCTATATTTTATATATACATGGTTCTCTCATTAAAAGTATGTCAGCTGACAGTTAACATTACAATTATTCTCTCAATCTGTCATTGTGGCCATCTACTGGATAGTCTCCTCGTTCTTTTTGCTATATATTTCCCCACTTCGTTCCCCATGGATACATTTGGGTCCACTTCTTTAACTCTTTTATCTTTTTTATCTTTGTTATCTCATCACTTACACCACCTTTACCGTGATACGTAGTCTATGTGTGTCACCATATATTGTATAGGTATATTCTTGGGATTTAGTATTGCTATTGTCAAACATATTTATGTATTATATATATATACTTCTTGGACTATGCTTCACCTAATAAGTACTAATACATTTTAATCGGACCCCTTATCCCATGGAGACATACCCAACGTTTATCAATGGCCCTAGCCTTGTATTATCTATCTTTACAAGATGTTTTACCCTTCCAACCAATATGAAGCTGGTGACATTACATGAATCATATGCATTTCCTTTCTGGCATAGACATTACATTCTATTTGAATCATACACCTTTCTCTGTGCTCTATACTTAAGCCACTGGATCTGTGGACTATAGTCTTTATCTGTTTCTCCCAACCCTTATATGTGTGGTTGTTATAAATTTCCTTGTCCCCGTTGAGTCCATATGGCACTTAGTCTTGAGTTTGATAATCATGTTGGACTCCAAACGTCTCATTTTCAGTATCCTATTACCTCCTCTTTCATGTTTTTTCACACAGGTAATTCCATAATATCGTATATATTGCCAGTCTGCTTCATCATGTCACTGTAGGTGCTTTGTTAGGGCATAGCTCCTATATCTGTTTTGTACCGCCCTTGTATGTTCCAATATAAAATAATTTAGAGGGCATATTGTGCTGCCCACATATTGTAAGCCACACAAACAAACTATAACATACATGGTCAAGAGAAACAGTGTAAGGAATTCTTGGACATATTAAATATCAATGATCTGGGTCTACAATTCACGTACAAAATGAGCTGGACAAGGATAGAAGTTTTTGATGTGACTATATATATTGAGGATGAGAAAATACAGACAACGCTACACCGTAAGACAACAGTAACCAATAATGTACTACTGGCTCGAGCTTCCAGCCGATATCACTAAAGAAGTGTATTCGTTATGGGGAATTGATCAGGATGAAAAGAAACTGTTCTGATGCAAAAGAAATGGAAATTAAGTTTAGAGAAACACAACAGAGGTTCCTTAAGAGAGGATATAAGTATCGGAATGTAAAACAAGGGGAAAATAGAGCAAGATCTATGACACGTACACAGATACTGATGAACAGTCAGAATTCAGTGAAAGAGGAGGATAATACAACCATTAGACTGATTTTGACTTATAGTAAAGAAAATCATAAAATTCTGAATATTTTAAATAAACATTGGACTGTGATAAAAAAAAAAGATCTAGATATTGGTAAACTCATAGGGATGCGACCGGATGTGACATATAGAAGGGTACCCTCATTGAGAGACTATTTGGTAAAGAGCCACTTTAAGTTGACAACACAAGAGAATTGGCTACAAGAAAAACAACAAAGGATTCACACATTGCAATAAATGCAAGGCTTGTGGCAATGGCATCAATAAAAAGGACTTCTTGGATTTCAAAGGAAGAAGTATACCCATAGAAGGGAAAATAACATGTGAAACCTCATTTGTTGTGTATGTTGTAGAGTGTTTGTGTGGCTTACGATATGTGGGCAGCAAACTGGATTACAGCAACGTACTCTACACCAGCATCACAAAGAAGCTACAAACAAGACTACAGAGAATCTAGAATGCAGCAGCCAGACTCATCCTTAACATCTCCCGCCACACTCACATCTCCACCCAACTCGGAGACCTTCACTGGCTCCCTGTCACAAATCCATCACCTTCAAGCTACTGACACACACCTACAAGGCACTGCACAACATCAGACCGGCCTACCTCAACCCCCACCTGACTTTCTACACCCCTGCCAGACAACTCCGATCCTTCCAACTCGCTCTCACCGCCATCCCACGAGTCAGGAAGAGCACAGCTAGCGGCAGATCCTTCTCTTACCTTGCAGCTCGGAGCTGGAACACGCTCCCACTCAACCTCAGACAGGCCCCATCGCTGAAACAGTTCACAAAGGACCTCAAGACCTGGATCTTCGAATGATCAGCATGCCTTGAGACCGCACAGGTGATAAGCTGTGCTCTATACGTACTTGATAGATTGGTTGATTGATATAGATAGATAGATATTGAGAAATATATTTATATTTACTGAAAAAAACAAAGGTTACATGAACATCATAGTTAGGCTCACATTTTAAACATACAAAATCATAGAAATTCAGCTTTTAGAGTTATTTTAAGTAACTATAACTCGTTCCTGAAAGTAACTAGAACTCGTGCCCCCTCCATACACAGTTTTCTCATCAATGTGCTTGCTAATGTTACATTAATATTTTTTTTAATGATGTTATAAAATATGTCATGAGTGCTGTCATAGCTGGGGTAATTAGCAGTGAATGGCAAGGGCGTTAGTTATAGTTACCTTAGGGCACGAGTTATAGTGCAAATGTGGGTGCAAACTGAAGCCATCTTGATTGAATCAAACTGGTAAAATTTAAAACATTTAGGTTCAAATTTAAGAAGGGCCTAGTGCCAACTATCGCCACATTACCATCTTTTTTTACACTAATGTGGCGATAGTATGACAAAAAACACTTCGCCATATTCACAAAGTGGTGCAATGCACGCATTGCTACACTTAGTAAAAACTTGGTCCACAATATGCCTGCACCACACAAAACGTATGCAGTAGGGGGGGTTCCTCCATAGGGGGGCCGCAAAAATGGCGCAGTGGAATTTATGAGATTCCACTGTGCCAAATTTATAGACATTTTTAATACCTGCACTGAGCAGGCATTAAAGGGAGGTACACCATTATTTTTAATGTTAATGGGGCTCAATGGGCTGCAAAAAAAGTTACGCTTTCTCACAGAAAGTGCCACTTTTCTTAAATCGGGGCCTAAATTTAGAAAGGAACAAAATGAGGAGGTTCATTTTGTCATTGAGATTATGATTAGTGCTGCAGCAAGAAAAATTAGGACACTTCCCTTGAGGACCCCTTCCCGTTTGTGAATGGGTTACCACCTCCATATAGGAGTAGGTAAATGAGAATGTTATGCAACCGCATTTTGGTCGCATAAATTCACACATACCAGTGTGATTTAGTTTTAGGAAGGGATGTCTTAAATCCACTCCTTCCTAAAACCGAATCGCAAAAGCAAAATGAGATTCAGTAACAAGTTACAGAGTCACATTTTGCCTTTGGTACATTGTCAAAATCATTTTCTGGTTGCAAACGGCCCAATGGGCAATTTGTGACAGGAAAAATTATTTGTACATCTGGCCCTAAGTCCTGACTATAACTACCTACTGATACCCCACAATAGGTAATATATATATATGTATATATATATATATATATATATATATATATATATATATATATAAATATATATATTCTATTTTACTATACTATACATTCTATTCAGCAATCAATAGCCTCACAAGACGTATGAACAGAAAGAGCAGTCTAGCAGGAAATTTTATTCACTGCTGAGATAAACACACATCTTGTCACTGAACGTCTTTCTAGACGTGACATTTTAAGCTGCATTTATCACTGCCAGGACATCTGCACAGAGTGAAATCACCAAATGGTACATTCTGGAGCGCCATATTTAAGATAGTTTTTCCAAATGAGCTATTGGTTTTAGAGATTGTTCTGAAATGATCCCACAGAATATTTGATATGAAGAGATGTCATGTTTTTGTCGATCTGGTGACTTTCCACAAGGTCCCAGGGTCACCATCGCACAACAGCCAGATCCAGCTCTTCAGCCTGCACTGTCTCTATTCTCAGGGCTCCCTGGCTTATTCTTTGATCAGTGAGTTTTGAAAAAAGAGGAAAGAGCATTTAAACGCACATTCTGGAGGGAAAAACAAGCAATAGAACTCAGGAATAAGAAAGTGGAAAAAGCAAATAAACACAGACAGGGAAAAGAAAGAGAATAGAGAAACAAAGTCAGAGAAAAGGTGGGAAAATGGAAGGAAATGATAATATGGACAGAGTAAAGAGAGGTGTAAAAGAGAGGCACAGAGAAGGGAGACAGTGTTTAGTGACAACAAGTGTGACATTGAAAGGTAGAGGGGGATTAGCGGAGAGGCTGCTGTAAAAGAGGAATGAGGCACAGGAATGAGTGACAGAAACTGAGAGAAGTATGGGTGAGTGGAAAGAGGGCTAGAGTCAAACAGAAAAAATAAAACAAAAACAGAAGAATGGGAAAGGAAGCAATGAAAAAGAAAGGGCATGAGACACAACCCAAGGAGCAAAAAAGAAGACAGGGAGAAAGAAAGGAACATAAGCAGTCAAAATAATAGTAGAGAAAACTAAAGATAAAAAGTAACAGAACATTTTGTTCTTTTTAGACTCCTCTGCCACTAGACTCAAAGACCCACCACAGCACCCCTGATCACAGTTCCCATTATTTTTTGGACACTTCAAGATCTGCTTGTACATGAAGGTAGCCTGGAAATTGCACCAAATAAAGAAGGTTGATCTTCCAAGAAATCTTCATTTACACTTATTGCTGAGGCCTTTGTGCCCCCTGGGAATGAAGCCATGGAACCTATGGGGGTGAAATCCACAGTTTGAAGTCATCTGCTCTAGCCTGATGCATGGTGTGACCTGGTACAAATCTGTTATTTGTCTTACAGAGAATTGCTTAAACCATGGCTTCCAATGTTTGGGGGCAGTGCAGGGGCCCACCTGCCCAGCACTCTTGAAATGCACACTGCCTGCTGTGCAGACAGTGTGAATTTCAAGGGTGCTGGTGCAATTATGAGCTGGCAGCAATGCTGTTGCACCTTTCCAACTGGGCTGATGAGTGGGAACCTTGGCTCCCGTCTGTTAGCCTAGTGGGAAAGTTGTAATAGGGCCAGTGGGGAGACTGCCACCTCAACGTGGAAGTCTCCTTACTACAGGTCTTGCGATCAGCAAAGTCGACCCCAAAACTTATAATCAGGCCCTTTATTTGAAAACATCCAGGATTAGGATTTCATTTGCTGCTGGACAAAGAACAGCAGAAATAATGTTTGCCCAACCTCACTTGTAATGATTGGCATCTAATTCCTCCCTGTCAGCTAAATGTTCTAATTAATCTGAAAGATGGCCATTGTCCAAACTATCAGGGCCCCACTGCTTTTTCATGCGAAACACTTTGGTGAGATGGCAGAGAAGATTTCTGAGAACAGGAAGATTTAAGATCTGATGCCAAGCATGTGATTCTTTTTTAATAGAATGATCATTTGCCAGAACCAGAAAAACAGCAAGGGAAACACCACCAACAACTAAATGATATGACAAAATAGACATACTCAAACACTTGTTAACCACACATGAAAAATACATGATTGTGAATGATAGAAGAACAATAATTTATGCTACTAGCAGCAGTTTACAAAAGTTAACACCATGTAACACATGGATGATAGATGGCATTGATGATGGATGGCATATTCAGGCCCCTTTAATAATCCACTCTTAGTATGGAATACGCAACTAAGATAGAATTTGCACATGCAATTAAAAAACTACAGGGCAGAATTATTAAAGGCTTGTTTTGCCCTTGTGTGACGCATCAATGCAAAGCAGCAAAGTCCATAAATGGGATTTACTAAGCCATGCAAAGCCATCTTGGCTCTTTGTGGTTTAGTAAATCCAATGCAGCACAAGGTAGCACATATCTCTGCCTTGCATTACCCTGCAGCACAGAGGCTATGCAAAGGCGGAGTGTGAGCACTCGCACACATCCACCCATGGTTATTCACAGGGAGCTTGGGATTGCTCTAAAAAGCTGCACCTTCCTGACCAAGGAGTAACAAGGAGAAATATCTTTATTTCTCCTCATTACTTCTTCTTTCTATGCCTGCTGCATTCTGCAATATGCATAGAAAGAGGAAAATGCCTCTCTAGATCCTATTTGAGAAGGCAAAAATGCCTTCCTTCTCTTAAAGCATCCTGCTGGTAACAAAGGCACCATTGGAGCATGACACAAGGTTGCCTGCATTGGCATTAGGCAGCACACAGTGCAACATGAGGCAGCAGAAATGTGCCACATCTTGCTAAACATTGTGCATTCCTGCTGTCACCCTTTCATTCAGCACAAGTTGTCTTGCTGCGTTTCGTGAAATGTTAGTAAATCTGCCCCTACTAGTTTTAGCATGTGGCTCTTTAAACATTATGAGATTCTATTTAAATGCCCTATTAATTATGAAACAAAACTACCCCTGCTAATGTATGATTTGAAGATACCTGGTTGGGCCACCTGTACTGATAAGGACACATCTGTCAACCCAAGTATCACAATTTCATATTGGAATGTCTATGACAGCACCATGCCCAAAGAAGCACAGATTAATAACACAGTGGAAGGGTGGTATGATTCTGTCCAAGACACACAATACACTATTATTTCTAGAAACAATTAAAAAGACCAAAGCTACCAGAAAGGCATCAAATCCTACCATGCAAAGCATTATTATTATCTAACATTCAAGGCCTACCATATCTCTTTTCTGTAGCAAGACTCCTACTTAAAAATTATCACACTAAATAACAACTCTGTTTTAATTTCCCAAAAAACTAAAAACATACTACTAATATTAACATTAAAGAAACTTTTAAGTATCAATTTTGAGGATAATTCAAAAATGATTCATAAATCATGATTATTAAGGCTGCAAATTAAATATTGTATTAATAAAATTCATCAAACTTTTCTCTCTTATTCACCTACCCTAACATAATGCGAAAGGAGAATTATACTTTGTAAAATAACATACATGCCATCAACAAATTAACATTGCCCACCCAATAATATGCAGCACAGATTTACCATGACTTTGCATCAGGTTTGAATTATTTTTTTAACAGAACCTGATGCAAAGTCTACTGGTAGAATTTACCATCCAGAGCAAGTTGAGATTTGCATTCTGTTGGACCACAAAGTAACTAAAGAGAGTGAAATGCTTCTGCTTTGCTTTACTTTGCATCAGGGGGACGTTCCATAGGTGGAGATGGGCGTTCCCATACAATCACCTATGAGCTTTGAAGCAAATCCCTATCTACAAACAAATTGTAGACAGGAATTTATACCACATTTTGCACCTCCGTGGGGCAGGTATAACAAAAAGAAATGTTTTCAGTGTTCCTTGTTTGTCCCTCCATC
Organism: Pleurodeles waltl; assembly: GCF_031143425.1. Taxonomy (NCBI): domain Eukaryota; kingdom Metazoa; phylum Chordata; class Amphibia; order Caudata; family Salamandridae; genus Pleurodeles; species Pleurodeles waltl. The sequence goes on along the minus strand of NC_090444.1, from coordinate 56,586,728 downwards.
AGCACACACACAAAGAGTGAAGTATTTTGTACAAAAACTATGCTTATAAAAATACAGACACCCATGCACCATGGCCCATGGGTGTTAAAAATGCACCAGTGCAGGAAGAGATAGAACAGTAGATATGGAGCTGTGCTGCTCTCTCCAATTCAAGCAACACAGTCTAGCAAATTTACTTGTTCTGCTGTGTTGTGTGATTTCTTTGTATATTTGGTCCTAAATATATAAAATTACACATTCAACTTTATACCTGAAGTCTTCTTCTACACCCCGAACCGGCATCTCCACTCCGCTGACCTCGCCCTCGCAACTGTCCTACGCGTCTGCAGAACTACAACTGGCGGTAGATTATTCTTGCACCTCGCCGCCAAAACGTGGAACACTCTTTCTACCCACCTGTGCCAAACCAAAGACCTCCTTACTTTCAGGAAACTTCTCAAGACCTGGCTGTTCGAGTAGTAAGCACCGCCCCCTCTTACTTCCCCCTCCCCTCCTCAGCACCTTGAGACCCTCACGGGTAAGTAGTGCGCTTTACAAATTCCTGATTGATTGATTGATTGGTTAGCGATATTATGAGTCCATAGTAACTATTCTAAAGAAGATCCCCAAAAATGCTGAAATAAACAAGCCACAAATAAAACATCCAGTACAATTTCAGTAATACAGGTAATCCATCCAAACCTCGCAAAATATAAAAGGAAAACTGAATAATCATGGACAAAAATATTTTGGAACCAAATATAGCAAGCTATTCTTCCTTGAAAAAAAACATTACACATATTGAGGTTAAAATATAAACTCAGATTTCCAAAAATAAAACCTGTAAAGCAAAACACATGTAAATCAAACCAAGCAACATTTACAACCCACATATAAAAAAATAACACAAATGACAAGCATTCATAAAAATCACATAGAAAATACATAACAAATACAAAGATAATAGGCTCTGCCACATTAACCAAAAGTAGTTAATACATACTACACTACAACAAACAATGGGTTGATTACGAGTCTATAGACTGCTACACTTGTGGTGGCGGTCTGGACTGCCGCCAATGCAGCAGTCTGATCATCACATTACAACCCTGGCAGTTGGACCACCAGCTCTGCCAGGATCTCATATTCTATTGGTCCGGAGGATGGTGGCGGTCCCAATCTTGCAGCGCTGCCTGGGGATTATGAACTTACTTTTCAGACATTTATAGAGAGCAATATGGAAAAACACACAAAAATTGGAAAGACAGAGAAGGAGAGAGACAAAATAGTCACACGGAGACAAAGCAGGAACCTGCACTAGAGAAAAAAAGTGGCTGGGGATGTTCTGTAGTGGATTAAAGGGGCCTGAGGTGGATTCAAGACAAGGTAGCTTTAGTATTGGGTACACTGACATTGACTAGTGCAGAGCTTTGGGCACCAGCACTGATTCTTTTACAAATTAACCACCTTAGGTGATACCAAGCAATGCCCAAGCTGTATGCCCCCTACCCATCTTCTATGATTTGTGAGCTCCTTTTGATACTTTGAGCTGAGTGGAGGAGTTGCCAGCCTCAAGGTGTGAGTATTCCAATGATTCATGCCAACTGCCGTGGCACACAATTTTCTATTTTTAATGACTACCTAAAATGAAAGATGCCACTAAAATCTGATTGAATATGATTTTGGGCAGGCCAATTTACCTGACATCTGGCGTGACTGTAGGTTGAGTGGTAGTGGGAGATACTTTGGTTATGACATCACTACAATAAACACATTAACCACAGTCACAGAATTTTCAAATACAAAAATTCTCACTTGTCTCATTAAGGCCAGTGTCTTTGTCTACATTTCTTTGATTGTTATTACTAGTCTGATGAACTATTAAGTTTCCCAAATTTACCTTCAGTGGTTCTAAGATTAAGGGGCATATTTATACTCTGTCTGCGCCAAATTTGCAACAAAAGTTTTGACGCAAATTCAGCGCAAACCTAACACCATATTTATACTTTGACGCCCGAGGCCGCGAACGCCAAAATTCCGCGGTGTGTGTCATTTTCTGGATGTGTGAAACCGCCTTGCGTTAATGACATGCAAGGTAGGCATTCCCGTCCAAAAATGACTTAAACATCCGTGCGCCATATTTATCCTACCGCGCACAAATCCAGCACAGCTGGAAGGCGGAGGCGGAAAATGGCACACAGCACGATTTGCGTCAGAAAATAACACCTGGGTCAGGGAAGGTGTTAAAATGGGGCAAACACACCACTACTTAAGGAAAACACACAGAAGCAACATCAGAGCTCCAAAAGGAAGACATGGAGGTGTTATTCATCCAGCATGCACGAAGGCACAGAGCACAGGACCAACAGCAGCAGCTTCCACAACCCCAACATGGACCCCAAAGGCAACGCAGAAGGCAGGAGAGGATATTCCGGGCCAGGACAACGCTTCTGGGCTTCAGGGAACATGACATCATCCAGAGGTACAGACTAAACTGGCAAGCCATACAGCAGCTTCTGCGCCACAATGACCCACAGTTGTCGCCCAGCTTGCAGACACCCCACATCATTCCACCAGAGACGAAGCTGCTAGCTGTCCTCCACATGTTGGCAAGTGGCTCTTTTCAAACCACTGGTGCCCTGGTTGCTGGGATCTCACAGCCCTCACTCTCTGCCTTCCTACCCAAGGTACTGGATGCCATCATCTCCCTCACACCCTGCCACATCAGCTTCCCCAACACACAGCAGAAGCAGCAGGAGACCAAACAGGGCTTTTACCAAATCAACGGCTTCCTATACGTGCTTGGTGCCATTGACTGCACACATGTACGGATTGTTCCACCTGCTGCAACCGAGCATCTATACTGCAACAGGAAGCACACACACTCCATCAATGTGCAGGCCATTGTGGATCACCGTGGATTGATCACCAACATCGTGGCAAAGTATCCTGGGAGTGTACATGATTCATTTATCTTCCGCCACTGCACCATCAATCAACACTTCCAGGATGGACGATATGGAAATGGCCTACTTGCTGGTAAGTACAAAAACCTACTTATACACACACAGCACAGCAACCCTGTAGGACACACAACACATACACCACTACATTGACACGTGGCCAGGAAGACACTGAGGTTGTGACACTGCTAGTCATGTTTGATATCCTGACCCAATGGGATACACACCTAGGGACAAATGACAGATGCAAAAAACAACAGATGCCACTACAGAGACACACAGGAACAATTTAAAACCACACAGTGACAATGACATGCCTTAACTGGCAGTACAACTTGGAAGATGAATCTTCCAACATCACATCAATAACACTCAGTCACACACCCTTCCAACCAATATGTACTGTGTAAGGGGTGTTTAATGTGTTTTGCTGCAGGTCAAACACCATGAGACACATAGCATGATGATGATAACTGTAATGAATGGGACATGGAATCATTGATGCTCTACCAGCATCTCACATCACTCCTGGGGTGATATCGCCTGCTACTAATAAGCAAGTGGACTGGGCTAAGAACACATATTGATGTGACAATATTGCAAAGTGCCTCACTGATGTTTAACAAATTCTATTTCATATGTTGAATTGGATGGGATGTTCAGGCCATATAGATGCAACGTGTTACCACCACTGTGGAATAGATTCTGTGTATGGAAGTATCATGTCACCCCCAGTTAAGACACATGGACATCTCTTTCATATGACATAATGCATGGGAGTATACAATGTGCTGCAAGTGTACAAAAACACCGCTGACATCCGGTCAATCAGCCAAACACCAGTTCAGATAATGAAACAACCCAATGCTGATTGCACATCCTAGAAGCCTAGGATTCCACACAATAACAAAACACAGATGAGTCACAGACAACACAAGAGAACTACTGCCATGCAAAGTGATAATCATGGTGCAACTCCATCAAAAATGTTCACTCATTTTCTCTTTCAGCTGATCAGGGGTATGGGATCCAGCCATGGATCATGACCCCATTTGCAAACCCAAGCACTGCAGCAGAGCGTGCCTATAATGAGGCACATCGGAGGACACGCACCATAGTTGAGATGTCCTTTGGCATTCTGAAGTCAAGATTCAGGTGCCTCGACATCACCGGAGGCAGCCTCTCATATTCACCGGAAATGGTCTGCAAGATCATTCTGACCTGTGTCAACCTGCACAATATATCTGTAAGGAGGAACATTCCCCTCTATGAACCAGACCCACAAATGCCTGAAGAGGAGGAAGATGAGGATGCTGTCCATCAACATGAGGGGGATCATCCAAACACTGCAGCAGGATTGCGTTGGAGACAACACATTGTACAAAATTTCTTTTAACTAAAGTCACCATCACCACTTTCTTATCATATGTCATTAAACATCTAATCTAATCACTAAATCATGGCCTGGGTAATTATTTATGCATCATATGATCCGTAGGAATCAGAGTTTAGCCTCTTGGAGCAGTGCAGTAAGACAGATTAGGATACTGAAAAAGCCATCTCACAATTGTTGGGTATGAATGTACACCCAACTTCACACACAGTGTAAATGACATATATTGTGTTCATTTCACATTTGAAGGGCAATATCAGAGTAGCACAGCTATGGCACACATCCATGTTGGCAACATGGTTCATCGCAGCATATGGCACACAACTAAGACACCATAAATCACAAGTAAAAAATCTGCTTCATACACGAGGCAGTGGATTTGCAATTGCATTGGTAACAGGAATGTATGACCAGACCCTTGACAGCAGTAAGTGTGACATCAGCTATCTCTGCAAGGAGCATGTGTGACAAGAAGTCCATGTAAGCTAAAAATGGATAGCACGCGTGCCCCAAGTATGACAAGCACTGCTCACAAGACATGCCCTGTGCATGCCATCCCAGGTTATAAGTTCTGTCACAGGCATTTATTCAGTCGCTCCCCACCCTTCTCTAGGTGGCCCTGTAACAGGACTATTTGTACCCTGATAATCCTTCATCTACACACACCCAGACTCACATTCTGACTCCAGTGCGGTTCCCTCTCTAGTATGGCTTGCCATAGTCCTAGTTCATCTGTCTGCATGGACTTCATGTCTGATAATGCACTGCATGGTAGTCTGTAGGACCTGTAATCACTTGTCCATTGCTTCTCATGTGAAAGGTACTGTTGGCACTTTGAACTTGATTCTCACCTACAGGACTTCTGAGAGACTGAAGCTGCACACACCTGTGAGCACTTCCATGCAGACCAGCCATTTGAACCTGCACTGCCATTGCTGCTGCCTGGAACTGCTTACAAGCTGCCATTTTATGTATATCCTTGTTGTGCATTGTCATATAAACCACTTGTGTAACACAGCCCTTGGGTTATTGTGTAACGTTGCAGCAAACAGCACAAATCCAGTTTTCGTTTTTTCCACAGTGTTGTTCAGGCTTTTCCCAGTCTAAGTCTGTTCACTGTGCATTTTCTTTGTTCATGTAAGTTCCTGACAGAGCGAGCATCCTGTTAGCCTGATTGTTACCTGTCTTTGTGTTACCATAGACGTTCCCTGTGGCTACATTTCTCTCATAGTTGCTTTCCATGCCCTCACTTTCCTCCTGGGGTATTGTGTCTGGTAGGTCTATGATGAATCCACAAATATATTGTATAGTTTAATCAGTTTACATATGGTATCAAGGTCTGGGACATGTATTCAAATAGTCTAACCCCGGCCCTATCCCTTGACTGTGTTTCATGTATGCATGCGTGACAAACAGTGACAGTGTACTATGGCTGTATACATTGATTGGGTATGGTGCCTCCAGCACAACAAACAACGTTTGCTAATGTGCATGAAAAGACAAAACATATCTGTGCCCTCACGGTCCACACACAGATTCACATTGGCTGAAACCCAATGATGGTGGTTGCATGGTGACTAGCTGTGAGATTAATCAGCACAGAGGCACTGATGTTCCCTTTTGCAGTGGGAATTTTCAATACCACCCTGTGTACAAATGTTGTGATCAATCAATCAATCATTGGATTTATAAAGCGCACTACGTACCCGTTAGGGTTTCAAATCGCTGGGGGCGGGGGAGAGCTGGTGTTACTGGTCGAAGAGCCAGGTCTTGAGGAGTCTTCTGAAGGTGAATAGGTCTTGAGTCTGTCGTAGGTTGGTGGGGAGGGTGTTCCAGGTTTTGGTGGCGAGATATGAGAAGGATCTGCCGCCGGAGGTCTTTCTTCGGATGCGGGGGACGACAGCGAGGGCGAGGTTAGAGGAGCGGAGCTGACGGGTGGGGGTGTAGAAGCTGAGTCTGTTGTTTAGGTAGGCTGGCCCGGTGTCGTGGAGCGCTTTGTGAGCGTGGGTTAGAAGCTTGAAAGTGATTCTTTTGTCCACGGGAGCCAGTGAAGGTTTCTCTGGTGGTGGGAGATGTGGCTGTGGCGGGGTACGTTGAGGATCAGTCGGGCGGAGGCGTTTTGGATGCGTTGGAGGCGTAGTAGATCTTTAGCTGGGATGCCTGTGTAGAGTACGTTGCCATAGTCCAGCCTGCTGCTGACGAGGGCCTGTGTCACTGTTCTTCTTGTTTCTGTCGGGATCCACTTGTAGATTCTGCGGAGCATGCAGAGTGTGTTGTAGCAGGAGGAGGAAACTGCATTGACCTGTTTATACAAGGTGAGGGAGGAGTCGAGGATGAAGCCCAGGTTGCAAGTGTGGTTGGTCTGTGTTGGTGGGGTTCCTAGTGCGGTGGGCCACCAGGAGTCGTCCCAGGCGGAAAGGGTGGATCCGAGGATGAGTACCTCCGTCTTGTCCGAGTTCAGTTTCAGACAGCTGATCCTCATCCATTCGTCGATGGATTTCATCCCCTCGTGGAGGTTGGTTTTGGCGGTGCGCGGGTCTCTGGTGAGTGAGAGGATGAGCTGGGTGTCGTCGGCGTAGGTGAGAATGTTGAGGTTGTGTTGTCAGGCCACTTGTGTGAGGGGGGCCATGTGGATGTTGAACAGCGTCGGGATGAGGGATGAGCCTTGGGGGACGCCGCAGATGATGTCGGTGGCTTTGTAGCAGAAGGGGGGGAGGCGAACTCTCTGGGTTCTGCCGGAGAGGAATGAGACAATCCAGTCGAGGGCTTTTCCTTGAATTCCGGTTTCGTGGAGGCGTGATTCCAGGGTGCGGTGGCAGACTGTGTCGAAGGCAGCAGATAGGTCCAGGAGGATGAGGGCTGATGACAGCTGCTGGGTTCTATTTATTGATCCATAACGTTTGTGAGCACAGCAAGCTTGCCCTGTTGTCAGCCTCATAAAACTTCTGCAGTGCCAAAGCTGGACTATCCCCATGTGTGTTGTCGATTCCCCTTTGGCTTTCGGTCAATTCTGCTTTGAAGGATACTCTGTTAATGCAGGGAATGGATCCACAGACTCATGAGTAGACATGCACGTAACAGTGATAACATGGAGGACAATAATGACACAGGGTACACATGACCACACACTTGAACTAGACACCTTTTGCAATTAACCACTGAAAATTTGTGAACACATGCAGCTTGGTCTGCTGGTCCTCCACTGCCACAGGATAAACATAGGTCATTTGTATGACTCAAATTGTGGAGTGACATTACATTTAAACACTGTACCTACATAGCATTTTCAAATGACTGACTCATGGCTAGTATACAAACAAGTGACCAGGATGTGGTTTCCAACATTCCTGTACATGTGATGGCTTACTCATTGCCATTATCAAACGTCCTCTATCTATCCTGTGCATAGTTTGTCATGGGAGATGTATTGTCCCAAATGTCAGTGCAGTTCACACAACATTAGATGCTACGTGTATGACAAACACATATCCTGGCTCATCTCTACAATGAATAGTTTCTGATGGTTGTCCACATTTACAACACATGCATACAAGCACATTAGTGAAAGCATGTCTTGTGACGTTCACACAGAGGCAAAAATTGAAATAGCCAATTCACAGACATTAACACACAGGCAATGAGTTAATGTATTAATTTGTGTAGCCCTGCTATCCTCTATTGACACACAACCTGCTCAAACTGGGTAATACTAATTTTTATTCAAAAGGTTTGGCTACCTATTGCGTCAGTGAAGAGTGCTCATGTGGTACAACAACATGAGTGTCATGGTCAGCAGTAGTGTGGTCTGTCACATGTGCCCAAACACTGGAACACACAATACAGGTGCAAACAGCCTATCTCTGTACAGTTACAACTTTCATGTAATTTAGAAATGAGAGAAATGGCACAAACACAGTAAAAGACAGATATTTTGATGCAAACGAGTAAAAAAAGACGCATATGCGTCTAAAATTGCCGCATATGCATTGAAAAATGACGCTCACAGCCATTATACATCCATTGGCCCTGAGCGGTAATTTCTACACTGTACCCCATGAAATTGGTTAGCAATGCAAAATATTTTGAACTATGAATGCGGGGTAATTTTTAAGCATTTGCGTCAAAGAAATTTGACACACAGACTATAAGCGTCATACAATTTTGATGCATCATGATAAAAACGCACCGCATTTGAGGCAGGAAGTGATGTAATAGGATATCCTGTTTACAGAAATTATACAGTGGGTGTACTTTCACTTTCACTTTGCAGTTTGTGATTTTTCTAGACTGTGTGGCTGTGCTGAGAGATTTGTCTGTCTAATTTGTGCTTTTGTCTCCTGTGTGCCATCCTATTTGTCATCTGTTTTATTTGTAATTGTCTAAGTGTGTATTTGTCATATTTGCTGTCTAATTTTGTCTCTGTATTGTTGGGAGTGTGTAGTGGGTATTGGTAGTTTGGGAATAGTTGGGCTGTTTGTGGGTTACTTTACTTTCATTTTCCTCCCTCCTTTCCCTTTATTTTCCTCTGTACTCTTTACTAGTACTATTCTTTCTGTCATGTTGGGTAGTCCACGTCTGGGGAGAATAGGTGAGGAAGAGCTGGGGGCATTCATTTGGCTGGTGTGCCACTTCCTCCTCCTGATGATTGAAGCAGGTGGCAGGGTGATACAGGGGTATCACCAGAGGCGAGGAGGCTCAGGTGGTCTAAGGTGCTGTACCATCTGCGTCGCATTTTCAACACACCGTGCAAGGACCACCAATTGAAGCACTGCTGGGCTGACCTTGTTCCCAGAGAGCAAGACCTGCTGGACCACCTGGTTCTTGTGATCGGTGGCCCTGTTGGTGAGTACAATTCAGAGTAATGTGCACATGTAAATGCTCTGTAGTGACAGTAGCAGATTTAATAATATGCTGCAGGCAATGTTTTTGGCCATGTGGAATGCAAGTTAAACATACAGTGGCCCTGAGTTATACAATAATTGCTACACATTTGTTGACGCAACAGCTGCACAAACTTATAAAACACAACTTGATCTTGTAAATTAGTGCTGCTTTTACGTCAATAGATGATGGTAATGCAGCTCAAACATATGTTTTATCCATGGTCTATGAGTGTACTAGGAAAGAGATGTATTTCACAAGCTAAAGCAAGAAATTAATGTGGCCCCCAATTATTTTGAATACATGTCTCAACTGTATTCCGGGCCATACGTACAAAGTGCTTCCCAACCTCAGGTAATCTCATCTGATAGTTTGACTTGGTTTGTGCCGCAATTAAATTAGGAATGGATGCCAAAGTAATGCACATGGGTTCATAGCTAAATGTTTGGTGCTACTTTCCATAGCTGTAGCGTAAAACATGAAGCAAATGCTGCAAATTGAGGAATAACAAATATCCCTGGCCCTCTGTTCATTGTTCCTGTGTGTTTTAAATTGGCCTTGGGCACAATAGCTGGAACAGAACTGATGCATATGCCATCTGTGTTACTTTATAGCCATGCACTTCTCATAAGTTATTGGGTCATCATGGATACCTGAAGTTGGGGAATGCATGGTCACAATGTATTACTTGCATGATGTTGTACAAGGGACCCCTGACCAATTCCATCATATATATAAAGTCCTCAAATACGTTGCTACTATACGTTTGGTACACCCCTGCTGATCTAGTGCAGCATATGTACAATAGCTAACTTCCCAGTATGAAGGCTATCACAGACATGGGTGTATGCTAAAATCAGAAGACCAGCATTCCTGTGACTGCTGCCATTCCCAAGGTACATACAAATTCAAACCTACATCATCATGATTGACACAGTAGGATATTTGCTAAACCATGTTTCAATAATGGAACAGTGTCAGTTTGCTGTATACCCGCTGATCTCTCAACTTGGCTAATGTAAGATGATGAATGTGGCTAACTGTGAATTCCAATACCCAATATGGGTACACAGGGCAATGAGTGACACACTCAGGTGCAATGACTACACCTGTGCCCATGCATGCTGTCATGGATGACAAAAATATACACTGTCAGCATATATTTCTTTGTTGCATTAATTTAGATAAATGGCCAATCCATGTTTAGCGTCAGATTGTCTTCAAGTAACGCATAGGATCCCTGCCATTATGGTGTCATAGGGGGCATATGTGGCTCAGGGTACACTGTAAATGTAACATATGCAACCTACACACAACACAGGCCCACATTTAAGGGACCATAGAAAGCATAATAAATCATGAGCTTAACTCAAACCACATGAGCATCACACAGTAACTGATTGTCCCTTGATGCACAAGCCACAATACCTGAGTGACAGGTATTGCAGTGCACCAGGAATGTGGCTTTGCATGTCTCTCATAACAACAAATGATGAAATGGAGTACACTCTATACATGAGTATGCAACCAATTGAGGAATCATGTTTGTCACCACATGATAGTTAGGGCCACTGCATGTGTGCATATGTGTGTGTATCACTTATTGGAGTGACAGGGTCTTTACATGTTTGCAGTGGTATGTATGTTGGAGTATCATCATGCCTGAGGGGCTGAACTCAGATATAATGTCACATACAGTAATTTTACTTTAAAGTGTTGTACAGTACATTTCACCCTTCCATGCTTTACAGGTGGACCTGCCCCTTACACAATTGGAGAAGTGGCTCTATTTGCGGACCCAGGCATATCCAGTAAGTGTTGATATTTCAGTTCTGTGTTGTGTTTGCAGCTGTTGTGTGATTGACTCCTGTGTGTTGGACACATAGCGAGGTATGATGTGCTGGCACATGATCTGATATGTGACTTGACTGGAGTTTGACTTATTTGTCCATATTTGAGTTGGACATTCAGTGGCGTAGAGTCATATTTTGGGATTGTAGTGCAGCCCTGTAGGCATGGCCATGTGAATAGTGTGACATTTGTTGTTACATTTCTTGTAATGAAAAATTTGGAGAGGGCTATTTTCATGATTTAGTCAGCAAGTCATACCCTGAATCACACAGAGTAGGGATACCAAAGTATTACCCACAGACTTGAGCCTCCCTGTTCACTAATGAACATATTAGACTGCATGTTTGACTTCCTAGCACCATCTAGCTCCACATGTTGTGCAACGTTTATGTGGCACTTGCGTACAATGTCATAGGTGTGCATGCAGCTCATGCCCAGATGGGTGCTTGCATCTATGTGCTTGTTGTAGGACAGGTATTGGTGGTATCAAATTAAGTTGGCAATTGTCCACAATTAGGGACATAAATGTGGATGGAATTGTCCAATGTTTGTGTCTATCCTATTTGGACACCCTCCTTGCCTGTGGTGGACTGACTGAACCCATGGACAGCTGCCCAAAACTTCCTGGCTGTCCTTGATGTTTGAACGCATGTGTTTCTTGTCCATCCCCCCCTGAGGACAGGCTTAGGGTTATGAAATATGTGTACCTAGGTGTGAGGATCCAAGTGTAGTACACAGACATGTAATTCTGTAATTCATTTGTTCCAACCTAGGATACCAACTCTTGACTAGCAACTGCATACCATCCTGGCAATTCCATTTACAAATCACAGATCTTGTGGCCCTTGATTGTCATCCAGAAGATAGTCATTAGTTTGCCTGTCACATGTGGAGGACTTGCAGCATTTGTTATGTGACTAATGGCAGAACAATGATACTTAGAGCATTTAAGTATGTACACATCTTTTTGAGCATTGCTGTGCTGTTAGATAGGACATGTGTAGGCTGCGTTGGCATGTACTTCCTCAGGGACAATCTGTGATCTGTACTGTGATTTGGCCGGTTTCAGATACCTTAGATGTATTTCTTGATTATCATCAGTAGCTGTATCACACAATGATGTAACTAATGTTTGGCTTAATCTTTTTTAACAGCAGCCAATATGGATGCCAACCAGATCCGCGAATTCCAGAGGAGGGCAATGAGTTACCGCCACATTCTGGATGTTGAGTCTGGGTTCCACCACATGGCACAGCATTATCGCCATGAGAGAGCCACAGGGGTGTGGAGGGCATTTGCCCAAGGGGGCCCATCTGTGTTCACAACAGCTGCCACCACCAGCACCACCACAACGACCCAAGTGGCAGTAAGGATGACAGCCACCACTGCAGGTCCATCAACATCCTCCGCTCCTGGACCACTGACAGCACCACCTGCACCTCCCCCTCCAGGCATAGCACCAGCAACTACACAACCCTCCACAACTGTCTCACTGACCAACCCTGCTGCAGTCATTGACAATGTGGAATTTCGTTCAATGCAACGTGACATGAAACGGATGTTGCACAGACTGGACAGGCTGCAGCAGGAGGTGTCCCAGATCAACAGGAGAGTGTGAGGGATAAAGAGGACCCTGCGGAGGGCGAACTGTGACTTGGAGACCCTCAGCCATGATTCCCTCCCCTCCCTCCTCTTTCCTGGTTCTTATATTTAGTGGGTATAGGGGAGTTAGAGTTAGGTTAGAATAGGCTGTTAGTTTAGTTAGTATTAGTGGGTTGGGGGGTGGCGGGTATAATATTTTTACATGTGTTTTTTTTGTGGGTGGGTGGGGGATGATGTTGGGGTTTTTTTGTATTAAAAAAATTATAAAAAAATTACAAAAAAATATATAATTGTTTAGGATAAGATAGTATGTGTTTAGGTTAGTATACGTTGTCCTCCATGTGTCCCGTCACATAAGGGGGGTGTGGGGCTGATGCTTAGAGTGTTTAGTTATATGTGATAAGTAAGTTTAGCTTAGGGTAGTTAGGGCCAGTTGTGGGTAATGTGTAGTTAAGATAGGTTAGGTTAGTTAAGGTGTTTCCCCTAGTTTTATTATCCTTTGTTACTGTTCAATAAATATTTAGGTACTCCTTTACAGTATGTGTCTTATGCTTGGGGGTCAGTGCCTTGGCATGGGTGAACAGTGTCAATTTAGTATTTGCATTTGTGTTCCATCCTGCATCCAAATCCCAATTGACCTGTCACATTGGCATCTACACAAAAGCTACTTTGCTAGGAATCTGCCATCCATTGCACCCTCCACTCAAGGTGACTATGGTTCCCAATGTGTAGTTAAGTTTGGATGTATGTTTTCAATCTGTCATACTTTGAAACAAGATTTTGTACTGAGGACCACCCACTGTGGTACGTCTGCCTGCAGCCTGATGTTCATGTGAACCCTGATAAGGAGAGTGATGGTATAATCTCATATAGTGTAGTATACATATCTCATACCTATCAATTATTACATTGTACTGCCAGGTTACTTATTTGTACGTACACTCGTACACATCCATTCCTGATGTATGGTGTGTGTGATGAAATTGTTAAGTCAAATGTCACATACCTAAAGATTGTCTGGAAGAAAAAATTGAAGACAATGATTTTCTGCTTAGACATCCCTTGGAGCAGAGTTATTCTGTCCAACACAGCATTATACTGTAATATTTCTATTTACTTCAGATTTAACCCTCATGAAGGGCAGATAATGGTACAATCCAGACCCCAGTGCATAGTTATCTGCCCACAATCTTTCAAGACAGTTGTATTGACATTCTATGGGCATTGACATGAGGCTAACATCACTAATCTCCCTTACAGTTGATGTGTCACATTACACAGAGACAAAGTGGTTGTGTAAGTGCTATTTATTTTAAAGTGCTGTAGTGCTATATTTACATAGTCCAGGATTGAGAGTCCATGAATGTGACGCTTTCTAGTCTGATACTACACAAGTGCAAAAGGACATGTCATTGGACATGCTGGGGTGAAGTGTCATACAGTGCAGAGGGACATTAATTGCCAATGAGGTAGTGAGAGACAATCACAGAGCATACTGTCAAGGTAAACATTGGGCTGGAGAACAGTGCTTGTGAGCAGCTATTTAAAGACTGGCATGTTACAAAGCACAGGACTTTGGTTATAAGTGCCCATGTGCCAGGGACTAGTGCTACTGGGTACTCTTATGGGTGAAGGTGATCTGTTCCACATCTTCATCTTCTGATGTGTGTGTCATCTCCTCTGCCCTTGGTGGTGGTGGGCTTGAAGGGGCAACACACATTTCAGTGTTTGAAGACGTGGAGTCTGAAATCCCGGTAGCTGCCAACTGTGGGGCTATTAAGGGCAGTACTGCAGCAAGGAGGAGCTGCTGGTTCTTAAGTATAGCAGCTACATCATTGTGGTATGCAGCCAGGTCGACCCTGAGGGGGTCAAGATTGCATTTGTGCACACATTGAAAGGTTTGGTGTTGGAGGTGTTGTGTCAACTCCCTTAATGCTGTGCTGATTTCTTTCACACTTTGTTGAAGTTCTTGCAAGATAGATGTTCGCCCTTGCATGGCTGCTGCCTGTTCAGCAGATGACATCATGCACAAACGCACACCCTCTAGGCTGGCTGCCATATTTTGCATCCCCACCAGTACCTCCTCGGTCAGCTCCCGCTGTACTCCAACTACAGTCCTCTCAAAGCTGGTACCAGTGTCGTCAGAGTCCTCAGCTGGGTTGGAGCTGGCAGGTTGTACAATTGGGGTTGTGGGTGGGTCCTCTGTGATGGGTGCTACTTCTGTGCTCCTCCTTGCGACAGAAGGTGGGATCTGGAGGGTTCCAAGGACATCTTGGAGGGTCTGCTGGCTGATGTTTGTCAGCTTGTCATCCATGTCATCAGGGAAGTCCAGGACAGGCATATCCCCAGGAGAGCCATCATCCTCTGCAATGAGATATTGTACAATTAGTGTGTCTGTTCTGTGGCATTTGTAATGTGACGTGCCTGACTTCCCATTAGTTGTACATTGTGATCTTGGTTCCTGTTCATTGTTACTGTCATTAAGATTAGCATTCTCCCAGGCCTCTGCCCCACCTGCATGTCACATGTAGTGTGGGCAGTTTGGGGAATTGTCTGTGTCACATCCTCTAGGTGTACTGTCTGCCCAAATTGTATGTTGCCACCTTATTGTACAACTCAACCCTCCGTCTACTTTCATTCTCATGTTGTGGCCTTGCACTGGCTGTGGGTGTTCTGATGGCACTTGCACCACACTTAACAATCTGGGACTGACCCAGTCTCAGATATTTCACATCCAGCTATATGTTGCTGAGACCTAGCGTATACTATGTATAGCACTGGCATGGCACAATACAGATGTGAGCATTGGTAGTGTGTAACGTTGATGTTGGGAAATGTGTGCAACATAGGATTGCACTGATGGTCCTAGCAGGGTTCCATTTCCTTTTCTGACTGTGCAGGTGTGTTTCACTAGCCGGAAACATATGTCCTCCCCCTCAATGCTGTTGTCTGAGCAGTATGATAGTTGGATGTTGCATGGTGTCATTGCAGCTATTGTGACCCAGGCACATGGTGGACCCTGACATGTGCAGCATGGGTATGACATTACTGCTGTGTACCTCATAATGTTTTTGACAATGGCTGATGTTTGTAGCGATTATGGACATTAGCATTTGACAGGATTAGCACATTTTTATTGATTACAGGGGATTGATAACATTGGCATCCTGAACCCTCTAATTTGGGTGTGTTTGATGTATGGGCACCTAACTGCCATTGGCTACTTGACCTGCACACACAGCAGAGGTGGTAGTGGCAACTGTTGTCAATGTTAAAATTCCTTTGCGGATATGGCCTGAGACTGTTAATTAAGCACTAGTTCATGTAGCAAGAATACCAGCTGTCGTGTGACAGCAGGCCAGTTTTACATTGTACCCAATCCTCCTGGACTGGCTTTGCCTTTCCAACATCCTTGGCAAGGCAGCATACCCCAATGCAAAGGTTGTTGGCGTAGTGTTGTACTGTGCCCCAGGTTTGCCCTGCACAGCCCATGCCCCCGTGCTGTGCCCCTTTGCCCTTTCCACTCCCTGATTATCATGACTTACATGCATTGTGTAGTAGGTATGTCCCCCATCCTGCTTGCAGTTAACAATTAGGCATTTTTGTCCCCCATGCGATTTACCCTGCATCTGTGTTGTTTCCTGGTAGTCTGCGCTGTCCTGTCCTTGAATCTCGGTGACGATCTCCTCAGGGATGACGGCTGCCACCATCTCCTCCATGTGGTCCAAGGCCTCCTGTGGTGCTGGACTCCCACCTCCAGTCTGCAGTGCTGCCTTCCTGTTCCTTGCCATCTTTTCCTTTGTCCTGCGCTTGCAGCCATGCCAGAGTTTCTTGCACTCAATGACTGTTCTCCGTACTTCTCCCACACTTTTTATCTTGTCAACAATTTGTTGCCAAATTGCCTCTCTCCTACTAATTGGCAATTTTGAGGTGACAAAAAGTTGGTGCTGGTGTTCCGTCACCTCTTTCACCAGTATTTGCTGCTCCTCTGCACTGAATCAACACTTCCTTTTCTTCATCTCCCTCCCCTGGGTCTTGTGTGGGTCCTCCTGGCTGGTTCCTGGTCGGTTGTCATCTTCCTGTGGTCTCTCAAAGCTTCTGGGATCCATTTTGGCTCTCCTTTGCACATTTTGCTGTGTTTGCACCGCTTTTTGATGCAATTGTGGCAAAAAAAGGCGCGTGTCCGGTTTTCAATGTCATAAACCAGATCTAAGTCATTTTCGCTGTGTTAACGTCATTTTTCTTTACGACGTGGCACATTGGTTTGAGTAAAAAAAAAAGACTCAAACCAGTGGTTTGCGCCGCCGAGCTTCAAAGTATAAATTTGACGCCCGAGCTGCGCAAAGAAATTTTGTTAGCCGGCGTTACATTTTTTGACGCAAAACTGCGTCGGCGCAGTTTTGCGTCAGAAAGTGTAAATATGGGCCTAATTTTATAACAAGCATAAGGCCTAGTCAAATTGTTGCTCCTCTTTATTTACAACGTTATTAAGGGCCCTCCAGTCCGAACAGGGCTAGTTTTTACCAGTACAAAACACACATATTAGCATTTTTCCAATCAGGAAAAATATGTATGTTTCCTTTTCTTATTGCTCATTTTCAGTTCCTCAATTTAAAAAGAACCAAAAGGCATATATTAATACAATACAAAACGCAGTCACAAGAGATCCTAAAATAATAACTGAAGGCCTAGGCACTTCTTTATCTGAGCCATAATACTTGAGCTGCCCCTAATAAAGCATGCACAAAGAGGGCCCAGGGTGGCTGGATTCATACCAGTGTTGTGGAAAAATAAACAAGAACTTTGAAAAAGAGTTTATCAGTTTCAATGCCTGCAAGGGTGTCTTATATATACCATCTGGAAGCTGCAGGAACGTAACCTAACTCCCACAGCCCACTCTAAAGCAATAGGATCACTCAAAATATTCCCATAATGGCATCAATAATCAATGTACTGAAGGCCATTGTTGCACAAACTGACCCAGACCAACGTAGGGCTGCTTAATAACATGGAGATGCACAAAGCCACCCAAGGGCCCTGTAAGATCTTAAAGGCAAATGTTCAAGAACCAAACGGCATCACGAGAAAGAAGATACGTTTATTTTTATAAATAAAGCCCCAGCCATCGATTCCACTTCACCGTCCGTCAATCCTCCAACCGTCTTCTCCCCGTCGCGAGCTGCGCAATCCCTCAGAGACCGCAAAAGGATTCTTCCTCGGCATCTCCGTGGAGACCTGCGTGCTGCGCGGCTCGGGGCGCGCGGCGCGGCACGGCTCCAATACATCACACATCTCCCCCACTTATAATGAACAAATATTTAAACAAAGAAACATATCTTAACTACATATACATCATGAACATTGACCAAACACAACTGTATGTAATAAAAAAACAAATAAAATAACTGCATTCCAAGCGGATACACCAAAAACCCTTTTAGATAAATAACATTCGATTTAGACCATAGTCATTCAGCTGTTCAGGATAGAATCCTGCAATCTCTTTAATTCTAACCTCACCGACTCTTGTAGTGCCAACGGTATTTTCCTCACTTTGGCTACTACCGGAGTGGCACCCTTCTTCAGTCTAATTCTATGTCTGTATCCTTTTAAACAACCTAATTTCTCCACAAACACTTCAGGAGATTCAGAGATTACTTCACCTTCCACACCCTTAACACACTGTATTTGCACTTGTGGTTGTGCATTGGGATTCAATATTACCCCCAACAATCTTTGATGTGCCCAACTTAAAAGATTGTCCCCCTTATTGGACACATAAACTTTGCCAACTAAATGTCTCCCTTTCAATTCAATATGACCCTCAAAGAATCCTAACATTTTTATTGGTTGACCACCATAACCACCCGGGTGTACGTCCATTTTATTTAAAACCTTAACTTTCTTTGCTAATAAGTCAAAGCTTTTCTTGGAAATTATTGTTAATTGCGAACATGAATCAAACCTCATCAAAAGATCAACTCCCTCTACTTTCATCACTTCGCTTGGATGTTCTTCATTTTTTTTCCATGTTTCAACTTGGAAAACCACTTCCTGAGACACTTCTTTAATCTCCTTCACAGTGTTGCCATTACCATACCTCTTCTTCTTGTTACGACAACATCTATAGTAATGACCTTTTCTACCACAGCCATTGCACACTACATTTAAGGCAGGGCACATACTAGCATTAGCCTTGTGGCCAATTTTCCCACATCGAAAACATTCCCCTTTAAACTTAGACTCACATTCTCCTTTAAACTTAGACTCCTCATCTTTTCTCCTCACAGTATTAAGTTCTTTGCTTTCTACTTCACATATCACCTCATCCACCTTTGAAGATTCATAAGTCGTAACCTTGTTACTGCCTAGCTCTTTAACACATTTAAGCATATGTTCAACTCCTTTTGCTACCAAAATCACTTCTTCTAAAGGTGGTTCATCCTTTAACCACAATTCTTCCCTAATTTTGTCACTACTACACCTAAGTACAAATTGATCCCTGATTCTTTCGTCTACTGAAGATCCAAATTTACAAAAGGCTGCCAGTTTTCGCAAACTAGTAATGTATTCTTCCACCGATTCATCTTTTCCTTGTTCTCTTCTACCAAAATAATACCTCTCCATTATCGTACTGACTCTTGGTATATAATGTTTGTCCAATTTTTTAATGCACAACTCATATTCATTCAAATTTCTAGATTCTTCAAGACTTAACTCTGGTAGATTTTCAAGTACCTCTTGACCTTCACCTCCTAAACAGTGCATCAAAAGTGCATGTTTTCTCTCTGCGCTGAGTGTTGGCCCACACACTCTAGCATAATGAACAAACATTTTCTTCCATTTAGCCCAAGAATAAGTAGGATCACCAGGACTGCTTAAGAAAAAGGGGGGGGGGTGTAACGTTCTGCATTGTTAAATATCAGATAATTTAAACAACTAACACAAATACATAAACTACGTTAGTGTAAGCTGAAAACAGAATCCTAACTTCTCCAAATTCCTATATAATATTCATCACACACATTTTACATTTTCTGAATACTTAAATGAATCCCAAAACCCTTCCCCCAAAGGTGTGCCTATCACCGTGCAGTGTTTGTGACAGGCAAATTCGCTTTCAAGTCAAAGGTGTGCCTATCACCGCATGCAGATGCTACAGATCATTTCATAAAATTGGATCCATCATTGAAAAATGCTGTTGAACAAAAGAGCAAAACATCCTCCTTTAACGGTGATTCATGACTATCCCTTTAAGAGGAAACCATTCCTGTAAGTCTTGAAAGCATTTCCAACACTGCTGAAAAGAGACACTTCCCCTTTAACACTGTTCTCCAAAAGTGCCTTTACGACTATCCCTTTAAGAGGAAACCACACCTCCGTGAACTCATGAAATCCGGCTGATTTCACTTCCTTTCTTCAATTCCAAGTGCACTTCCTTCGACTGCCTCCAAGAAAAATTGGACTTTGGTTTCCCAAAACAAGTCTTCACTCGATGTTAGGGCAAAATTTAATCCACCTCGTCGCCAGTGTAAGATCTTAAAGGCAAATGTTCAAGAACCAAACCGCATCACGAGAAAGAAGGTACGTTTATTTTTATAAATAAAGCCCCAGCCATCGATTCCACTTCACCGTCCGTCAATCCTCCAACCGTCTTCTCCCCGTCGCGAGCTGCGCAATCCCTCAGAGACCGCACGAGGATTCTTCCTCGGCATCTCCGTGGAGACCTGCGCGAAGCGCGGCTCGGCGCGCGTGGCGCGGCACGGCCCCAATACATCACAGGCCCCATGAGAGGTCAGATGCCTGCATCCCGCCAAGGCTTTAGCCATCTGTTCTTTTGTATGACCCCTTCTGGAGGAGTAAGCTCACAGTTGCAAAAGGGACTACCTGCACCCGATTAGAAACTGCTAAGCAGTTGGCTAGATAGCACCCATGGTGCTGCGCAGTACCTTGATATCGTCTATGGTGCTAAGCAATATGATTTGATAGCACCCAAGATGCTAAGCAATATGCCTTGATACTACCGCCTATGGAGTAGGATTTTGGCATCTCCCACTACGTGCCCTTCTTACTTTGAGTTTTATGGATAAAGGAATGGGTTTGTCCTTTAGTGCATGAGTTTCAAATCCACTTATTGGCTGGCAGCACTGGAGACTGGAAGATGGTGAAGACAGAGCATAGAACAAACACAGGCGGTCATTCTGACCCTGGCGGTCAAAGACCGCCAGGGCGGAGGACCGCGGGAGCACCGCCGACAGGCCGGCGGTGCTCCAATGGGGATTCCGACCGCGGCGATAAAGCCGCGGTCGGACCGGCAACACTGGCGGTCTCCCGCCAGTGTACCGCCGCCCCATTGAATCCTCCAAGGCGGCGCAGCTTGCTGCGCCGCCGAGGGGATTCCGACCCCCCCTACCGCCATCCAGATCCCGGCGGTCCGACTGCCGGGAACCGGATGGCGGTAGGGGGGGTCGCGGGGCCCCTGGGGGCCCCTGCAGTGCCCATGCCACTGGCATGGGCATTGCAGGGGCCCCCGTAAGAGGGCCCCTAAATGTATTTCACTGTCTGCTGCGCAGACAGTGAAATACGCGACGGGTGCAACTGCACCCGTCGCACAGCTTCCACTCCGCCGGCTCGATTCCGAGCCGGCTTCATCGTGGAAGCCTCTTTCCCGCTGGGCTGGCGGGCGGCCTGAAGGCGACCGCCCGCCAGCCCAGCGGGAAAGTCAGAATTACCGCCGCGGTCTTTCGACCGCGGAACGGTAACCTGACGGCGGGACCTTGGCGGGCGGCCTCCGCCGCCCGCCAAGGTCAGAATGAGGGCCACAGACTGCTGGCGGCTGCAATACATACTGCATGGGCCAGCGTGCAGCTACATGTGCACCAGGTAAAGATGTGAGAAAATGCCAGTAGGGCGCATTAGTATAGCAGCACACGCTAGAGATGGAGATGGGAAACTAAAGTTCAAAGCTTGATTTCAATGGAGAATCGGTGACTCCCAGCACAGAGCTCCTCGCCGGTGCAGCCACAAAACAAGTGTTAGACGAGGCAGAGACAACTCAGAGCTCCCAAGTCAGGGCTATAAGTGGGATGAAGAAACTGGGAGGTCTTTCAAGGGGGCATGGCCTGTATAAATAAGAGCGCGGCTTGAAAAATTTTAAGCTCAAAATCTGTACTTAGCATAGTGTGTCGCTCACCTGGTATTTTCCTGCTTCTCTCCGTCATTGCATCTAGATATATAATACAGCAAGAAATATCTCACCTAAAACAAGCCAGAACTATTGACTTTGTCAAAGATGGTTAGTTGCATGCAATAAGTACAACAATGGCTTTGTTGTATATAGTATTAAAAATGCTTCAGATCTGAAATTATTGGGTTGTGAAATAACTATAACAAGTCTCTAAAGCTGCAGTGAAAGGCGGTGGTGCAGCCAAGTTAAGACAGGAATCAGCTCACTTAAAGCCCTGTGCCAGGTGCCCCCCGCCATGGAAGACTTCTTTGACCAAGCGCGCACTGCAGCTGGTTGGCCCATTTCTAAAGTGATGGATAGATGGCTCATGAGGTCACGCTCGCCACAAACACTGTGGCCCTCATTATGACTTTGGTGGTCAATTTAATTGACGACCAAAGCCAAACCTGCCAGACAACCGCCAGTGCAGCAGGTGAGCAGATCGCCATATTATGAGTGGTGGCTGCTCTCCGACAATATTGAGACAGAAAGCAGCCATCATTCGTTCTGGTGGTCGACGCTGCAGAGGCTGTTCCCTCGCCGGCACCGCCATGCCAGCATCTCTCCGCCTGCTATATAATGAGCATTAATATGGCTTGGCGGTGTCCTGCTGGTGTGGCAGTGGCAGAGAGGGAAGACTGCCAGGACTCAGCCCCTCCAGGCATCCTTCTCAACTCAGAAGGTAAGTGAGAATCTGAAAATGGAGGGGGTCTGTGTATTTGGGTGCATGTGTGCGTGTCTGCGGGGGTGGTGAATACTTGTGTGTATGCAAATGAATGTGAATGAGTGTATGCGTGTATGTGCGCATGTATTGGGGTATCTGAGTGGATGCATGCGAGTGAGTGGGGGTGTCTGAGTGGATGCTTGCGAGTGAGGGTTTTTTTTTAAATGGATGTATGCGTGTGCTGCATGTGTGTGTATGTGAATGCATGCATGCCTGAAGGGGGCGTTGTGAATGTGTGGATGGGTGGGGAGATGTGCGCATGTGCGGGGACATGTGTGTATGTGTGTGCCGGCAACATGAATGGAAATTCTTGTTGCCGGGTGCGTGACCGCCAGGGTTTTCGTGGCGGGGTGACCACCACAGAAAGCCTGGCAGTTTGCAACCTTGTAATTCAGGCCACCGGATTAGAGGAGGTAACTGCCAGCCCATGTGGTGCGAACGCGAGACAGGCAGAGTTATGGAGGTTTGGCCTCAGCCAAACCTCACAACTCGTAATACAGCGGTCTTCACCGCCTGCTCCGGGACGGTGAGACCCCCGAAGTGAGGCTGGCAGACTCCCCAAGCCTCGCACGTCAGCACCACTCAAGAAGTCAAGACACAGGGAGGGGGCACCTCATGGAGTGACATCACCCGGCACCCGCTCACATTTTCATCTTGCAGGCAGGAAGCTCAGCTGGCAAGCCCTGCAGCCAGACAACTATATTACATTTGGGATTGTTTTCTCCCTAATGGGGCGGCTTCTGGGGCTATTGTTGGGAGACAAAGAAGCCCCGGTGATCTGTCTGATGAGGCCCGGGGCCAGAAGAAACAGGCACTGGGGCAGGGGAGTGTCTCAGAGGCTGCAAATCACATCAGGGACACAATGACGTGTAAAAAACTTCAGACAGCAAAAACAACTCTATCAGGTTTACAACTTTGTCGCGAGAGCGCACACTTTAAACAAATCACATAGAAGATCTGCAGCATGAAACTGGAAACAGGATGCAAGCAGAAGACCCCCTACCCTTAATTTGTTTATAGTGGCTCCTGCACTGGGGCACCCACAGGGGGTTTTCTAAATGAAACATGATTCTGGGCTACCATAGTGGGTGAAATAGGTAGCTCAGCGAGCTGAGCACTCACTGACAAGATCAGCAGGTTACAGATTCAAATCTCTGCAAAGTTGGACGTTCATCTTTTTAATGTTGCTAAACTGGTGCAAAGTTTGCTTGGTTTCAAATAACTGCATGTAAAAGGTGGTATGTTAAAGCGCCTTATGGACAACATTAGGAACAAGTTAAGGAGCGCATTTCTGTACCAGTTCTTTCACCACCTGGCTCTTTTTCTGGTCTAAATAACTCTTTGTTGTACTTTTATACACTTGGAAACTCTTAAGGTTTCACATTGCCTCTAAACCGGTTTATGCTCACGGGGGCAGATCAGGCTGGCAGCGATGCGGGCCATGGGTGTTTGTTTTCTCTCATGACTTCTAAGGAGGCTCCAATGGATACAAAAAAACACAAGCCAAGGGAAAAGACAGAATTCAGGCTTCCTAAAGAAAACAAGCCAAATAAATGTCTTATCAGCCAAATCCTCTAATCCGCTCCAGCTGCCCTCTGAAGGTCACATGTGCCTGGGCAGGGGGGGAGGTGGATGTGTACAGCCCATGTGCACCCTGCTCGAATGCCAGGTGCTCTGCTCCCCTGTACAAGCCAGTTACCAGTGCATTTTGCTTTATATGGTAAATAAACTATGTGCTGTAAAAGGAGCACAGAGGGTTAAAAACCCCACCACCCAGGAAACCAGAAAAAGGCAAAAGGGGCTGATGCAGAACAAGACAGAAGAAAGTAAAATGTGCTTTTTGTCACCAAATTAAGCACGCCTGCCATGGTACTCTCATTAGCACAAAAATAGTGCCAGGGAATGGGACTACCTGCTTGGTAGTTTGTCTACAGCCTGAAACTTGAGTATATGGAAGGAACAAAAGCATAGACAAGCAAAAACTAGAGCACCCGTGGCAATGTATATGTGCTGCGGCTGCCGCCACAAATCTCTTGGAGCGCGCAGGTGGGGTTTTGGATCGGGATGGGGGAAATTTACGAAACAATATTTTTTTTTAAAACAAGCTCAATCGTGCTGTGTAAAACCAAGCGAGATCGCGCTGTGTAGGAATTAAAAAGAAAAAGTAGTCCAGAAACCATGCAGAAAACATGGAGCCTCATATGTTTTCAGTAGTTTACCAGTATTGTTGAGGAGGGCTAAACAAGGCAAAAGGCCTTGACGTATGTATGCCTTTCGCAAATGAAATCAAGTGAATTTTAAAAGTCAAGCCCACTGATGGGCATGCGGTGGGCGTGGTTAAAAGCCCACACAGATTACAACAGAGGCCAGAGCACTTGAGCGCGCAGCCCTAAAAAGGACCTAGATGTAATTAAGCATAATTTTTCCCTATTGGACCCTTGGGGGTGCGAACATCCCAGTTCTACGCAATTTACTTGTTTTTCACAACAATATCACACTGCTTCCCGCTTTGAGTTCTTCCCGGTCTCCCGCTGCATTGAGAGGTTCGATTCTGACATCTGGGCCAATTCTTTCTCTGACCACTCGGTGGTCTCAATCACAATAAAGCTAGAGGCATCAAGGAATGAGAGGCCTAGGTGGCAATTGGATTGGTCTTTGTTATCTGATGAGACATGGCTTTCCGATATGCAGCAGTTTATTCAGGACATCTTTTTTTTAAATTGTGGTACTGCCTCAATTTTTAATCTGTGGAAGGCTTTTAAAGCTGCAGCAAGGGGCCATATAATTGCTCATCAGGCTTGGCAATATAAAAATTGCAAAAAACAAATTGCGGCTTATGACCAGAATTAGTGGGCCTCTCGCTACAACTGAAAATCTTGCAAAAAAGCAGGAGAAGTTGCTGGAATATTTTACCTTAGAGGAAATTGAGAGCTCAAGGGCATTCCAGCAAAGAATGTATGAAGAGTTCAGCAAATAGGTAGATTTGTGGCTTGGTCCACTTGGGCAAGGCAGGAACACTCAGTGGTGAGGGAACTAGTTAACTTGACTATGGGTGGAATTGTTTCTGACACAAATCAGGTCTCCAAACTATTTTGGCAGCACTATACAGCGCTGTATGCGTCTAGCTATCAGACTACGCAGACTCAGCTATCTGATTATTTTCAATCAATCAGCCTTGCACGAATGACTAGCTCTCAGGCCAAAAAACTAATTGACACCATAACCATTAGGGAAGCACAGGAAGCTCCCTCGGCTATGCCAAATGAAAAGTTAGCTGGCAACTATGACTTTCCATCTGAGTTTTATACATTTTTTGCCAAATATCTTTTTCTTTTTTTGACTGACTTGTTTAATTCAATGAAAGAAGGAGGTGAGATAGCCTACGATAGTCAGCTTTTTTTAGAAATGAAAAAGTCATTGTGATGTAAATTCATACCACCCCATTAGTTTGCTCAATACAGATTATAGAATAATATTGAAGATATGGGCTTCTCATACTACTCCTCTGGCTCAAACTCTGATCTAAGGGATTGGATGGGTTTTGTGACCAGTCGGCTCATGGCTGCCAACACCAGCTTTTTAGTATAAGCATTAGACTATTTCTCAGCTAATAATACTAGAGCGACAGTAACAATGGCCGATGCTGAGAAAGCTTTTGATTCAATCAATTGGCATGCTCTCTTTTCTTCTCTCAAAACATTTGCATTCCCTCTCCAGTTTATTAGCACGCTCGCTAAGTTATCAAGGTGCCCAAGCTAAAGTAATGGTTAATTCTCAGCTACTGGGAGTAGTTGACATTAATCGGGAGAGTCGGCAGGGATGTCCCCTTTCCCCTATTTTATTTACTTTTTTTTAAGAGCCCCTTGCTGTTAGGATAAGGGCCAACTTGACTATTGATGCCCCTATAGCCAGTATGCCCAAATTGAAAATGTTCGATGGCAATGCTATTCTTTACTTGAAACCTGATAGGGAGAATGTGCAGAGAGTGTTGGGGGAATTCTCACAGTTTCAAGATATTGGAGGCCATTAAATCAACCAAAAGAAAACCAAACTGCTGCTTTTTAATACTCCCATCAGCAGTCTTCCGCCTTCTCTGCAGCAACAAGCTCTACCTCAAGCTCCTATTCCATATCTTGGGATCTAAGTGACCAGTGACTTTTCCCAGTTGTTTCAACTTAAACTTTTCCAGTGTTTAATAAAATAAAGGGTCTTTTGGATATATGGACACTTCTCTTGTTGACATTGATAAGCAGACTCTTATTAAAATGGTTATTCTCCCGCTTTTACTGTTTTTATTTTTGTATCTTCCCATTAAAATAAGTAAGAGATTTTTTTAGCGATATTAATAGTATGTTTAGACAATTCGTATGGAACAGTAATACACCTAGGGCCAGAATAAAGAAAAGTGGCGATTCACCCAGTGCAGTGCCACTTTTCTTCCACCCTATAGCACCCCCTTAACGCCACCATGTGTGAGCCATATCTAAGATACAGCGCACCATGGAAGTAATTAGGGAACTAGTGTCAAAATATTGTACACTAGTTCAGAGATTTGCAGGATTACAGTAAAACATGTTGACGCTAATCCTGCAAAGCCCATTGAAGCCCATTGTAAACAATGGTGTGCCTTCTTTTAATGCCTGCTCTGAGCAGGAGTTAAAAATGCAGAATAAAGTGATGCAAAAAAAATCTCTTACATTTCTTTTCACCATTGTTTCAACCCCCCTAACGGGAGAACCCCCACTTTGCATACATTCTGCCTGGCGCAGGCATAATGTAGTGCAAAGGGTCAGAAAGTGGTGCAATGCGTGCATTGCATCATTTTGTATATTTGGTGCAGCAATTTTGGCCTCAAGGAGGTGCTAGGGGCTCTTAAATCTGCCCCTTAGGGTGAAGTATTCAGTGCTCCAGGTTGAGACTGCACAGGAGGGGGTTGGTTCTCCTTCATTTACAGACTTACTATGAGGCAGCTTTTATGAGTCAGAACATTGACTGGAGGAACAACCCTTGATAATTTTTTTCTAGACCTAATGATGCAGGAGACTGGTACACGGCTTCCGGTTTTTATTAAGATCCCGAAATTACCACAAAAAAAACAAATATAAGCTAATACAGGGCTGGAGTGCCCGGTTGTCATTATTTTAACACTCTAATCAAATCTTATCAAGTTTTAAACTCATGGTCTCTATGAGGCAAGGTGTAAGGGCTTTCAACTTTCTTCATCACATGTTAAAGTTTGATACCACTCTGGGTTTAAGGAAGTAGGACAATTTTTACTCCATGGTAAATGTATGACCTGGTAGGATATGCGTGCCGGATGTGGTGATTTATGTGAGCAATTTATTCTTAGTTATCAGCAGATTGTTCATTTTTTGAGATCCCACTATTTGGATCCCCACTTAGAAACACACCCTGTGTTGTGCGCACTTTTTAGGTCTAGACTTTTGGTATGGGGAGCTGGTATAGGCTGTTACGCAATCAAGGAGCACAGGGGGTCTTGACAGCTGTTCTAGAGAAGATTGGTGAAGCCACGCAATGCCGGTTTTCTGAGGATGACTGGCAAGTGATCTCTTTTTTGGGTCGTAAAGCCTTAAGGGCAGCCAACATTAAGAGAATGTCATTCTTATCTCAGTGGATAGCATATTGTACTCCTGCGGCCCTCCACTGAATATTTCTCTCTTTGGAGGATCGGTGCTTTTGATGTAAGCAGGAGGGCGCTGGTGTATGGCTTCATATTTTATACACCTCCCCAAAACCTCTGCCTTTTTTGGCATTATCTTTCTTCGGCCTTTAGCTGGGCTCTGGGAGTAGGTACAGAGTGGGAATCATCGTTGGTTCTATTTGGTTTTGCTCGACAAACACAGGACTATGAAGTAAGCAAATCTGCACAACTATTTATGTCAATTGCACTTTCAGTGGCCCAGTCGCTTATTCTTCAATTCTGCTCTACAGAACAGGCTCCATCATACGAAGACTGGTTAAAAAAATGTCCAGACCAAGAAGCATATGCTAAAAGGTTGGAGGATCTACAGGGATTTCAATCATTATGGCACTATTTTAAATTTAATTTGTGGGGATGGTGTTGTGTATATTGTCTTGGCTACCAGGGTGGTAGGGGAATGGTATTACCCTGGGCAACTCTATATTATTATTTTTGTATATTCTTGGCATTTTCGCACAGGTTAACTTTAGCAGTGCAGTGATAGATACTATTAGGTCCTTTATAGGATCTTGCCCTCCGAGCCTTGTCTGTCTTTCCTTTTAAGGTGGCTCTAACTTTATGTTTTCTTCCAGCACACCAGCACTTTAGTATCGCTTTATCTAGCATTCGTACATGTTTACGTAAACACTTGTTTACTTTAGCAGATGCTCACATTTATTCAATTGTGGGATTATAGGGTTCAGTGCTTTAGTGCATTATCAGTAGGTCTGATGTTATTCGATTTTAGGAATGTGGTCATAAACTTTGCTGAAAGATGTTTTTTTTTACCTGTCAAATTATACTGCACTGGTGAAGTATGTTAAAAGTTTGACTATGTTTAATTAATTCTATACATCTATTTTAATAAATATTAATACATGATAAAATATATTATTTTTCTTTATGTGGGATTTTTTGGTTATAAATCTTTAAGCAAACATTTAAATTTAAAATATGTAGACTAATGAAGTATTTAATTAAAAAATAAATTAACAGTACTGTGGCAATTTTCTCTACAGCTCCCTATGCTACAATATATTGGTAATTAAAAAAATGTATTAAAGTTGTAAAAAAACTGTAAAAAATATTTTCACAATCCATTTTAATGTAAATGACTCTTGTATGTTTATTATAAATCTGGAACAATAAAGAAATAAAGCATGGTATAGCACTATTTACATAAAGCCAAGTACAAAACACAACTCAGCATTTGAACTTCAATAAACAAATAAGTCCTATGTCATAAATCAACCAGACATGTAGTAAGCACTTCTTCTGGAAATTGAGAAATCGCACGGCGATTTGAAGTAGTTCTTAAAAAACCCTTTATTCAAACATTATCTTTATAGTTCTTTTTATTGCCACTTGAACAATTTAGATCTTTCCTGAAGCCAGTGCCAATGGATTTTGTGCTGTTCATTTCATATATTCCCATTCATAACATCAGAAATTCAATCTCCAGTCCATCATTGCTGATCTGCAGAATCTTCAATAAATGTTGTATTTTTCATTGATATGGAGTGCATTTGTATGCAGTGGTAGTATTACCAGTGTAAACTCATGAAATACTCATCCCTGAAGAATTTATCGTTTCCTAAGCATACACAAGATTCATGCATGAATGCAGAGTGAATGTAGATCACGGATTGAGATTGGGAAACAGACACTGTATTACCTTTTTCTTACCCTGAGGAACAGTGTAGACAGCGGGAGTGGTAGAAGGCACTGCTGTTTTATGTTTCTGTTTTATAAGACTGCGATGTGTGCCAATCCTGCAAATAAAGGCAGGTAGCTGGACAGATTGCAAGAAAATTAACCAATTCCCTTAAAATAAGACTAAACCTAAGCTGAGCAGGACCGGGTGAGTACTCATTCTATTCTGTTTGCCCAGTGCCGTGGGGTAGCATGGGTACGACATTTTGTATATGAAGTGAGCGGCCTCATTTTGCCCCACTGGCAACCTATGGAGAGCATCATTTAGGAGACCTCTTGCACAACAAATCTGTTTTTATACATTTTGTAATTAAACTTTTGATAATATTATATGAGCATAACAACAATGTGATTTTTCCTGACAAAGTCTTCTACTCTGAACAGATATAGGAGACTACAAAAGATTCCAAAAGGAACAAAGAGCTCACGAAAAACATAAGTAACACAAGAACCATCTCACTTAACCAGTGCAGGTTAAACAATGCATAATCTAATCCTAATCTAATGGAAGCCATGTTTATCATTGTGAAGGCTTCTATGGGGATAAATTGGACTATTGTGTTCCTGATTTGATTTTGTCATCTGCTCTTGTAGATAATTATGCCAGGTTCTGCTGTCTTCATGTAACTTTATATCTAACAATGCTGTCTCTAGTTAATTGTATTTTATTTATGAAACAAATCATTCAATTGGTGACAAAACTCCAGTGAAGGAGTTAAGCTTTAAGTGACTCTATCAGCAGGTGAGTGCTCCTTCATTATCCTAGCAACTTCTTTCTGTCTTCTGTGCTTCTTTGTAATGTTATACTATAGGTATTTACAGAGTACACTACCACTTACGGGGGTTTCTTGCTTCTGATTCTGTGTAAGAGTTGCTTGAAAGGGCAGCTGGGAGCAACGCAAGAGAACAAAAAGTTTTGCACGCTAGCGGCTCAGGAGAACTGTCAGACACTGCACTCACTGAAAGGCTGAGGGGGTCATTCCGACCCTGGTGGTCCAACAGGCTGGCGGTGCTTCCTGGGCCATTCTGACCGCGGCGGTAAAGCCGCGGTCAGAAAAGGGGAACCGGCGGTTTCCTGCCGGTTTTCCCCTGGCCCAGGAAATCCTCCATGGCGGCGCTGCTTGCCGACCCCCTTACCGCCATCCCGTTCCTGGCGGTGATCTACATTCACACTGGCATGGGCAGTGCAGGGGCCCCCTAACAGTGCCCCATAATGATTTTCAGTGTCTGCAAAGCAGACACTGAAAATCGCGACGGGTGCCACTGCACCCGTCGCACCTCAGCAACTCCGCCGGCTCCATTCGGAGCCGGCGTCATGGTTGCTGAGTCTTTCCCGCTGGGCCGGCGGGCGGCCTTTTGGCGGTCGCCCGCCGGCCCAGCGGGAAAGCCAGAATGACCGCCGCAGTCTTTTGACCGCGGTGCGGTCATTTGGCGGTAACCGCATGGCGGGCGGCGACCGCCGCCCGCCGCGGTCAGAATGACCGCCTGAGTGTACCCACCACCTGGAATGTTCCTGCATTTTGCTCTCACTGTAAACTGAAGGGATTTGCTGAGTTGTGTGAAGTGCAAAGGGTGACAAAGGGACTTCAAAATCCAACATGGCAAACAGAATGCCAAACGTGGGCTTCTTATTTGTTTTTGAATGAACACCATGAGAATTTGAAAAAGGGTAACAAATAATAACATTGTAAGCAGCCCTTCCTAGACAATGGTCAGTTCAGTGGAAGAATCTTAGTTCCCTATTCCAAGCTATAGGAGAGTATTTTCCTGTGATGTCATTTCCCGTTTGGCACATTACAAGACGAAGATACATTGCAATGCCTTTTATGGTTTTAATTAACCGATTAATGATCATTTTGACTGACTCTATCTAATTTCCTGAATTTTTGTTGCAGTCTTTGTGAGAAAGTAGCCTCTTTCTAGCATGGTTACCCCCACTTTTGGCCTGTTTGTGAGTGTGTCAGTGTGATTTTACTGTGTCACTGGGATCCTGCTAGCCAGGACCCCAGTGCTCATACATAAAAATCTATATGTCAGTATGTTTTGCCTGTATCACTGGGAACCTGCTAGCCAGGACCCCGTGCTCATAGTTTGTGGCCTAATGTGTATGCCTGTGTAGTGCCTAACTGTGTAACTGAGGCTCTGCTAATCAGAACATCAGTGCTTATGCTCTCTCTGCTTTTAAATGTCTCACTGTAGGCCAGTGACTTCATTTATCAAATGCAATTGGCACACCGGACCCCCTTTATAAGTCCCTAGTATATGGTACCTAGGTACCCAGGGCATTGGGGTTCCGGGAGATCCATATGGGCTGCATCATTTCTTTTGCCACCCATATGGAGCTCAGACAAACCCTTACACAGGACTGCCATTGCAGCCTGCGTGAAATAGTGCATACACTATTTCACAGCCATTTTCACCTAAGTAACGTATAAGTCAGCTATATGTCTACCCTTCACTTGGTGAAGGTTAGGTGCAAAGTTACTAAGTGTGAGGGCACCCTTGTACTGCAGCTACAGATGCTGCCACCTCACAGACAAGGTTCTGCCCCCCTGGGGTCTGGGCAGCCCAGTCCCAGGAAGGCAGAACAAAGCATTTCTTCTGAGAGCAGGGTGTTACACCCTCTCCCTTTGGAAATAGGTGTTATAGGATGGGGAGGGGTAGCCTCCCTCAGCCTCTGTAAATGCTTTGAAGGGCACCGATGGTGCACTCCTTGCATAAACCAGTCTACACCAGTTCAGGGACCCTTTCTCCTCTGCTCTGGCGGGAAACGAGACAAAGGAAAGGGGAGTGACTACTCCCCTGTCCATCACCACCCCAGGGGTGGTGCCCAGAGCTCCTCCAGTGTGTCTCAGACTTCAGCCACCTTGCTTTGCAAGGTGAGGGGGCACACTGGAGGGCTCTGAGTGGCCAGTGCCAGCACGTGATGTCAGAGACCCCTCCCCTTCTCAGGGCTATTTAGGGTCTCTCCTGTGGGTTCTCTTCAGATTCTGCTTGCAAGTTTCCTTCAGGAAATCTCTGCAACAACTTGAGCATCCTCTGACCTCAGATCAACCGCAGCCTGCTCCAAGAAACGTTGTAACTGCAACAAAGTGTCTACAAGAGACACGTTTCTTCTGCAACCTCAGCTCCAAGTCAGCAACTGTAACAGTTTCCATGGTGTGCATGCTCTGGGGACTCCCTGTCTTCATCCTGCACCAGAAGGACTGAAGAACTCTCCCGTGGAGTGACAGAGTCACTCCCCTCCTCCAAGCAGGCACCTTCCAAGGTGACGACCAGTACCCTGGGAGTCCTCTCACGATGATGAGCATGCTCCTAAGGACACAGAGGGTAGACATCATCAATATAGACTGTCTTGAGGTCCTGCTGACGCAATTTGGAGGAGGTAAGACCTTTCCTCCCCCAAGAACGATGGTACCACCGTGTTTTGTGTCTTCTTCGCCTCCTGATGCCTATGTGCACTCTTTGCAAAATTCCTTTGTTCACACCCTGGCCTAGGTCCCCAGAACTACATCCTGCTATGCTCAACTTGCTGAGTTGTTCTCCGGTGGCGTGGGACCTTCTTTTGTTGTGCTGCACCAACTGTATTTTGCACCTCCTTTGAACCCAGATCATGTGGCTTCTGGGGGTGCTGGCTGGCATCCTGAGGGCTCTCTTAAGTGCTGAGAGCCCCCTCTTCCTACTCATACAGAGTTGAGGCCCCCAGGTCCCTCTTGGGTCCATCCAGCAACATTTTGATGAAACATACTCTTTTGCTGCAGCCAAGGCTTGTTGGTGCCCTCAAACACGAAATCTCATCTGCAACAATTTTCATGCCGTGGGACAGCTTTTGCATTATGCAGGAACCCACTGACATCTTCTTAGGGTGCATTTCCACAGCCTTCAACTAACCAGGGACTCTTCTTTTGCACCCTCTTCTGGGTTGGCTGGGGCTCCTGTCCTTCCTGGAACTTCTTTCAACTTCTGGACTTAGTCCCCTTCCTTTGCAGGTCTGTGTTGCCCCTAGACCTATCTTCTCCCATTGCATTCCATAGGATTTCCTACTGTTTGCATTGTTCCATGACTATTTACTTGTCTAATTTTGGTGTCTAGTGTATATATTGTGTATAATACTTACATCCAGAAGGAGTATTGTCTCTAAGATATTTTTGGTACTGTGTCACCCAAATAAATACCTTTATTTTTGGTAACACTGAGTATGGTCTCATGAGGCGCTGTCTGTCTAATTTAAAGATGAGCACAACAGCAGTTGTTTATTAACTCAATATACATTAAAATGACTAATACCTTCTGCCCAATACATTATGATAGCTTTTGGGGCTTGAACTATTAGTATTTGAGTTGGCACTGTCATTCACAGTGCTGCAGGGGCAATTGGCAGTGCAAGCTACAGTAGGCATCTAACAAGAGACTTGGAACCTATTTGTTTGCAACTGGATCTCTACCTCTTCAGATTACAGTATACCTTTAGGTTCACTGCCTCCTGTACTCTGACTGCAAAATTGGTACAACCTCCCTTTGTACCTAAGACTTGAACAGGTAATCACAGCCCCACTGAAATTCCTTTCCTTCCCTATATATTGTTGGCAACAGAGTCATTGGAGATCTTATTAAAACAGCCAGATCATTAGTTTATGCTATAATTTGATTTCCTTATCAATAATACTGCCAGATGATGTTTTCAAATATGGTGCTGAATATACAGCAATGATTAAAGAGAATGGTTCACTTTTTTCCTCACATCACAGTGACTAGTTATTGATAGAGAACGTGTGCTTGCATTTTATATGGAAATTGTGAAGACTAAAAATATAGACATGAATCTCCACAAAACTTTCAATGAAACCTGAGGCCTTTGTGCTTTCAGTTATAGCATAGCAAAATCTGTCATAGTACTTTTTCCATTAGCTAACAGAGCCTTTGTATAATATGTAATATATGCTGAATTTTCTCAAACAGCATTGAAACCATGTTGTCAGCAGGAGACTAGTTATGAAATAAGCCCAGAATACTGAGGGCCTGATCTATGAAGACCCCTTCACAGACCAACTAGTTTGTGAGTAGGTGTACAATGTGAGATGGTTCGTGTATACTAATTTGTCGCATTGCAAGTTGTCCATTTGCAGAGGGATGCAAAATTACCTGTATAATGAGTATTAATTAGGTAGGTCACAATTTGCCAAATTCTGTGATTGGCTGAAAATGCAGGGGTGTAAGGACAGCTAAGCTCATTAGCTGAATTCAAGTTGCTATGTATTTACATTCCCAACTGGAAACGCATTTTGGACTCATAAAAGGGCCTTTTTACAAAGTGATTTTATGTCTGCTAATTGTTGGAATGAGAATATCTAATTGATGTGGTATAGTCTTGTACCCCTTCACTGAGTGCCTGATTAATGGCATCTTGTATTCTGGTTGTATACTGATTGAGGGAGTGCCTGTCCCTTAACATGAATGAGGACCAGGGATCTGTCATGTTACCTGGTAAAGTACCCTGAATGTGCCCTCATGAGCAAATAGTGAACTACTATCCCTGTCATGGGTTTCATGCATAAAGTGGTGGTGACAACATACAGTAAATCCATAGTTGTTCCAGTTCTTGCTGCCACTGTCACTGGAGTGGAAGCCTCTTGACCCACAATGTAAAGATTTGCTTAAAAGCGCTTACCCGAATCCTAGGAATATCAACCCAAGTAAATATTGTGCATGTTTGTATACATGGACTTCTTGGCACATACATTGTGTGTATGAGTGAACCAAAGCAATGGAAGGATGGGGGTTCCATTTTGAATGCTTATTGTATTGCCTTTTGCACAGGATTAGGTGATGTTGTTTTCCAAATCAATGGAAGACTTTTGCAAACAATCCAGAAGGTGGAAGAAGAAGACCTAGATGATGAAGTGGGGAGAAAGGAGAAAATACTCGTTTAGAAATTTGATTAGGCCTTTTGCTAAGAGGAGCTGCTGATTAGTCTTCCTATAGCACTGCTATTTCGTAGATGGTGGAAGTGAAGAGTGGGACTGCAAAGTCTGTTTGTCAAGGTAAAAGGGATGCCCAGGTGAGGCCATCCTTTTATCTTTCCACTGATCTCTCTTTAGTGTACCTGATGAGAGGCAGGTCCAGAAAGCTTAACTCTTTGTGAGCCTTGCTTTTTTTAATACTACCTGGAGACAACAATTGCATCTGGGGAGCAGGATCAAGAGGACACTTGAATGGAGAACAACCTTACACTGGGTCTGCAAGTGCAGACAGTGGGTCCATGTCATCTGTCTGCTTTGTACATTATACATTCATAGAAGTGGGACCCACTGACCCACTTGCTGTTTCAGTACAAAGTTCAACAAGGACATCTGTTAAATTATGGAATGTGTCTGCTGACACGCATTTTCTCAGACATGAATGGACACAAGCTGAAGCCAACCCATTGCTGTAAGAGCTAATCACCTCTTGTGAGTGCTTAGAATGCAGTCTGTCTGCTGAGAGAAGGAAGGAGTCTACCAACCCTGAAGGAGTAGTGGCTGTCAATGAGGAGTAAGATGTGGTGTGATCCCAATTTGGTGGGTCTAAATGCGTGGAGGACAAAGGAGAGTACATTGTGAGACTTGGTGTCAGCAGACTACAGTCTCCTCTGTGATTCCACTTTGGAATCTTGAAGACAAGGCACAGCCTAGTTTCTGTATTTAAAGTTGTCAGCAAAAGTGTGACATGAGCTGCTGTGCCAAGTGATCAAATCCAGCAAGACTTAGCCACTGTGCCAAGTAATTGAGTATGCATGTCGTGTACTGATGTGCCAAACAATCGAATACAGCATGGTCTGAGCCTTTGAGCAAGTAGATCAACTGTGTTGTGATCAATGCTGCTGTTTCAAGAAGTACTCTATAGTGTGAGAAACCACCCACCCAACCACCCAGCGAGACCCCGCTCAGAGTTACAGGAATACCCCAGGCAGATGGTGGTCCCTAAAGCTGCAGGGGGTCATGTGGCCCCCATAACATATTCATTTAAAGCCTGGGTAGATGGTGGTCCCTGTGGCTGAGGAGGGGCTGGGACCCCCTGCCCATTACAATAGTTTGAAAACCCAAGCAGGTGGTGGTCCCCAGGTCTGTGCGGGGAGAGGTTGGGCAGCCCCTATGTTTCATTTTTTTAAAGCCCCAGAAAGATGGCAGTCCCCAGGGCTATGGGGGACTGGAGGTCCCCCCGCATTAAAATGTAAATGCCCCCAGGACCTGGCCCACCTGAGGGCCTCGCAGGAAAAAGTGTGAGAGCCCACACTCATTTTGTTTAACTTTTTTGCAGTTAATTCACAATTTTTTGTGAATTTGCAGCAACAATTTAAAAAATATACTTTTTAGCCCTGGTGGTGTCCCTCTGGGACCCCTCCAAAAGAGGTAAGGGGTCAGGATGTCTGTACCCTGGCCCCTTTTCCTTTTTTTATATTTTTCCTGTGGACTCGGCTGAAGCTGAGTCCCTACATGGCTGCTAAAAGTTCCTGTTTTGAAGTACTGTCAGTCATTCAGAGCTCTGCATTTGCTCTTAACCTTCGCAAAGTTTTCACGGCCAGAGATATACAAATGTGTTTTCCCTTTAATGTCTCAAAAGCTACTGAATGGATGGTTCTGGTTGTAGTCGTGTCTAAAGGGCCAATGGGAATTAACATGGGAAATGCAATATTTTTGACCACTCCCTTTTTCTCGGCCCCCGGTTGACAGATCACCCCAAAACTTTCCCTGCGCAACAAGAATCACCAGGTCACTTTTTTGGAATATTTTGTGAAGATTCATCAAACAGTGCTAAAGATATAGGCAAATCAAAAAATGCTTTTACTATGAAACGTGGTCCTAACTATAACTACCTAATGGCAACTTCCACTAGGTAATAAATAGTGTGTTCAACTCACTAGCTATGATTTTATATGGTATGAGTGTGGTATTATAAAAGTGTATAAACAGTACATCGTGAAGGTGTAAGCTAATGTTTGTGTAGTTTAAATTTGGATTCTATAGGACGAACAAATAAAGTTATTTTTATTTGAACATGGTGCATAAATTAAAAGTTTATGGTATAACCATAACTTTATAATTTCTAATCTTTGTGTAGAGTAAGTTTGGTCTCTATTGAAAGAAAACATAACTTTCTCTAACTACAACTGAGCTTCAACCTTTGTTATTTTTATTGAATTTCAATGTGCTTTTTAATGTAAATGTTTTTTAAATTAGAGAGTCCAGTGTCCTGGAGTGCCGTTAAGTGGAATTTCGTACAATACAGTGAAGAACAGTGTTGTACAGTGTAGCGCCATAAGTGTAGTGTAGTGTCAGGAAGTGGAGGTGAATAGAGCCGAGTGGCATAGAGTGGAGTGGCATAGAAAGGAATGGCATAGAGTGGAATAGCATAGAGTGAAGTGGCATAGAGGTAAAGGCCATACAATGGAGTGCATAGAGTGGAGTGGCATAGAGTGTTGTATCTTACATTTTCGTGGCATACAGTGTCATGCCAGAGAGTGCTGTATGTGGAGTAGAGTGGCACAGAGTAGAGAGGCATTTAGGGTTATGGCATTGAGTGGAGTGGCTTAGAATGGACTAGCGTAGAGTGGAGTGGGATACAGTGGTGTGCATAGAGTGAGGTGATGTGTCAAACAGTAGTGGCGTATCGTACAGTCTGTTACAGTGGAGGGGTGTAGAGTGGAGTGATGTACAGTGGAGTGGCACAGAGCACAGTGGCATAGAAGGGAGCACAGTACAGTGTTGTGTCATATAGTGTTGTAGATGATTGTGCCATACAGTGGATCAGTGTACGGTGGAATAGCATGGAGTGGAATGGCATACAGTGGAGTGGCATACACTCGAGAGATGTAGAGTGGAATAGCATGAAGTGGAGCAGCAAATTATAGTGTGGCGTGATGTGTCATTAAGTGGAATGACATATCATAAAGTAGAATGGTGTCTCATGGAGTCTGATAAAGTGTTGTACATTTGAGTAGAGAGGAAATAGTGGAGTGGAGTAGCATAGCGTAGGATAGAGTAAAGTGTAATACAGTGGAGTGGCGTGTCTTAGGGAAGAGTGGCATGGAGTGCAGTAGAATGGAGTGGCATAGTGTGTAGTGAAGTAGACTGCCATAGAGTGGAGTGGTGTTTCGTACAGTAGAGTGACATGGAGTGCATTAGAGTGGAGTGGAGTGCATTAGAGTGAAGTGGAGTAGCTTGCAGTCAACTAAAGCGTAATTGTAAGAGGCTGGCCTGGCTTATAGTAGGTACCTAGTGGTACTTACACTGTGTGCCAGGTCCAGTTATCACTTATTAGTAGATTAGAAGTGTTCTAGCAGCTTAGGCTGATAGAGGTAGCTATAGGAGAGCAGCTTAGGCTGAACTAGGAGACATACAAAGCTCCTACTATACCACTTATATCATATAGCACTATATCATAAGAAACACAATACTCAGAGTTACTAAAAATAAAGGTACTTTATTTTAGTGACAATATGCCAAAAGTATCTCAGAGGATATACTCCCTTAGGAGGTAAGTAAAATACACAAAATATACACACAAACCAAAACCAGGTAAGTAAAACACTTAGAAAAGTAGTGCAAACACTGTAGAACACAATAGAATGCAATAGGAGACAATAGGCCTAGGGGCAACACAAACCATATACGACAAAAGTGGATTGCGAACCACAAATGGACCCCAGGCCTAGTGTAGTGTGTAGAGGGTTGCTGGGAGTTTAAGAAAACACTAAGGGTGTCCAAGATACCCCACCCCAAGACCCGGAAAAGTAGGAGTAAAGTTAACCTACTACTACCCCAGAAAGACAGTAAAGTCGAGATAGGGGATTCTGCAAAGACAACAACTGACTGCAAAGCACTGAAGACGGATTCCTGGACCTGAGGACCTGCAAAGGAAGGGGACCAAGTTCAAGAGTCACGCAAGTGTCCAGGTGGGGCAGGAGCCCACTAAACCCCGGATGAAGGTGCAAAAGGGCTGCCTCCGGGTGGAAGAAGCCAAAGATTCTGCAACAACGGAAGGTGCCAGGAACTTCTCCTTTGGTCAGAAGATGTCCCACGGTGTGTTGGAGGATGCAGAGTTGTTTCCACACAGAAAGACCCCAAACAAGCCTTGCTAGCTGCAAGAGTCGCAGTTGAAGATAATGGGTGCTGCCTGGGCCCAAGAAGGACCAGGAGGTAGCCACTTGGAGGAGGAGACAGAGGGGGCGCTCAGCAATAGAGGGAGCCCATGCAGAAGCACGCAGCATCCGCAGAAGCACTTGAACAGGCATTCAAGAAATCTGAGCACAGTGGTCGTCTCAACACAACAAAAGAGGGTCCCACGAAGCCGGTGGTCAACTCAGTGAGTTGAGCAATGCAGGATGGACTTCTGGAGACCTGGGCTGTGCTGTGCACGAAGGAATCCTTCCAAAAGTGCACAGAAGACCTAGCAGCTGCAGATCATGCAGTACACAGGATTACTGTCTGGCGTGGGGAGGCATGGACTTACCTCCACCAAATTTGGACACAAGGACCACTGGACTGTTGGAGTCACTTGGATCTAGCTCCTGTGTTCCAGGGACCACGCTCATTAAGATGAGAGGGGACCCAGTGGACCGGTGATGCAGACGTTTGGTGCCTGCGTTAGCAGGGGGAAGATCTTGTCGACACACAGGAGATTTCTTCTTGGCTTCCAGTGCAGGGTGAAGGCAGACAGCCCGCGGAGCATGCACCAACAGGAAACAGTCGAGAAACCCGGCAGGATTAGGTGTTACAATGTTGCTGGTAGTCATCTTGCTACTTTTTTGCGGTTTTGCAGGCGTCCTAGAGCAGTCAGCGGTCGATCCTTGGCAGAAGTTGAAGAGAGAGATGCAGAGGAACTCTGGTGAGCTCTTGCATTCGTTATCTGAAGAGGAACCCACAGGAGAGACCCTAAATAGCCCTCAGAGGAGGACTGGCTACCTAACTAGGTAAGAGCCTATCAGGAGGGGTCTCTGACGTCACCTGCTGGCACTGGCCACTCAGAGGTCCCCATTGTGCCCTCACACCTCTGCATTCAAGATGGCAGAGGTGTGGGGCACACTGGAGGAGCTCTGGGCACCACCCCTAGGGTGGTGATGGACAGGGGAGTGGTCACTCCCCTTTCCTTTGTCCAGTATCGCACCAGAGCAGGGGTTGGGGGCTCCCTGAACCGGTGTAGACTGGCTTATGCAAGGAGGGCACCATCTGTGCCCTTCAAAGCATTTCCAGAGGCTGGGGAGGCTACTCCTCCCCAGCCCTTAACACCTATTTCCAATGGGAGAGGGTGTAACACCCTCTCTCAGAGGAAATCCTTTGTTCTGTCTTCCTGGGACTGGGCTGCCCAGACCCCAGGAGGGCAGAAACCTCTCTGAGGGTTGTCAGCAGCGGTAGCTGCAGAGAAAACCCCAGAGAGCTAGTTTGGCAGTACCCGGGGTCGATGCTGGAGCCCCGGGGATGCATGGGATTGGCACCCCAATACCAGATTTGGCATGGGGGGACAATTCCATGATCTTAGACATGTTACATGGCCATGTTCGGAGTTACCATTGTGAAGCTACATATAGGTATTGACCTATGTGTAGTGCATGCGTGTAATGGTGTCCCCGCACTCACAAGGTCCGGGGAAATTGCCCTGAACAATGTGGGGGCACCTTGGCTAGTGCCCAGGTTCCCTCACACTTAGTACCTTTGCACCTAACCTTCACCAAGTGAGGGTTAGACATATAGGTTACTTAAGTGCAGTGTAAAATGGCTGTGAAGTAACGTGGACGTTATTCTACTCAGGCTGCAGTGGCAGTCCTGTGTAATAATTGTCTGAGCTCCCTATGGGTGGCAAAATAAATGCTGCAGCCCATAGGGATCTCCTGGAACTCCAATACCCTGGGTACCTAGGTACCATATACTAGGGAATTTTAAGGGTGTTCCAGTGTGCCAATCAGAATTGGTAAAAATGGTCACTAGCCTGCAGTGACAATTTTAAAAGCAGAGAGAGCATAAACACTGAGAATCTGGTTAGCAGAGTCTCAGTGACAAGGTTAGGCA
Organism: Pleurodeles waltl; assembly: GCF_031143425.1. Classification (NCBI taxonomy): domain Eukaryota; kingdom Metazoa; phylum Chordata; class Amphibia; order Caudata; family Salamandridae; genus Pleurodeles; species Pleurodeles waltl. The sequence continues at coordinate 56,544,654 of NC_090444.1, read as the reverse complement.
CCACACAGGGAACACATATATGCCACAAACTATGAGCACTGTGGTCCTGGCTAGCAGGATCCAAGTGACACAGGCAAAAACAAACTGACACACAAGTAAAAATGGGGGTAACATGCCAGCCAAGATGGTACTTTCCTACAGCCCCCCCATGAAGCTGCACACCTGTAAACAGTGCTGATTAAGCTATGAATTCCCTTCTTCTCTAGACCCATTTGGACAGTGCCAGGGGTCGCAAGAGGCAAGGCTATGCTCTACTTAGGTGCCTCATGCAGTAAAGTCCTGGTGATTATTTCAACAGCTCTGACTGCCTTAATATATACTCAACTCTGATGAAAGACAGCACACAGATCTTATCTTATCTTGAGCAACCTCAATGTGTATTGTGCATTGTGTAACTGCCATTTATTTCACAGCCACGTCCCTTGAGAAAGTTTCAAATTCAGGTTATCTGTGTGTCTATATTGCTGCAGCTTTTGACAGGGGCGGTTTCAAAACATCTTTGGCTGGTGCCCAGCCCATCTTTGCCAGCATAATCCCTCCTTGCTCCTCTTCCTGTGTTATGCAATAAATCACAGTATCCTGCAAGTGACTACATAGGGATCGGCCTTCAGGCTCTCACTGCACAATTCATCTGAGGGGTCGAGGTTGTGTCTCTTTCCAGAGAATCAATGCAGAAATATAAGAAGATTCTTGAATTGTGTATTGGGTAATATGCTTTCTAATGTTGACAGGGGTTTAGGTTTGGAGAATGGGTGTAAACTACATCCATTAAAGTTTTATTTTCTGCCACTGTTGTAAGAAAGACCCTGAAGACCGCTGTGGTACAAGCTGAGGAGGCTCTCACCCTAACCTATTTGTATGTTTATAAGATGCAGGGTCTCATGGGGCCATCACTGACATGTGTATTACCCAATTAAAATATTAAATGGCAAGTAACATATGAATGTCACTCTGATAGGGTCACGTGGGATTCAGGAATTGAGATCACACATGCATGAAATGCCATAGACTTTACTGAATCATAGTGACCCCGGTTCACAGGTCCTCTGTGACTTGGTATTCCAGTCAAGAGGTTTTCCTTGCATTCTGGAAGTTGTAGTCCTGGTTTGACAAAAATAAGCAAGAGTGTAAGACCCAAAGTTCAATGCAAGAGCCTGGGCAGGAGCAGATATCAATGACTGGACTAGGGGAACTTGGCAGCTTATTCCCCTATACAAGCAGGGCTATCACTTACCGTGGACCAACAAGGTCCAGGTACATCCATCCTGGGTCGACCTTTAGAAATCAATATTGTCAGATGTTTTAGACACACTGGCGTGTACTAAGAGTGCCACTCCCAAAATGAATAAGATTGGTAGATACAAGCGTCAGTCTGGAATTTATAGCTCCTGATGATACCATTTGCAAGGCACAGTGTCAATATTCAGGACCTGCCTCGTGAACTTTGATTGAGAAGTTGATCCCTAAATCCCAGTATGCAGCAAGATACAGATTCTGGGAGGTCAGGACTTCAAAATGGTCCTTCTGTGTTTCAAATCGACTTACCACGTTTTCTAGATCCATGCCCAAGTTAATCTTTGCTTTCTCAGATTTGTTGTCCTGTATGGTTCATTAGAAAATAAGGGCTAAACTAAATCCCAAATGTAATGCTTAAATGGAAAGGATTAGCTATTTGTGATGGGACTGCAAACCTTGACAAGTATATAAGACTGGCCCTCCTAATCCAGACCCATTGGCAGCTTGTCACCAAACAGCACAAAATAAAAGGACCCAACTAATCGGTGCAATCCCTATCAGATACAGGGGATGTGGGATCCCAGCAAGCATCACAAGAGGGCAGAACTCCTTACAGGAGGACGGAGTTACTGGGAGGGATTACTTCCTGAATAGCCTGATAACAAATGGGACTAAACGGTGTGCTACACTGCATTGTATTCTGAATATATTTGGCCTGAAACATAAGTTTTGAAGATCTTTCTGAAAAGGATATCTGAAAATATTCTAATACTTCAAGTTCTGACACAGTACCCAGGAGCATTAATTCGCAACAGGAGCATGTAATGTATCAGAAAGTCCACTACAATCACTAGATCCAATGCAAAGAGCCTTTCACAGGGTTTAAAGCTACTGTTGTGACTAGTGCCACACAATATTGTGATTGCCTTACACTGCAAGTTCAGAAGAACCAAATAAAACATAATGACTGTTGGAATCATTTGTTAGCACGTGTTCTGTGACTGACATGTTTACTCTCTGAGTGTGAGACTCAAGTTATTGCTGCATGCCCATTCACTGTCTCCTCTGATGCACTGCTAGGTGTGGAGTGAGATGCTATCTGTGTGTGACCCTGTAGTTATTGTTCCATGCCTATTCACTGTCTCCTCTGACTCACTGCTAGGTGTGGAGTGAGATGCTATCTGTGTGTGACCCTGTAGTTATTGTTCCATGCCTATTCACTGTCTCCTCTGACTCACTGCTAGGTGTGGAGGAAGATGCTATCTCTGACTGTGACCCAGTATTTATTGTTGCATACCCAGTTACTGTCTCCCCTGACTCACTGCTAGGTGTGGAGGAAGGTGCTATCTGTGTGTGACCCTGTAGTTTTTGCTCCATGCCTATTCACTGTCTCCTCTGACTCACTGCTAGGTGTGGAGGAAGATGCCATCTCTTACTGTGACCCAGTAGTTACTGTTGGATACCCAGTTACTGTCTCCCCTGACACACTGTATAGGTGTGGAGGAAGATGCTATCTCTGAGTGTGACTGTAGTTATTGCTGCATGCCCATTCGCTGTATCATCTGACTCACTGCGAGGTGTAGTGAAAGGTACCACAGTGTCCAGCACTGCAGGAAACCCCTCTGACAGGGCGTTAGCACACCGCCGTTCTGAGGCTGCACACGGCCAGGATAATGTGGGAACATTTTTCTTGCCCTGTGTGGGCTGGAAATCCCTGAATATAAAAGCATATTTCGGGGTGCAGAGCTGAAAAGAGGACATTTTGAGAGTGAAAGTAAAGGTGGCATTTTCTGCAAGGGGTGGGCCCAGGATATAGAAAATAAATTAAGATTCATCCTATTGAGTGTTACAAAGTTCTAATAGAAATATGTAAGTCATTTAAACCCTGTGGTGTGCCAACAAGAAACTAGTCTAAGGGTCCCCAAGGTACCAAAAGGGAAGATGTGAAAGAAATCATTTAAATAAGAAGATATCATTGCACTAGTAAAGTCCAGGATCTAATGTGAAGCGTAAACAAATGTTACTGAGGATGGAATTGAGGATACAGCCATTTACTGTGACATCATTTCAGAATTCGAAGAAAGCAACGTGCTCTGTACATGAAGTATTCAAATGTTAAATGTTCCCAAAGTTTTTGGCATTTGATGCTGTGTAAAGTGGTACAAAGTCTCCGTGAACAGACATAGCCGTACCGGAGTGAGCCTGGTGTGATTACGTACAACAACCATATAAGCGCTACACCCCTGTCCTGGGAGCAGATGCCTCTGAAGCTTACATGTTGCATGGAATCGGTCAGGATACACCTGCACGGGAAACAAACGTGAACTTTGTAAACTGTTCACGTGAATCAAATGTGCAACATCATAAGAAGATGGCCATCCCCATTATAAAACAGAATAATAAAGATACGAGAGCCCTCTCACCCCCCTCAGTTCATAGAGTCATTCTTCATCGGCCTAATTCTAGGCACCCGGAAAGGTAGTATCCAGCTACCTCTATTTAGTAAGCACTGGCAAAGCCAACAGAGGTGTGAGCTCGACAGTTTGTCTTATGGTTTATTCTTTATTATTGCACGCATATGCCAAAAACATTAAAGGAAAAACATGCAACCAATTCATTGTGATGGTCATAGTCTTGTTGAACAAACTATGAAATGATCATTGTGTATACATTCCATAGCATGATATGGGGCTTCTAACAGACTGGAGCAGGAATGGGGATTCCTTTCCTTTTTAATGCAGGTTATAGGAAAATAAGATTCATGTTGTTGCAAGGAAAACACATTATAGGCTTTGAATTACTTTAACTTGAAGACCAATTTTAAATATAAAATAATGCCCCAAAAAAAATGAAAGCTGAAAGACAAAAAAACATTTGTGAGGTAAAATATTGGCCCATCACCTGTGACACTTTTTAGTTGGAAGTGGACTTGTGGTCAGACACAATGGTGTTACTGATAGTGCAAGAGGAGCAGTGGCTAAAGAGGGTTTTCCTATTGCCCTAGGGTGCAGTACGTGGAACCAACATGTGAATTGCAGCTGAAAAAAACAATAAAGGGGGCTGACCCACAAACCACAATATGTAGGAGACGAAGGCCCAGACTTAATGAGAGTGGCACTGCACCCGGTGCAGCACTACTTTCCTTGTGCCCCTGTGCGCCCCCCAACACCACTATCTGTGTGCACTACGGCGCAGGGTAGGGGGCGTTAGTGTAATTTTTTTATGCTGTTGATGTACTCTGCAGGAGGGCCAATTGCATTCAATGGTGTGTCCCCTTGTATCGCCTGATCTGAGCAGGCGTTAAAAGTAACGAACAAAATAGTGCAAGGAAGTCTCTTTGATTTCTTTGGCCCATTTTTTCAGCCCCCCTAACTGGGGAAGGCCCCCTTTGCACACATTATACCTGGTGCAGGCATAATGTAGCTCAAAGGGTTACAAAGTGGTGCAAAGCACCACTTTGTAAATATGGCACAGGGATTTTGGCCATCTAATGCCACATTAGTGTAAAAAAATTATGATAATGTGTCATTAGGATGGCGCTAGGGGATTCTAAATCAGCCCCAAAGTATCCTCTACCATACATTATAGGGATACTGAAAGTCATTGAGGAGTTCCATGACATACAGAGGTACCTGAGTGCAGGCCGAGTGCCTTTATAATTTCGATTTGGCTTGCAATATATCCTTTTAATGTAAGTTAGAGGTTATTTTATTACTTACATTACTATTTATACGTTTGGTATTTTATTAAAATTTAATTCATAGTGAGCTAATTAAATACATATTTTATTTATATTTACTATATTTTAAGTGGCAAACTTGCAAGCAAACTATTTAAACATTACAATTTTAAATCAGAGTCTAATTATTTTCACTTTTTGGGTGGTGTATAAGGATATTTTTAATATCTGAATTATTGAAATTGCATTGCTGTCCAAAAATTAGGTGTATCACACGTGTCTTTGTAATTGAGATGTCTTCAATGTTTGGTTTGCATGCTACTGGATTAGGATGGGAGACAGTGGTAGATGTACACATCCTGCTACTGCTCATGATGACTGATGGTGCCCAAAATCCACACCGCCGTGGATGCAACTGACAGTAAGTCAACATACCTACCCAGCACCACCAAATCGATGGGCCGCCATTCACATGCCATGGGGGCTGTTCTCCGTGGCACAAGTATAGCATGTGTGTCCCAGCTCGGAGGTGGATACATTGTAGAACACCATCACCGCACCATAGGGCACGATTTAGTCACATCACTCACACTGCAGATCCATATTTATCAAAAATACTCATGTCTGCATCTCACACTTTCAGGGACAGTGAAGGTGACATAACAGTGTGTCACACATCAGCAAATTCACATCATCAACAAACATACAACTTAAATTGACACACGTACATTACTCACATGCCATGGCCTGTTGTGATATTGAAGACACATATGTAGAGATGTGGCATCGAACACACACACCCCTTCACTGAAACAAACTTCCACACAAAACTTTCCTTCACAAATAGTACACACATTGCAGGAAATGCACAATGCACAATCTTTAGTGACTCAAACATCCAAAACATATAGGGGCATATTTAAGAAAAGTGCCACTGCACATAGTGCAGCACCACTTTTCTTGCGCCCCTAAACGCCCCTCTAATGCCAACCTGTGGGCGCAGTATTTAAAATATGGCGCACCATGGCATTAGTTAGGGGACTAGCGTCTGAATTTTTTACGCTAGTCCAACGCTTTGCAGGATTAGCGTCGAAAATGTTGACACTAATCCTGCAAAGCACCCAGAGGCCCATTGTAATCAATGGAAGCCTGCTTTTAACGCCTGCTCTGAGCAAATATTAAAAGTGCTGAAAACAATGGCGCAAGAAAATCTCTCAGATTTCCTGCCTGGCGCAGGCATATTGAAGCGCAAAGGGTCACAAAGTGGCGCAATGCATGCATTGTGGCACTTAGTAAATATGGCATGGCGTTTGTGGCCTTCTAACGCCATATTATCATTAACAAATGCTGCTAATGTGGCATTGGAATGGTGCTGGGGCTCTTAAATATGCCCCATAGTCACATGAATACATGCTGAGTAGGGATGGTGGCATCAGGAGGACCCAAGGAAGGATGATGCCCTCGGATACATGTCCTTATGCACTTCACTCATAAACACTTTTTGCACAGGTGTTGGAGCTTCATGTATCTCACTAGTGCCATGCCTATGTGGCAAATGTGGAAATGCAAGTCAAGCAACCTAATGTGACAGTAACTGCATGGCTCTCACATTTTGATAAAGTAGCTGGAAGATACACACATGTTTAATTGGTCAGAGGGCACATGTAAAAGGAATATTTGTATTTTGATAATCATGCATTGGTCTAGTGGGGGAGGGAGGCAACAAGTGACAGGCCTACAACTACCTGGAGGCACTGTATTTAGAACCCTAACCAACTGGTATCTATGCATACGCCCAAATACACCTGTTTGTAGCCCCAAAACCGATGTTCACCCCCTTCTCCCACTGGCAAGCATTGTTCTAGTGGGAAGAAGCAGCAAGTGACAGGCCTACAACTACCAGGAGGCATTGTTACACCAACTCCAACCAACAGGCCCCTGTGCACACCCCTAAAATACACCTGTCTGTAACCCCTAAACTGATGTTCACCCCACCCTTGTTGTTAAGTATGTGTCTATTTAGGAGCGACAGCAACTGACATGCCTACAACTACCAGGAAGCACTGTGACTGGGAGCCCAACCAACAGGTCTCTGTGCACATTTCCAAATACACCTGTTTGTACCCCCAAACCTGATGTTCACCATTGCTGTTAAGCATTGTTCTAGAGGGGATGGCAGCAAGTGACAGGACTACAGCCATCAGGTGACACTAGGTCTGTACCTGTAAGCAGGTCTTGCTGTAATACCACAAAACACCATTATGTCAAACTCTAACTGTGTTACACTCACATTGGGGTGAACTACCTACAAATCATGGCCAACTCAGACATGTGTCTGCCAACCTAACTTCACTTCTCCATGCAAAGGTATAGGAAGTTGCAACATTTAACACACTCCATGTGTGAAAGTACAAAACTCCAGCTAACACAGATGATACGAAGGTGCAACATACAGCACTGGGACTAATGTAACACAACAGATGTTGACGCTGGTCAAGCCAACAGGAATTTCTTGCAAGAACAACCACCACACAGTGCAATGACACCACAATTGGATTACCTACCACATAGCCATCAATTGAATCATTCACCTAGTCCTGAGTGACTTCAGCACTGCTCCCAAAGTCAGATGTTGAGAAACACAGCAAATGGATCACCAATCAGGGTGAAACTAACACAACTGTAGGCATACATCACTAATTACTGTGGAACAGCTAAAAGGTAGAAAAGGAAAGGCAGAACAAATGTATAATAACCAAAACACATTGGTTTATTTTTTGAAAACCAAAAATGACTGAAGGCCAATGGCCAGTCCATCAATTGTGAATGTTCACTGCACAGTGCTGTGCAGCACATCTTGACTCTATGAACACTGCCACAGGAACTTCCACAGGAAGCGGCATCAATTGCCATGCCAGGCACCTCATGCCAGGCACCTCATGCGTCACCCTTGGGCAGGGTATTCATGCAACGCAATCCATGATGCATGACAACAGCCAGGTAATGATCATTCAACAATTAGAGAACATACATAAATGTTTCCACATCAATGGTGTCGAAATGCACAACCTGATCAATTACTGTAGTTCCACCTTTCATGCCCTCATTGTTTCAGGAATTGTAAGTGATAATTGTCATGGCATGACAGGTTGGCGAATGTGTGAGTCTGGGGCACCCCATAAACTGCATACTTCTCAGATATGTATGATAACAAACACATATTGGCTTGCACACATATGTGAATGAATCAGACACCATCCCATGAAGATAGTTAGACTGTGTAGGAAACAGGTGTGTACATGACATGACATAAGTGAAAGGAACACATGCTAACATGTGGACACAAGGAATGAGGACAACAGTGTCTGTAACAAATTCTGGTAACTGGGCATTCCATACTTGCCAAGGGAACGAATTGCTCTGTAACTGCACCTAAAGGACAATGAATCCTATGTAACATGTATGATGGACAGCATCAAATGAAGGACCTGCTTCAAGCACCAGCACCCTTGTCACATTGAAGTCAAGTGGACTGTGTGGGACCCGTGCCAACATATTCAAGTGAGCATACACATGGCTGAGTTCAGTGTTCATATTGTTTGATGTTGGGGGTAATACACTGAAGACAAGTGGCCTGTTGGGAACAAATGACAACCACAACACCAAACAACATAAACTGATTAATCACTGTATTCAGCCATGTGTCTTCACAGGGGAGTATATTGATTCTGGACTCCAAACAGTTTTGTCCCAGGTCACTGGGACACTAGTCAAGGCACATCATCATGCAGCATCTCCCACACCTACACAAGCAATAACTTTGCTTTTGTGTCACACATGAACCAGCTCCAATATCCAGGGGGAGATGGCTGACCACAGCACATCAACCTGGCAATGTGACAGATAGGGATATGGCCATGGCTCACCCCCTCGTAGCTGCTGCGAATCCAGGGAGGTCAGGCTCTAGCGCATGCCAAGTCTCTGGGGAGAGGATACAATCAGATGGACCTCAGTGATCTTTCAGGCCCAGCGTTGAAGGTCCTCCCATCTTTCCGACAGTGGGCCAGGATAGGGCTAGCATGGGTGTGAGGGAAACACCATTCCCTGTGCATGTGTGGACATGTGTGCTACTCAATGGAATAACAGTACCACTCATGAGTAGGTTTGTGTTGTACGTAGAAGTATCTCTGAACAAAGATCGTGGCATATGTGCCACTCCTACAGAGAGAACATATTACATACCAAGGTATGTTTTTCCTTTATTGTTGCATGTGACCAAACCAATGAGCTACATGTATTACTCTCCCTCAAACCTCAAAACTATCTGCACTGTATGATGGTAACTTGTGAAATACCCTTTTGCTGTACAAATAAGACTCATGATAAGATGACAACAGAGCTATGTGAGTAAGGTGCCTGTCATACATCAATAACACACATTGACAATAGGGTCAATGGACATATGTAGTAGGTCAGGTGTTAATCTCAGTACCCATTCCTAATGAGGTAAATGTACATGGGCATTCTGGACAAGTCTTCACTCTGAAGACTCATTTTGTCCACATACAAGGATCTGCAGGTCTACAAGGATTGAGCCCGGGGACACAGTTGCATAGCCATAGTAACTCTGAGCCACCCTGGTCTATCTCACCTACTGACAGCCCTTGTTCTGAGCATGCAGAAACTACAGAACACTCTCATTTCCATCAATTCCATGCAATACTTTAAGTTATGTGCCCATCCTTTGTGATAACAGGGTTGTGTGGCACTCTGAGGGGCACAGTGAGTCCACCATGCTTCTCATACAGCAGTTTGCCAAGGACAGATGTGTCATATGAAGCTTACGCTGTGATGCAAGTAAATGTTGCCCTTCATTTACAATAAGCATATCCAAAGATACATCATTGCATGCTTCTTAATTCTGCTTGCTCCAAACATATATATGCTACAGAATGTGAATATAGGCCCCATCACACAACACCTTGGCAATGGTTGTCACACAGAGTACAGGTCTCAAATAACAGCACCATCTACATCATAGGTATGGAACATGAAATGAGACAGCAGGCACCCCAAAATAACTCACTGAGATGCAGAGGCACAGTGCAGCCTATAGGAACGAGAAGGAGAGTGGTGAGTAGAGGGCAATATGCCTATGAGGTATGGTATGGTGAGTAAAAGAATTGATTAATTAAGCCCAGATCTGTGACTGGGGTAACTGTTTGATGCCAAGGGATGATTCATGGAAATCCTGGGCGTGTAGGATGAAGTCAGAGGTGCTGCATCGATCCAGTGTGGCGATGCATCAGAGTTTCTTTTGCATGGATGGCGCTGTGTCGATTCCTCATGCAGGAAGTTAGGCAGCATCGTTCCGGCTTGGCAATGCGTGGATCTGATATGGCTATATGTGGAAGTTCCGGTCGCAACGCAGGTGCTGCGTCAATCTCCACTCGTGGAGCCGGGCTCCATCATTCCGATTCGGCAATATGGTGATTCTTTCACAGCTGGGCAGGCTGTGTGTCAATTCTGGCAGGGTGTGCATCAATTTTTGCTGCACAAGGAGTTTCCTTGGAGAATAGAAGTCTTTTTGGCCCTGAGACTTCAGGAAGAGGAGGCAAGCTGAATCCAAGCCTGTGGAGAGCACTTCTTAGCAGAGCCAGAGGCCAGCAAGGCAGCAGGGCAACAGCAAGGCAGCAGTCCTTCACAGCAGAGCAGTCCAGGTGAGTCCTTTGGGCAGTCAGGCAGCTCCTCATAGCAGGTCACAGGATCTGGTTCAGAGTGTCTGTCCCAGGAAGTGTCTGAGTTGGTGGGGTCAGGGACCCAGGTTATATACCCAAAAGTGCCTTTGAAGTGGGGGACACTTCAAAAAGTGGTTTTGAAGTGCACAAGGTCCCCTTCCAGTACAAGTATTTCTGTCAGGGTTCTAGTAGGGGGCTTAGCAGTTCATTGTGTGAGGGCAGGCCACTAGCCTTTGAAATGCAAGTGTCAGGCCCCTCCAACCTTCCAGCCCAGTAAGATCCATTCAGTATGCAGATGAGTGCAGGTGTGACTGAGTATCCTGTGTTTGTGGTTGTTGGGGTGAAATGCACAAGGGATCTGTCAACCAGCCCAGCCCAGACGTAGATTGGAGACAGGCTGTAAGGCAGAGATGGATTTTAAGTGCAGAGAATTGCTCACTTTCTAATAGTGGCATTTCTAAAATAGTAATATTAAATCCAACCTCACCAATAAGCAGAATTTTGTATTACCATTCAGGTCATACTAAATATGAACTGTTTACCCCTTTCTGATCAGAATCTACCATTCAAACAGTATCTGAGGGTAGCCCTAATGTTAGCCTATGAAAGGAGCAGGCCTCACAGCAATGGAAAACTAATTTAGGAGTTTTCCACTACCAGGACATATAAAACACCCAGGTATATGTCCTGCCTTTTACCTACACAGCACCCTGCCCTATGGGTTACATAGTGCCTACCTTAGGGGTGACTTATATGTGGGAAAAAGGGTGATTAAGGCTTGGCAAGTACTTTTAAAATTCGAAGTGGCAGTGAAACTGCACACACAGGCCTTGCAATGGCAGGCCTAAGACATAGTTAAGGGGCTACTTATGTGGGTGGTACAACCAGTGCTGCAGGCCCACTAGTAGCATTCAATCTAATGGTCCTGGGCACATGTAGTGCACTTTACTAGGGACTTACAAGTAGATAAAATATGCCAATTGGGTATGAACCAATGTTTTAAGGGAGAAATCATAGGCACTTTAGCACTGGTTGGCAGTGGTAAAGCGTGCAGAGCCCTAATACCAGCAAACACAGTGTCGGAAAAAATGAGGTAGGCAGGCAAAATGTTTTAGGGATGACCACCCTAAGGCTGCCAGCTCTAACAGTACTTTATTATACTAACACAAATACTAGACTACTGAATAGGCAGTACTGCAATAGGGGGTAAGTGAACACACTACTATGTACTCAGTGATTAACATACAAAGCAATAGAAAAATACTAAAAACAATAGTAAATAGTGAAGGCCTTAGGGGGACCAAACCATATACTAAGTGAGTGAAATTTGAAATGCAGTCTCCCACCCAAGGAAGTGGAATCAGTAGGAGGGTGCTAGAGGAACTAGGAACCCTAAAAGGTAAGTACGAGGGTGCCCCTGTGGAACCAGGAGAGGAGAGGTAAGAACCGTTTTTTTCTCTAAACCCACAGGAGAAATTTGGAAAAGGACTGTGCAAGATACGGAGAAGACTGGAAGAAACCAAAGGTGGATCCTGACAAAGGAGGATTAGAAAAGGAAGGGGACCAAGTCCAGTTCGAGGTGGAGTGTCCGGCTGTGGCAAGAGCCACTGCCCACCCTTCTGTGGATGCAGGACCTGGAAGAAGAAAGTCAGCAGTACAGCATAGGAGCAGAAGAGGAGTTCCAAAAGTGATGCACATGAAGTCCCACATTGGCAGTCGTAATGCAGTCAGTCAGTGGTGCTGGAAAACCACCCACAAGCCTTGGCAAATGCAAGAGTCAATGAAGAGGGTTTTGCAAGGCTGAAGAGGACCAGCAAGGCCCCGGGACTTGAACCAAGGAGAAGAGTCGAGGTGACTCTCTGCAGCTGGGAGAGTCACAAGAATAGAAGGCAGCCCCCACAGGAGACCCAGAAGGCAGCAGGCACACGAATCGCAGTGAGGCCCACTAAGCACACCTGAAGAGAAGACCCACATTGCTGGAGCAGCAGGCAGGAGTCTATGCTTTGCAGGAAGGAGTACAGGGGGCTGGGGTTACAGGGAGCCTGAAGAACCCTTGGAGGAAGAACAGACAGGCCTTGGTAGCTTTAAGAGTCATTGTGCACAGGGGAACTGTCCTGCAAGTAGAGGCAAGGGCTTAATATATCCCAAGTTGGACAGCTGGTGTAGAGGACCGAGGGGATTACTCCAGAACACCACCTGTGATGCAAGATCCATGCAGTTCTGAAGAGAGAGGGTCCATGCAGGCGGTCATTGTTGCAATTGGTGCATGCAGATGCAGGTGTGTGACTCCTTCACTACCAGGGAGATTCCTTTTTACTTCTTCTGCAGGCTGAAGACTTGTTGTCCTCAGAGGATGCACAGCCAGGGAAATCTTGCAGTTGCTGGAAGGAGGCAGAGAAACAATGTTGCAGAGCAGTGTCATCTCTGGAGTTGCATATTGTCTGTTCCTGGAGGGCCCAGTTGCAGTCCCGGTGGCCAGAAGGTGAAGTAAACGATGCAGAGGACTCCTGATGGAACCTTGCACATTGAATCTGAGGACCCACCTGAGAGGGAGACCAAAATGGCCCAGGAAGAGGGATTGGTCACCAAGCAGGCTGACCACCTATCAGGAGAGGGCTGTGATGTCACCTACCTGACCTGGCCACTCAGAGGCTCCCAGGGGCCTCTACCCACCTTGGATACAAGATGGCAAAATCAAGTGGCCACATGGAGGGGCTCTGGTTTCCACCCTAGGGGGGTGGTCACTACCCTTTCCATTGTCCAGTTTTGCACCAGAGCAGGGAGCGGGGCTCCTGGACTGGTGCAAACTGGTTTATGCAAGTGCCCTTCAAAGCATACCGGTGGCCTGGGGAGGCTACTCCTCCCAAGTCATGTAACACGTATTTCCAAGAGAGAGGGTGTTACCTCCCTCTCCCACAGGAAATCCTTTATTCTGCCGTCCCCTTCCTAAGCTGATCAAGCAGCAGGAGGGCACAAACTTGTCTGAGGGATGGCAGCAGAGCGGGCTGCCCGTAAAATCCCAGAAGGCTAGTAGGAGCAATGCTGGAAGTCCCCTTAGGAGCCCCCAAAGTGCATGGAATCAGACTACCAATACTGACAACAGTATTGGGGTACGATTCCGACATGTTTAATACCAAACATGTCCAGGTTCGAAGTTACCATTATGTAGCTGGACACATGTCCATTACACGGGTAAAATGGCGTCCAGACACTTACAAAGTCCAGAGTGATGGAGCTGGAGTTCGTAGGGGCATCTTTGCTCATGCAGGGGTGCCTTCACACACAGGTACCTGTACCCTGCCCTCAGGGCTAGGAGGGCCTGCCCTAGGGATTATTTACAGTGACCGGATGCAGAGACCTGTAGTGAAAGGGTGCATGCATCTTTTCACGCAGGCTACATTGGCAGGCCAGCAGACATATTTTGTATGGCTTCCCATGGGTGGCACAATAGGCCCTGAGTACCTAAGTACATTATACTAGGGGCTTATATGGGGATGCCAGTATGCCAATTGTGGGGTGTGCTAAGTCCTAAGCAACCAAATTTAGAGGGAGAGAACACAGTCACTGGGGTCCTGGTTAGCAGGATCCCAGGGAACACATAGTCAAAAGACACTGATAGCAGGAAAAAAGTGGGGGTAACCATGTCAAAAAGCGGGTACTTTCCTACACCAGGATGCTTGTTTCTGGTCCAGGGAGGACCTAGCAAGGCAGTTCGATCTGGACTGTTCCAATGGGGAGCAGGGTCAAGACTGCTCTGCATATGGCTGAGTCATACTGGAATGGCATGGTAAGTCAAAAAAATGATGGATTAAACCCAGAACTGTGACTAGGGGTGAATGTTTGATTTGTTCTGCATTCTGTCTATTAACTGTTGTTTTTGCATTTGTTGCCCTAAGTGGGAAGGGTATGCCCAGTCTTGGATCCAGTGCTTGCTATGCAACCAGATTCAAGCTAGTCTGGCGGATGAAGGATGATACCCTGAAACCGGTCTCAGGATGCTTGTGTCTGGTTCAGGGAGGTCCTTGCATGGCAGTTCAGGATGGACTGTTCCCATGGAGAGCAGGGTCAAGACTGATTTGCATATGGCTGGGTCCAAGCTGGAATGGCATGACAAGCACAGAAATTGATGGATTAAACCCAGAAGTGTGACAGGGAGTGAAAGTATGATTTGTTCTGCACTCCGTCCATTATCTGTTGTTTTTGTAGTTGTTGCCCTAAGGGGGAAGGGTATGCCCAGACATGGGTCCTGCGCTTGTTATGCCACTGGAGTCAATCTAGCCTGGCTGATGAAGGTTGATACCCTGAAATCAGTCGCCGGATGCTTGTTTCTGGTCTGTTTCTTCTGGTTTCTGCCTCCTGGTAGTTGTAGGCCTATGGCTTTCTGACTCCACCCCCTAGACACAGGCATACCAACAAGGGGGTGAACATCAGTTGTGAGTTAACAAACAGGTGTGATTGGGGGTGAGCATGAGGGCCTCATGGTTGGAGGTACAGGCACAGGGCCTATTTGTAGATGTGGGCCTGTCACCTGCTGCTTCCCCCAACTAGGCACGTGCTTACCAACAAGGGGGTAAACATCACTTTTAAGAGAACTAACAGGGGTGCTTGGGTGTGGGCACAGAGGCCTGTTGGCTGGAGTTGTTTGAACATGGCCTACTGGTAGTTGTGGGCCTGTCATGTGCTACCTCCCCCTACTATACACATGGTTACCAACAAGGGATGCGAACATCAGTTGTGAGTTAACACACAGGTGTATTTGGAATTACAGAGACAGTGCCTGCTGGTAGTTGTGGTCCTTTCACTAGCTTCCTCCCCCCACCATACTTGTGGTTACAAACAAGGGGGATGAACATCAGTTGAGAGGTAACAAACGGGTGTACTTGGGAGTAAGCACAGGGGTCTGTTGGTTGGAGTTATAGACACAGGTCCTCCTGGTAATTGTGGGCCTGTCGCTTGCTGCCTCCCCCCACTATACACATGCTTACCAACAAGGGGGGGTGGACATCAGTTTTAAGAAAAAAAACAGGGGTATTTGAGGGTGAGCACAGAGGCCTATTGGTTGGAGTTACAGCCACAGTGCCTCCTGGTAGTTGTAGGCCTGTGGATCTCTGACTCCCCAGTCTAGTCTTAACACCCAGCTGAGCTATAGACATGCAAGACATTTGAATTCTGTGTCATTTTTTGTGATGTAACTTATCAGACTCCTCACCCCCAGATATTTCATCACACTCTCAGGATGCAGGATGGCCAACACCTTCTAATCACAGGAAAAGAGTTATAATGGGGCACTGGGAGGGCCACCGCCAGTCTTGTTGCCTCCATTTCTTGCCTAGTGGCCAGGAAATGCACTTTGCCCCTAAGGTCATTCTACATGGCAGGTGACCTGCGTCGGCTAACTGCTGCTACGGGACCACTACATTGCCTATGTGTTTGTAATAGGTTTGGTGATTGCTTATGATGCTGGCATCGCCGGAGTGCAGACTGCCAAAATTACAGACGGCTGCAGCACTGGCTCTCCACGGTTTGGCATAACAGTTGGCTGTTCTGGCTGGAATCATCATAATATGGCAGTCTGGGAACTGCTGGCCCGCTGGATTTTTTTGACCACCGCAGCGGCGGTCTGGTGGTCCGCCTGCCAAACTCATAATTGGACACCGAGCGGTATAGAGTGGTATACACTAAAGGATCCAAATTAACTCAGAGGCTTCTTACACATTACAAGCCAGAAAGGATCTTATACTCCATTGACCAGCAGCACTTAGCAGTCCCAAGAATAAATAAAGCCAGAGCTGGGAGTTGTTCTTTTGCCTACCATGTCCCCACACTTTGGAACTCACTAGGGTTACTGCTAAGGAAAATGGAATCAGAACCAACATTCAGGAAAGCCTGAAAAAAACCTGTCTTTTCTAATAAATTTGTGGCAAGGAAGTACCCTGTGCGCTTAAGAAGTCCTGGAGAATGAAATAGAATAGATAGAATGATCTTTATGGTCACTGATGGTGGAGTATTTGTTGATGCTTTCTTCTCTTAGTGCAGTGTTGGGTGGGAAGCTACCTAGTGACCCCAAATTGGTTATACTGCACAAAAACACTGATCTTCACTGCAACAGGTATAAATGGCACTGATGTAGCCGGGGCTCCTGGTTGCCAAGACAGACATTGCTTGGATGTGAAATTACATAAACCAGCTGAGATTTAGGAAATGGTGCCAAGGCCTATATCAGTGCCTGAGCCTACAGAAACCGATTTACCTTCATAAAGGGGGCCCTCTGCACTACTGCAAAATTTGGACACATTGAAGTGTACAGGGGACCCCATGTAAACCTACACCATGAAGATCAGAACATTAATAGCTTCTTTATGGAGGCTGGTACTGAGAAATGTGAATGGTATTCTCATCACCGCAATATATTAACAGCATGATGAGGTGTTGGTCATTGTCATTGACAATACTGTTGTATTTGGAATGTGTTGTATAGTTTTCTGGTTTTATCGTAAAATCAATACATGATTTATTGGTTACCCAGGAGTATTACTCAAAAAGAAATGTATGAATAAATCAGATGGAGAGGAATACACATATTTTTAAAGAAACAATAGTTATGTCCACCTGCATTATTTGATGTGAGCCATGAGGCCTACTCACAAAAATAAATTCAGTCATAAATGTGACCACATTTACTTCCCTTATGCTTGTCAAGAATTCACAAAGGCATTCCTGGCAGGTGTAAACCCTTTTACAGAAGCTGATATCTCCACCATAAGTTTGGGGTTCTCTACATCTGTAAGTTCTGTTCAAGGGGTGGGTGTATGGGTGTACCTGGGTGTTTCAAGCATTTTTGTCTTGTATGATTGTGAATTCCAAGAAACTAGAAGGTTTGTGTTTGAACACAAACTCCTATCATTCCTCTCTCCAGCCTGGCAAGGTTGGCATTCTTACTCCAGCCAAGTGGTGGTGTAAATTCCATTACAGCGTCGGAAGAAGAATGGATCACTATCACATTTGGTGGGGATGTAAAGGAAGATATTTGTCCAAGTGGAAACATATTTCAAATGGCAGATGAAAGAAAGTGACACAAAAAAGTGTCCCTTTGCACAAAAGGAATCCATTTGCAATGTGTGGAGTTCCCATCCGTGGAGAGCGGTGTACAATGGATAGGGAGTCCAACCATAAACAGCATGTGATTCCCTGAGGGATCCGTATGGAAATCTGTGACAGGTACAACTTTGCATGTAGATTCGAAATTCGCAATTTCCAAAAAGTAGCAAAACTACATTAGGACAAAAAATTTAAAACCTGGTTGTAGTTACACTACTTGTTTATTGTGCAGCAGTCCCTCGTACATTACATATGTATTATGGTACTGGCCTAAATTATTCTTTATTGTTGATTCCTTTTGATTTATGTTCATTTTTGTGACACACTATCACTTCTGTAACACATCAGATGAAGATTTGATCAAACTGGTATCTTTTCATGTTATTATGATAATGAAACATGGCAGCTACTTTATTTAAAAATGGGCAAGTGTTTTATTTCATTTATTTAATCACAGGAGTGCCCATTGCACTACTGAATATATTTTTGCAGAATCTAAAGTTCCGGTCCCAGTCCTGGTTCCCTTGGAAACTGTTTAAAGTAAACAATGCTTATTAAGTGACTAGTTACCTTCTTTTCTTGGCCAATTTTGCCAGGGATGCAAATAGCAGGGGTTGCAAGTCTCTGCTGTATGGCCGGAGGTCCCTGGTGCTGGACCCCCGTGCTGCCCTAATCATTATTTCAACAGTTATGAATCCTACAGAGGAGCAGTTGACCCTGATGGGAGACTCTTTTAGGCAGCAGCGCATAGAGCTTGTCATCAGCAGCCTTAAAGGTTAATTGTGCAATTACATTTATTTATTTCACAACTAAATCCCTTGGGGAATTCCTATGGTTGACTACAGTAGTCAAAGATCTATTCTGTCTTTAACAAAAGAAGTTCACAATGACAAAAAGAGTTTTGTCTGGGAGTGTCTATAATGCTGCTGGTTTTGGCAGGGGTGGTTTTAAAAATTCTTGGCTGGTGTCCAGTCTGTCTTTTCCTGTGTCATCCATCCCTTCTTCTCTTCCTGTGCCATCCTATAGATCCCAGACACCGGTGCAGCAGTGGTTCTGATATTGCTGAAGACCTCATGATGAAGACTCCAGGTGCCATTCTGCTCCTTGCTGTCCTCCTTGGGTCCTACAAGGCGCTTCCAGTGGAGGGAGAAAACTTACCTGAAGGTGAGAACACAAGGATCAGGCTTTGAGCATCTGACTGCACAAGTCATCTGAGTGATCGAGGTTGTGTCTTTTTCTAAAGAGCTATAGGGGTCTCTGTTATGCCACTGTGTTGTTTCCTGGTGGCGCATGTTGCAGGATACAATAGTAGCTGGATTACTCCTAAGTGCTCTGCCCGGTGCTAGTGCATATAGTAACATGGTGGAGCATATTATTGTGAACACGGTTAACACCAGCTGTGGCACATCCGTGCTGTGCTGGATGCATGAAAGATGCTCCATCTAATATATTTGATGAAAATTGTGGAAGCACAAGAAATTGTGCCATGAAAAAGTTCAGTCCCCTTCTGTACTATTACACATGTACAAACACTGCACTAACCCATGTTTAGTCCCTGAGTGTGGCACTGTAGTTATTGTTGCCTGCCTATTCACTGTCTTCTCTGACACACTGTGTGATGTGGAGGAAGACGCTATCTCTAAGTGTGACCCTGTAGTTATTGTTACACTCCCATTTGCTGTCTCGTCTGACACACACAGGAAGATACTATCTCGGAGTTTGATACCGTAGTTATTGTTCCATGTCCATTCACTGTCTCCTCTGACACACTGCTATGTGTGGAGGAAGGTGCTATCTATGAGTGCACCCCTTTAATTATTGCTCCATGCCCATTAACTGTCTCCTATGACTCACTGCTATGTGTGGAGGAAGGTGCTATCTGAGTGTGACCCTGTACTTAAAGTTCCATGCCCATTCACTGTCTCCTCTGACTCACTGCTAGGTGTGGATGAAGGTGCTATCTCTGCGTGTGATCCTGTAGTTATTGTTGTATGCCCATTCACTGTCTCCTCTGACTCACTGCTATGTGTGGAGGAAGGTGCTGTCTAAGTGTGACCCTGTAGTTATTGTTGTATGCCCATTCACTGTCTCATCTGACACGCTACTAGGTGTGGAGGAAGGTGCTATCTCTGAATGTGACACTGTAGTTATTGCTCCATGCCCATTCGCTTTTCTGAGGCAGCACATGTAAAAGATAGTCCTGTACCTGAGGATGGAATTGAGTATACAGCAAACAAATTGTAAGAACATTTCTGAAGACCAATGTAACAAATTTGTGTGTACTTTACATGATGCATCAAAACAAAAAAAGTTATCAACATACATGACGTTTAAATTGAGTGCAAAGATCTCCCAAACAGTACATGTGGTGCGATTACTTAAAAGAACTATATGCGCCCCACACTCCTTTCTTGAGAGCAGTTTCATCTGAAGCTTGCAGGTTGTATGATAGGTGAAGATATATCTGTACCTGAATGTTAGAAATGGGGTTTTTGGTTGGCAGTCAGGTTACCCTCTGTCCAAGCAAGAACCCTCACTCTAGTCAGGGTAAGTCACACACTATCCAAAATTAGCCTATGCCCACCCTCTGGTAGCTTGGCACGAGCAGTCAGGCTTAATTTAGAAGGCAATGTGTAAAGTATTTGTGCAATAAATCATACAATACCACCATACAGCACCACAAAAATACACCAAACAGTGTTTAGAAAAATATATAATATTTATCAGGATAATTGTAGGTCAAAACGAATAACGTTGCAATGTGAATTGGTAAAGATATCACTGAAAAGTGATATCAAGTGTCTTAAGTCTTTAAAAAGCAAACAAAGTCACTTACAAGCAAAAAAGACCTGGTTTGGAGTGGAAAATCTCCGCAGAGGGCCGCAGAAGAAGAGATACGTGGAAAAATGGTGTGTGCGTCGATTTCTCCCCAGCACACACAGACTTGCGTCGTTATTTTTCACGCGGGGAAGTCGTGCGTCGTTTTCCGGCATGCGGACAGTCTCTTTCTGTGGATCGCGGGGATTACCAGATGTTCCTGGTCTGTGCGTGGATTCTCCTGCTTGTTTTCCGGCTGTACGTCATTCTGCGGGGCTGTGCGTCGAAGTTTCGATCTCACGGTAGGCATTGCGTCGATTTCTCCTCTGGAGGTCGGGCGGCGGTATCCTTGTGAGGCCGTGTGTCAAATTTCAGGTCGTCCGGAAGGCTTTGCGTCGATCAGCATCGGTGTGCGGCGTTCTTCTTGCCGCAGAACAAGCTGTGCATCGCAAATTTCGGTGCACGAAGCGTCCAAGTGAAAAAGAGAAGTCTTTTTGGTCCTGAGACTTCAGTGAACAGGAGGCAAGCTCTATCCAAGCCCTTGGAGAGCACTTTCACAGCCAGACAAGAGTTCAGCAAGGCAGCAGGCCAACAGCAAGGCAGCAGTCCTTTGTAGAAAGCAGACAGGTGAGTCCTTTGAGCAGCCAGGCAGTTCTTCTTGGCAGGATGTAGTTTCTGGTTCAGGTTTCTTCTCCAGCAAGTGTCTGATGAGGTAGGGCAGAGGCCCTGTTTTATACCCAAATGTGCCTTTGAAGTGGGGGAGACTTCAAAGAGTGGCTAAGAAGTGCACCAGGTCCCCTTTCAGTTCAATCCTGTCTGCCAGGGTCCCAGTAGGGGGTGTGGCAGTCCTTTGTGTGAGGGCAGGCCCTCCACCCTCCCAGCCCAGGAAGACCAATTCAAAATGCAGATGTATGCAAGTGAGGCTGAGTACCCTGTGTTTGAGGTGTGCCTGAGTGAATGCACAAGGAGCTGTCAACCAAGCCCAGCCAGACGTGGATTGTAAGGCACAGAAAGATTTAAATGCAAAGAAATGCTCACTTTCTAAAAGTGGCATTTCTAGAATAGTAATATTAAACCCGACTTCACCAGTCAGCAGGATTTTGTATTACCATTCTGGCCATACTAAATATGACCTTCCTGCTCCTTTCAGATCAGCAGCTGCCACTTCAACAGTGTATGAGGGCAGCCCCAATGCCTATGAAGAGAGCAGGCCTCACAGTGGTGTAAAAACGAATTTAGGAGTTTTACACTACCAGGACATATAACTACACAGGTACATGTCCTGCCTTTTACCCACAGATCACCCTAGGGGTTACCTAGGGCACACATTAGGGGTGACTTATATGTAGAAAAAGGGGAGTTCTAGGCTTGGCAAGTATTTTTAAATGTCAAGTCGAAGTGGCAGTGAAACTGCACACACAGGCCTTGCAATGGAAAGCCTGAGACAAGGTTAAGGGTCTACTTAAGTGGGTGGCACAACCAGTGCTGCAGGCCCACTAGTAGCATTTAATCTACAGGCCCTATGCACATAAAGTGCACATTACTAGGGACTTATAAGTAAATTAAATAGTCCAATCAGGTAGCATCCAAAGTTACCATGTTTGAAAAGGGAGAGAGCATATGCACTTTAGCACTGGTTAGCAGTGGTAAAGTGTGCAGAGTCTAAAAGCCAGCAAAACAGGGTCCAAAAAGTGGAGGGAGGCAGGCAGGCAAAAAGTTAGTGGTGAGCACCCTAAGGCATGGCAGGTCTAACACTGAAAAAATCACAACCTACATAAAAGGCCCTGGGAAATCAAATGCCCAATATCCTGATAAGATTCCTATGACCATATTAAAACAGAATAATAAAAATTGAAGTACCCTCTTGTTCCCAAGTTTTGACTGGCCAAATTCTAAGCACCTGTAAAGGAAGTACCTTGCCGCCTCTCATAACTGGCACTGGCAAAGCCAATAGAGGTTTTGCCTTGGCAGCTTGTCTGATGGTTAATTATTTATTATTGCAAGTGTATGCCACAAAGCAAAAATTGCATACCACCACTCTATTGTGGTGCCTGTATTCTTGCAATATTCAATCTAAATCAAAACAAGCATTTGAAAATGCAAGGGGTCTCACATTTGCTAGAGTTAGAGCCATTAACCCCTTAGCTGCTTGGCCTCCCTCCCCCCCCCCCCCCCGCCGCAGTGCAGAGCCCTTTTTGGGCTATTTGGGTTAGTTCACACTTAGGCCTTCATAACTTTCTGTCCACATAAGCAATGCACGCCAAATTTGCGTCCTTTTTTTACAACATCCTAGGGATTCTAAAGGTACCCAGAGTTTGTGTGTTCCCCTGGAGGAGACCATGAAATTAGCCAAAATACAGATAAAATGTCATTTGTTTTTTTTTTTAAATGGGAAAAAGGGCTGTTTTTTAACCCTGAAAATGGCATCAACAAAGGGTTTGCGGTGCTAAAATCGCCATCTTCCCAGCTTTCAGGAACAGGCAGACTTGAATCAGGAAACCACATTTTTCAACACAATTTTGGCATTTTACTGGAACATACCCCATTTTTACTATTTTTTGTGCTTTCAGCCTACTTCGTCTTTTTTACACACTGGCTTACATTTCGAAGAAAAAAAGGTAGAGAAAGACAAGGGGCAATAACTCTTGTTCTGCTCTTCTGTGTTCCCCCAAGTATCCGAATAAAAATGGTACCTCACTTGCGTGGATAGGCCTACTGCCCGCAACAGAAAACGCAACATGGACACATCATGTTTTTACATTGAAAACTGACGTGTTTTTTGGAAAGTGCCTAGCTGTGGATTTTGGCCTCTATCTCAGCCGGCATCTGGGGAAGCCTACCAAGCCTGTGCATTTTTTAAAACTAGACACATAGGGGAATCCAAGATGGGGTGACTTGTGGGGCTCTCACCAAGTTCTGTTACCCAGAGCCCTATGCAAACCTCAAAATTTGGCCAAAAATAACACTTTTTCCTCACATTTCGGTGACAGAAAGTCCTGGAATCTGAGAGGAGCCCCAAATTTCATCCTACGCAGTGTTCCCCCCAGTCTCCCGATAAAAATGGTACTTCACTTGTGTGGGTAGGCCTAGTGCCCGCAACAGGACATGCCCCAAAATACAATGTGGATACATCACATTTTCTCAAAGAAAACAGAGCTGTGTTTTGCAAAGTGCCTAGCTGTGGATTTTGGCCTCTAGCTCAGCCGACACCTAGGGAAACCTACGAAACCTGTGCATTTCTGAAAACTAGACACCTAGGGGAATCCAAGGTGGGGTGACTTGTGGGGTTCTCACCAGGTTCTGTTACCCATAATCCTTTGCAAACCTCAATATTTGGCAACAAAAAACACTTTTTCCTCACATTTCGTTGATAGAAAGTTCTGGAATCTGAGAGGAGCCATAAATGTCCTTCCACCCAGCATTCCCCCAAGTCTCCCGATAAAAATGGTACCTCACTTGTGTGGGTAGGCCTAGTGCCCGCAACAGGAATAGATCACACATGGGTAATGTAGGTCCTTACATGAGGGCAACTGTTGACCCTGGGGTGATCCATTCCTGACGCAGGCATTAGGTACAGGCAATCACGTGGGGTAGTGTTTTTATCAGGACAGGTGGGGAAACACTAGGTGGTAGGAATTTTGTGGATCCCAGCATATTCCTGTAGCTTGTGCGACAGAAATGCAAGAAAAAATAGAGTTTTTATTCAACATTTCAGATTTGCAGGGTATTCTCTGTAAGAAAACGTTGGGGAATTCACACAAGTCACACCTCTGTGGACTCCCCCGGATGTCTAGTTTCCAGAAATGCCTGGGTTTGGTATGTTTCCCTATATGGCCGCCGAGCCCAGGACCAAAAACACAGGTGCCTGCCTTACAAAACCAGTTTGCTTTGTGATAGATAATTTTGATGTCTCCACAATACGATTTGGGCGGTGGAATTTGGGTATGAACTGAATTGGGGAGCTCCCAAGAGAACACTCTCTCTCTGTGCTTGCCGCCGCATGCACCTGCTCTCTAGGTTGGGCTAAGCCGCTATTGTCCCATTGCACAGACTGTGCTTGCAAAGGGACAACAGGACTGTCCTCATCACCTCCCTCATAATCACTGGAAGAGGAGCTATCGAATGGGACTCCTCCGACTGAAAAATCACTCCCAGAGTCTGTGCCATTGTCCTATCCCTCAGATGTTGTCTCAGTATCTGCTGTATCAGTCTCTGATCCTACGTCAGAGCTGCCCTCTATAACCCGAGTGAGGGCTTGAGCAGCAGACATCCAACGAGATGCCATCTCTGCTACTGGCTAAACTGTTGCTCTAAAACACTAGCCTATGTAGACAGTCACAAAAATGCTGGTGGGTGTGTGTGGGTGATACGTGCAACAGTAGAGGTCACATTTCCTTTGCTTTTTCCCTCAATCAGCACGTTCTTTCAAGACACTCAAAAAACACATTGTCACATATCAATCATCACATCTTTAGCACTTCTAGCGCCCAGTCCAACAATCATTATTGGCGCTCCCACTCTCATGACCTCCTTCTCGGATTCCCTCACTACCACCCAGCAAAAGTGCCCTTCATCTCTCCATAGCCCCCGCACATACATTTAATTTGTGTTATAGTGCAGGTAATGGCTGACTTTACTAATGTACTCAGCTATTTACATAAAATACAGATTTGATCTTTGCAGTAGACATATAAACCTTCTGCACTACTTTATGGTATCAAAACTGCCACTAGACAAAAGTCTGATCCTTTTGTAGCAGAAACATAATAACAAGACTTACTTGACTTTTTTATTGCTGGCTAAAAACTACAGTTAAAACGCGTCAGTTGAAGTATGTGCATTGCTTTGAAGACGCAAGCTGCAACTGCAAGACAACTGGTGGCGAATATGTATATATATATATATTTATATACACACATGTATATATATATACAGATAGATAGATAGATAGATAGATAGATAGATAGATAGATAGATAGATAGATAGATAGATAGCAGCAACTTCCTCCTGGGGGCCGATCGCTGCCCCCAGGGAAACAACACACACATTGACAAAAGTGATATATATAGATATATATATATATAGATAGATCTATATATATATATATATATATATATATATACATATATATATATATATATATATATATATATATATATATATACATATCTATCTAGATAGATATATCTATCTACATAGATAAATATATCTATATATTTTTTTAGTAGTTGTATGGTTTCCTTAGGGGGCAATTATTATTATTATTTTTTTTAATTAGCCCCTGGGGGGCACGATCGTGTGTGATCGCGCCCCGCAGGGGAACCTACCTTTTAAAAAATATATATTATGCCCCTGGGGGGCTGTCTGCCCATTTGCCGAGGGGGCCCGCACTCCTAAGTGAAATCCCTGGTGTCTAGTGGGGTTTCCTGGCCCTCGATCACAGCTGCGCTTCAATCAAGGGCCAGGAAATCGGTTCAGAAAGGTCTCCTTCTGAAAGGGGAGGAGACACGTGTCTCCTGGGGTATTTTTAGACAAAAAAAATCCTCCCTGGTGTCGGCCACTGGTCGTGACCCACACTGGGAGGAGGTGTGGGCGTTGCCCAGTGGCCAACGCCCGCACTGTAGGGGTTAACGTTGTAAACTCCTAGCCAAACTTTTCTTGCCACATAATTTGAAAATGGAAAGTAAAACAGTTTCACATAAGCGAGCTGATTCACAGCACCATGGTTGCCATGAGCATCAGCGCTAATGAGAGACTCAAAAAGAAAAAGGAGTTTGCTCACAGTCAGACCCATCAGCAAGCGTTCAATTACCCATGTAACAGGGGCGATGGCCAAGGCGATAATAAAACCTCCCCAAGGAGGGACAAGTGTAAACCATTTACCAATGTCATCAAAGCAATTTTGAAGGGCAAGCCCATGTACGTGTGGTAGTGATGGGCGTGAGTTGGGCGTTGTTAAAAGCCCAGATACATACCACCGCCTCAGAAAAGTGCTATGCTCAACCTAAAAAGGGGGCATGGTAAAATGAAATATTTATATGCCCAGGGTCACACAATTTGGTAAAGCGGCGACTCTGGGATTAATTCCAGTTTTTTGTTTACATACTGTGAAATTCAGTCATACATTGGTTATCTCTTTCTCTCAAACTTTTTACACCAAAGTTTATTGCTTTATCTTTGATTCTTGATGCGGGAGATTATACTGTGGAGGTCAGACAGAGGCCATACGATCGCTATGATCATTCTGTGCTTGAGGTTTAAATACTGACTCGAGCTGGACCGGAGCCTTGTTTTTGGATCGGGCAGCGCCTTGCCCGCTTCGACTTCATATCCGTGACAAGGCGCCAAAGCACTTTCAACAGAGAGGCAGCTCGCTACTCCACTCGTCAGGACCATGGGTGAGAGCTCAGTCAGATGGATATGGACTTCGAGCCTCTGCCTCAGTCGGATACACAAGTCTGACTACAGGCTCCGCTTGATCAGCGCGGGAGGTTAGGAGCCTGACCTACACATGAAAATGTGGAAAGTGATTTTACTCAAAAGACGAGGACTGCCTTAAGGGGTCTGCCATGTGTAAGGACGGACACATTCAAAGCTGATACTTCATCCGTGCAACGTTTAGTAACTCTGAATTAAAGCGGTACGTTCACAATTAAAAAGCAGGAGGAGAGCGGATATGCCCAGCTCGAGCCTTTTGGAAACAATATGACAGAGCCCATCAAAATCCTTATCTGAAACCTCCAGTTTTGTGTCATAAGTGGACTTCACCCCGCTGCAGAGATACCCGAGCTACAAAGTTGCCCCAAAGTTATGGGTAACACTTTACTAGCCTTTAAGGCAACGTATGATCGGATCTCTGAGTACATACTTACAATGTTAAAAACCAAACTACAAGTCAGAGAATAAACCATGCTGTTAGCAGAAAAAGACACACAGGCTGCTTTAATGTTCATCATGACAATAGACAACATGGGAGCTTTACATATCCCATGAGTTGCTAGCCCAGATCTTGAACGTTAAACACTCCAATGCCCCAAATGCCACATGCACTGGTCCGAGTGACCCTATTTCCTGTAAAACGTTCACCCAAGCTTGACTTTTATGCCAACATGTTTGTGTGATGGCATTGTTATGCCCGTGCATAAAATGGTCAAAGTAGAACTGCAAGTCCCAGAATGCAAAGTGCTAATGACCATGCAGTCAGGCTTGAAGAATAGTCACATGGCCTTGGACAACTTGGTACATTTTCAGGTGACAGCAGAAAGAACTGCATGGCGATCCTTAGTTTGTCAGATATTCTAGACAGGGATACTCATAGTCAATCAAATAGAAAACTAGAGAAAGCTCACACACACACACACCTACAAGACAGCAACTGTAATTAGATCGTAGAAAAAGTATCACACAATTACACAGGATAAGCAGGATCTTGTCTCCCATACAATGCAGAAGCAATCACAAATGACTGCTAGTGCAGCCCAAAACAGGCCAAATCAATGCACCAGGGACCATAATTTAAAACGAAAATACATAAGCACATTTTGTGTTTTTTTTTAACTACATACTCTCCTTTAATTCAC
This sequence comes from Pleurodeles waltl, assembly GCF_031143425.1. NCBI lineage: Eukaryota > Metazoa > Chordata > Amphibia > Caudata > Salamandridae > Pleurodeles > Pleurodeles waltl. Next base: position 56,516,505 of record NC_090444.1, on the reverse strand, counting down.
ATAAGCAGTTGCATATGTGTTAGCCCACTGGCAGCTCATGTGGCATACGTATTGTGAATGTGTCATCTGACAGGAGTGATGCGGTCAATCAAAAAACTTGGATGTGACGGGGACTATGCAACACAATATATCACCACCACCTCCTGGATTCATCAAACAGTAAGATAAATCTGTAGCCACAGCAAATCAGGCGTAAATGGAAATAACTACCCGCTAAAATGACACAGGATGCAGTATAACTCCGATGTGCCTCTGGTGATATAACACATTGAGTTGGTTAGTTTACAGTGGGTTAACTGGGTCTGCAGAGGTCACACCGCCACGAGTAAACAGCTGTCACCTTTTGTCTGGCACAATTGTCAAAATTTGTTTGGCACAATTGTCGAAATCCAGCCCTGCCAGCACTTTCAAAACAAAAGAAACGAGCTGACGGCCACGAAGCAAACACACATAAGGAAACAGAAGGTAGCTCTCGGTGAAACGTATCTGCAAACGTGCAATTATCTATGTTACTGGCAAAAGTGCAATTATCTATGTAACAGGATCGATGTCATGCAAAGCGCGTGACTACTGCCCAGCGAGATCGCGCTACCTACGAAACAAAGAGAAAAAGTAGTCCTGAAACCATCCTGAAAACATGGAGCCTCATATGTTTTCAGTAGTTGGCCGGTGCGCTCGAGGAGGGCTAAACACTGGAAAAGGCATGACATATGCATGCCTTTCACTAATCAAATCAAAATCAATTAAATTTTAAAAGGCAAGCCCATGAACCAACCAAAGTGGTGGGCGTGGTTACAAACCCGTAGAGAGATAACAACAGAGACAGAGCGCTTTGCGCGCTCGACCCTAACAATAGTACTTATCCATTGCCTATATTTTTTATTTATTAATTCTAATACATGACTCTTTTAGGTACAAAGAAAAGTGACTAATGGCTTTGAAATATTGTTACCTGAATGCATATTATACATATGAAAAGATGATTACAAAATATTTTTTTTAAAATAATAATTTGAAAAGTAAAGTGTTTGCACAACAACTGAGGCACTGAAGTGCAATTATTTTTAGTCGAATGTGCACATGTGGTCAGACAAAATAGCATCACTCACAATGCAATAGCGACACCAGCCAATCAGCGTTTACACATTGACCTATGATTTATTGTGTAGTGGATGGCAGCAAAATATGAATGGCCGCTGAAAAAAACCCATGGATGAAGAGGGACGACCGACCATCCCTCTTTACCTGTGTATATGTACATATTTTTATTGAGGATTTTCTTATTACATTAGCTGGTGAGAAGTCTAAAGATTTCTCAGGGTCAGAACTTAATAAAAGCCTTCACTTATTGTTCAAAATGGAGAGGTTACAAATCTAAGCCGCTGTTGACAGACCCCAGCCATGCTCTGTGGCTAACCTCTAACCTTGGGAATGGATGTCATTTAGGGGTTGCCAGGGGTCACAACTGCGACCGGTGGCTTCTATCCTGCAACCTCTGGTACTGCCTTTGTGAACCATTGCCTTGGAGATGGCAACATATGTGCTAAGAACTTGGGGGCAGCTCCACAGTCTTTGTTTTCTTTGCATGTTTCTCATTATACATAAAAATAGATTTACTGTGCTTTGATGCAAGGCAATGCAGTATTAAAGCTGCTGGACTGCAAGTGTCAAAAGGAGAGAGACAAATGTGCCATATTGGTGCACTTTTGGCAGTCATGCACCAATGTGCACTCTCTGAGGCATAGGTTTTGCAGCAAAAGGGGTCTGATCCAGTTCAAAAACTATGCGGTAATGCTTCTTTCAATTTCTGTTTGTGTTGTATGATGCTGTACACATGCAAAGTTAGAAAAACAAGGAAAAATGAAAACATTTCTCTTCAGTACACCTGCCTGAAGGATGGTTAAGACTTTGGTGAAAATTCCTGTTTAGCAATGTTTGTAGATAAGGACTGCATGATAACCCAAAGGTATTTGCATGGGAATGCTCATGCACCACCCTTGGAATACCCCTTTGACCCAAAATAATGCAAAGCAGCACTTTGCATTACTTTCTGATTCTAACCATTGCAAATCCTAATTTGTGTTGGATAGTAAATCCCATTCGAACATTTTGCGTCAGTTTTGCATCACAAAAGTGAAGCATGCCTGGTGGAAAACATTAGAAAACCTGGGCCAGAGTTTCAGTAAGTAGAGTGAGTGAGAATGAGTGATATTAAAAGTGAATTTAAGTGAGTGATTGAAAGTGAGTAAAGCATGAGTATAAGGGGGTGTAAGAGAGTGTGAGTGAGAATGAATGAGTGAGATTTGGTGTGAAGGAGGAAAAGAGTGTGAATGAGTAAATGTGAGTGTGCCAGCTAACTCCTCAAAACAAATGACGAAATTCATTAGTAGTTCTGCTGAGCTCACCAAAGCTGTGTCCTCTAGCCACTACTCAAACAGGTTCTCCTCCTGGGGTTCAAAAGCGCATAGTGGCAATGAGAGTATGGGGAATATAATCCAGGGTAAGCTATCCTTAAGGGAATCATTGACAACAGAACTCAAAGAATTAAAAGGTTTATTGAGAATTTTGTTGGCACGCACTAAGTGATGTGGATCTGAGTAACACCATAGGGTTAAATCATCCAGTCGCTGCTGAGCCTATTAAACACTCTTGTAAGGCCCAATTCCACTCTAGTTAGGGGAATAGTCAAAGCAGTTGAATGCAAAGGCAGCGGGAGCCCAGAGGGTTTGTGCGAACAATGTCACTCCTCTTTGTGTCCATCCTGGCCCATGGGTAGACAACAAACCCAGGCATTTTTCTGTTTCCTAGTATATCAGTCTTCTTATGGCCCATCAACCATGAGAAGATTGGAGAGAGATTTCCATCAAATTCCCCCTACTAGGGTGAACTCTCATGACACACTGTTGCAATGAACTAATGCATATACTAAAATAGGCGTACAAAAACAAACTGACAATGCAATGTATATGATAAATGCTCCCAAATTAGGTTGTAATGCAAGGGAGGATTGGGAGTCCTTGATATATTGAGAAATATACTGGATAAGGTTCAAGCTCCAATGTTTTTCTTTAGTATGCTGTGAAATGTTAGGTGTCAAGTGCATTCTGAGTGAATCAGGAGTGTCAGATAACATTAAAATGAATGTAAGAACACAAGATATGGTGAAACTTAGAGCCCCTTTTATGTTCAATCACTAGTCCAAACTTTACCTGCTTTATGAAGCTTAAATCAATCAGGAAGCTGCTATATATGCTCCCAAAAGATACCCTAAAAACTTTGGCCCAGGCTCTTGCACCATCTTGCATAGATTAAGCCAAGAGCCACTATCTGGGTCTTCCAGCTTTCCTAGATCATACCTGTTACACTTTTCATCCTTGGCGTGGTCTCCCTTAACTTTTTGCCTCTGTTCCCCAGGTTGTTGATGTGTGCTGTACTCAGATTTTGCTGTTTTTGTTACTCTGGGCACTTTACCACTGCTAACCAGTGCTAAAGTGCAAGTGCTCCTTTACAAAATGTGTATGTAATTGGCTTATCCATGATTGGCATATTTGATTTACTAGTAAGTCCCTAGTAAAGTGCACTAGAGGTGCCAGGGCCTGTAAATCAAATGCTACTAGTGGGCCTGCAGCACTGGTTGTGCCAACCACATGAGTAGCTCTGTAATCAATGCTCAGGCCTGCTCATGCAGTGTCTGTGTGTGGAGTTTTAACTGCAAATTCGACTTGGCAAGTGTACCCACTTGCCAGGCCCAAACATTTCCTTTTCTTACATTTAAGGCACCACTAAGGTAGGCCCTAGGTAGCCCCAAGGGCAGGGTGCAGTGTAGGGTTAAGGTAGGACATATAGTAATGTGTTTTATATGTCCTGACAGTGACATATTGCTAAATTAGTTTTTCACTGTTGCAAGGCATGTCCCTCTCATAGGTTAACATGGGGTATACCTTTAAATCTGAATTAAGTGTAGATTCCCTTTGGGAGCGGATGGACATGTGGAGTTTGGGGTCTCTGAGCTCACAATTTAAAAATACATCTTTTAGTAAAGTTGATTTTAAGATTGTGCTGATGTTTCCAGAGTGGGGAAGGTCTGTAGTGGCCTGTGCCAGTGTGAGGGGAACCGACTGTCCCGAGGTCCCCGATGGGCCGGGCTGGTCATCTAGATCCAGTTGGACAGAGCTGCTGTCATCACTGTGGGCCTCTTCTGTTGGTGGTGTGGACATGTGTGGACCCTCCTGTCCGGTGACGTTGGGTATGGGTCCTGCAGGGGTATAAAAGGATGTTCATTACATCTGTGTTTGCCATGGTGTGCAATCGGTGGGTGACCGTGTACCCCAGTGCTTGCATTCCTGTGTGGGGCCTTGTGTGATGGTGGTTTGGGGGGTGTATGGGTATGTGCAGTGGCCATGCTTTGGTGATGGGTGTCCATGCTTTGTTGTTGCATGCAGGGCTTGGTGTTGGGATGGGTGGGTTGTGATAGTGGGACATTTGTGAGGAGTAGGAGTGGTGGGGGTGAGGGTGGGGGTATGTGATGGCATGCAGGTAGGGTGGGGGGGATAAAGAAGTTAAGATATGACTTACCAGAGTCCATTCCTCCATCTGCTCCTGCGAGGCCCTCAGGATGCAGAATCGCCAAGACCTGCTCCTCCCATGTTGTTAGTTGTGGGGGAGGAGGTGGGGGTCCGCCGCCAGTCCTCTGTACTGCTACCTGGTGTCTTGAGACCACAGAACGCACCTTCCCCCATAGGTCGTTCCACCTCTTCCTGATGTCATCCCGTTATCTTGGGTGCTGTCCCACTGCGTTGACCCTGGCCACTATTCTGCGCCATAGCTCCATCTTCCTAGCAATGGAGGTGTGCTGCACCTGTGATCTGAATAGCTGTGGCTCTACCCGGACGATTTCCTCCACCAGGACCCTGAGCTCCTCCTCCAAGAACCTGGGGTGTCTTTGCGGTGCCATGGGGTGGTGTGGGTGATGTGTGGGGTGGTGTGTGTTGTGATGTGTGGGGTGATATTTAGTGGTGTGTTGTGTGAGGTGCGTGGAAGTAATGTGGGTGATGGTATTGTGTGCCTGTGGATGCTTGGTTGTAGTTTGTAGTGTCTCTCTCTGGCCTTCTTTCGGAATTTATGGGCGTAGGGGTTTGTGGGCGATGTGTGTTTTATATTGTATCGGGTGTGTCGGAGTGGTGTATGTATGTGTATCAGGTGTGTGTATTTCGAATTGTCCAATGTGGCAGTGTTTTGTAGATGTGTGTGTATTTTGAGCGCGGCGGTGTGTACCGCCAATGGAATACCACGGTTCGTGGATTCGTGGGTTGTGATAGTGTGGGCGTATTTCTGTTGGCGTGACGGTGTCGGTTTTGTTTTCGGCAGTTTATCACTGACCTTTGGTGTGGCGGACTTGTGTGGGTGTCTGTATTTTGGCGGATTCCGAGCTGTGGGTCATAATAGCTGTGGCGGGATTCCGCGGCCGCGGAGGTGTGTTGGTGGTCTTCTGCACGGTGGTAAGCGGCTTTTACCGCCAATGTTGTAATGAGGGCCATAGTAATGTGTTTTATATGTCCTGACAGTGAAATATTGCTAAATTCGTTTTTCACTGTTGCAAGGCCTGTCCCTCTCATAGGTTAACATGGGGTCTACCTTTAAATCTGATTAAAGTGTAGATTCCCTTTGGGAGCGGATGGACATGTGGAGTTTGGGGTCTCTGAGCTCACAATTTAAAAATACATCTTTTAGTAAAGTTGATTTTAAGATTGTGCGTTTAAAAATGCCACTTTTAGAAAGTGGACATTTTCTTGCTTATACCATTTCTGGGACTCTGCCTGTTTGTGGATTCCCTGTCTGGGTCAGTTTAACAGTTGGGCTGGTTGCACCTCACACTAGACAGTGACACAAAAGGAGCTGGGGTGTAGTCTGCATTTCCTGATGAGCCATCTGTGCTAGGAGAGAGGGGAGGAGTGATCACTTACACCTGAAAGGGCTGTGCCTATCCTCACACAATGCTGTCTCCGACCCCCTGGTGAGTGTCTGGGGCCTGGCCTGGGCAAGGCACGATTTCACATTCAAAAGAGACTTTACTTTGAAGTAGGCCTATTTCAAAAGAGAAATTGGATATAAGAAGGGCACCCAAAACCACAGACTGGAGAACACTTCTGGAAATGGGAGGAACCTCTGTCTGGAGAAGAGCTGAAGAGCTGAGGAGAATTGCTGCCCTGCCTGTGACTGGGCTTTGTGGAGCTATCCTGCAGTTGCTGCTTCTGCCAGAGTAAGAGGGCAAAGACTGGAGTTTGTGTGCTTTCCATCTTGTGAAGAAATCTCCAAGGGCTTGATTTAGAGCTTGCCTCCTGTTGTTTGAAGTCTCAGGGACAGCAAAGACTTCTCTCTGCCAGCACCGGAGTCTCTGGAGAGACTCCTGCTCTGACAAGTGGTGCCCTATCCAGTTCCTGGGCCCTTGAAAGGAAAGCTAGTGGAAATCCAAGGAAATCGACTTCGGCGACTTTGGAACGACGCCGCTGCTGAATCCGGGTACGCCGCCTGCAACCGACTCCGTGATCTTCGCTGGAACGCGATGACCTTTGCAGTCCTGACGCCACTGAAGTCCGCGACTCCGTGGAAGTCGCCACACAATGTCGTGACCGACGCCGCTCGAAGTGCGCGGATTCAACGTTTCGCACCGATGCCGCGAACCCGACTTCGCGCACCGACTTGTTTTCACTCTTCACCAAAGGTACTGTACTTGGGGGGGCCTACGTGACTCCGTGTCCGGCGCCGCTGGTGTAGGCTTGTTGGGAACGACTCCGTCACGACGCCGTGTTAACACCTCATCGAAGCATTTTTTGTTTCTAAGCGCTATTTTTGAGTTTAATCTTTAAGAATTCATAACTTGTATTTGTCGGATCTTTGTCGTTTTGGTCTTGTTTTGTTTAGATAAATATTTCCTACTTTTTCTAAACTGGTTTTGTGTAATTTTGTAGTGTTTTCATTAAGTTACTGTGGGTGTTGGTACAAATACTTTACACCTAGCACTCTGAAGTTAAGCCTACTGCTCTGCCAAGCTAACAAGGGGGTAAGCAGGGGTTAGCTGAGGGTGATTCTCTTTTACCCTGACTAGAGTGAGGGTCCTTGCTTGAACAGGGGGTAACCTGACTGTCAACCAAAGACCCCATTTCTAACAATACCGAATACAGCTGCTAGGCTGATACGGCGGGTCCCGCTTCACCTAAACATCTCACCCCATCTGAAGCAGCTCCCTTGGCTACATATGGCAAAAAGGATTCAATTTAAGGCCCTCACTTTTTTTAGAGCACTGGAGGGCAAAGCCCCCGTTACCTAAGAAACAGACTTGGAAGGTACCACCAGGAGAAGTCCCTGAGATCTAACCACCTTTGAGTTATGCATATCCCCAGGTTCGCTAAAGTCAGTTGTGGTGGTAGGTTTTTTTCAGTACCAATGACAAAACTCTGAAATTCTCTGCCAATTAAACATTGTATGGCCAAGTCCAAACACTGTTTTAGGAAGCAATTAAAAACTTGGATCTTTAACCAAAAGTAGTCATGGTAAACCCCCTTCTGTTCTCAGTCTCTGCATTAGAGTGCTGGGACACTTCGGCTTAAGCAGTTGAGTGCTTTACAAATTCCATTGATTGACAGTAGAAATCTGAGGAACAGTTCCTTACCTATACCTGCTGTAACACCTGCAGGTACTGCTCAGGCTACAAGAGACCCATGTCATCTAATAGGAACATACATTTTCAAGCAATTACAGATCATACCTCGTCTAATTTGGAGTCCATAGATTGACTCTCTTTCCCTGCAGTGACATCCCATCAAATAGGCTTGTCTAGGATGAATTATACTCTGCACTATGAGACATTTCCACCTCTAAGCCCTGATATTGTGAAAGAATCAAGTCGGGTAGCTTACGACTCTAAAGAGATCTCTATAGTGCACCATATGGATGTAATGATTGGTGTCTCCTCTCCCAAGCATGCCGACTTTCAATCTGTTGAGACCTTAAATAGACTTTCATGAAGCATCGCTGGGCTTAGACAAAAACTCTCAAACCCCTTTTGGCAGAATTATATTGAGTGATTCCATCTCTGTATGTTACATGAAACCTGGTTAACGTATTTACCTCATAAACCAGGATGTAAAACATTCTGGCCCTCATTGCGACTTCCCGGTCTTTCAAAAAGACAGCGAAGCCGCGGGGGCCACTTTACCGCCAGAGCTGCCAGTATTGGTGGCTCTCTATTATGACTTTTTCACTGGCCCAGCGGACGGAAACAGCATTTCTGTCCGCTGGCCCAGCAGAAAAGTCACATCAACATTGCAGCCGGCTCATAATAGAGCCGGCAGCAATGTTGATGTGCAGCGGGTGCAGCAGTACCCGTCGCGCATTTCACTGCCCAGAATTCAGGCTTGGAGGAAGCCTGGTAGTCAAGCGCAGGGGCCGGCGGTATGTCTGTGGCTAATGCGCCACGGTCATAATACACTGGCGGTGGTACCGTCGGCCGCCAGGGTCATAATAAGGCCCTCTGTGTTAAAGCCATTGCCTCTACCAGTGCCATGGGGCCTTGATGTTTAGGGTAAATCTTGGATTAAAAATCTACACTCTAAAAGGGCGCAGTTTGTATTTCTTTAATTTTACATCAGGCCGAGACAGAGGAACATGGAATCCACCACTGCTAATGTATCGGAAAATGTTATGAACACCATTAAAACAAAGAGCAGTATTGTCATTGGAGGGTATTAATATTAGATATGAGCTACTTTGTGGCTTTGATCTGGCCACAGTGGAGGAGGATGTGTCATGGGGTATACTCTCTCTTCACTCTAGCTCTTATGTCCCCTGTGTGGTGGCCGCCATGCAGATGGCCCTTTTTATAGTAAAAATGGCCTGCTGACTTTTAATGGCAGATCTGATTCAGACAAGCTAGGTTCTTCCACCTTTAAGAGAGGTGTGACTAGATCAAAGATCGAATATTTTCACTATGTGGACAAGATGTTAAATCTCAAGATAGATATCTGAGACAATAGTAATCATTACTAATGTTGTCAGAATCTTTTATCGAGGAACTGGGTGTCTCTGTCAGCACCCCTGCTTTATTACCAATGGTGGGAAATTATTGTAGATCAATTAAGTGGCCCTTGATATTGGGAAACACAAAGGTTTTAACTGATATTTCTAATGCTTATTCTAGGGTTCCCTGTTTCTGATAACCCTATAGTCGAGACACATAATATTTTGGCTGGTACTTTAAAAGCACTTTTAACCAAAGCGCCAGCAAATCTGCACTTTCAATAGAAAACATCTTGAGTAATCCCTGGTAAATGTAGGAAAGTTGCAGGCAAAAACAGTCCTAATGAAAGCTTTAAAATCTAAATCCTATGTGAGGCATGTGTAGCTAGAGCTCAGTATGCGGGAGCACTGGAAGCAGCCAAGCATAACCGGGATAATTCAAACTGGTTAGATTTAGTTGAGACAGCAAAGTATGGAGACAATAGGACCTTCTGGGAAATCATAGCCAATGGAACCAAGGAACCAGGCTCACAGAATGAATCATATTTGACTTCAAACAAATGGGTGGAACACTTTGCTAATCTCTACTAATAAGGCAATAATGATGATGATGACCTACTCTGCACAGCCCGTTTAACCTTGTATGTGGTTACTCATTAAGGGACATGTCAGTACAACCATATTGTATCCTTGGGGAGACAAAGGTAGCCATAGAGGCTATGAAATCGTGCAAGGCCCCTGGGCCATATAAATTCCCAAGGGAGTTACTGCAACACAATCTATCAATATGGTTCCCAACTATTAATCTGTTGTGCAATTCTATAGCTTTCGGAGTCCCAATACTTGGAAAGGTGCAGGGATATTTCCCATACACAAAAAAGGAGATTTATACAATCAGGAAACAAAAGACCAATTAGCCTCCTGGACACTCTACAGAAGGTCTATGTGAGGCAGATTCTGAATAACCTTCCAGACTGGATAGGGGTCAATAACTTTGTGTCACCTTATCAGGAGGGATTTAGATCAAGAGGGACCACAGTAGATCAGGTGTTTAGGTTCATTCTTATTATCTGGAAATACACAAAATTGAATGTTGTCCATTTATATATTGCTTTTGTAGATCCAAGCACAGCTTTTGATCTATTTCTGAGGGGTTCGTTGTGGGCTTCACTCAAGGAGCTGGGAGCTCCTGCGGGCTTTCTTATCCAAGTAAAAAGATTACATCATTAGAATTATGTTCAGGTCCACTGGGGACCTTAGGGTGAACTTAGTGATCATATCCCTAAATGTATGTGTGTGAGACAAAATTGTGTGCTTGTGCCTACACTTTTCTCACTTTACATATATGATGTTATCATGGCTCTCCTAAAATGCAATAATGACTCTCCAAAGTTAGATGGGGTCCAGTTCCCGCACTTTTATTCACATATAATACCCTTCTGATATGCCAAACATCTAGAGGCTTGCAGCAATTATTGGAACATTTTAACACATATTGTGAAAACAAGGGACTGGAGATTAATGCCACTAAGACCAAATTTAGGGGGATCAGACCCCACAAGTCATTCAGAGGAGATTTATTTCTGCAGCAGAAGATGCTTGAACGTGTAGCAAAACTTTAGTGTCTGGCTATTATGCTTGATAGTAAATTATCCTGTGCTTTGCACATTCAAAACAAAGGGCAGTACTTCAGCATAGAGCTATGGCAATCTTTAAAAATCATCAGGCAACATTGCCCAGACCAGTCTTCCCACTATTGACCTCTATAACTTAAAAGCACAAGTAGTGGCCCTATATGGTGCCAAAATTTGGGGGACATTCAAATGTTAAAAGGCTGACCCAGAGTGAGAATACGTGTCCCAAAAACACTCCCCTTATCCCCATGTTCTATGATGGTGCACTCAAGAGAGAAGAGCATGTAGCAGTGTTAAGGCCTCTTCTCTTCCAGGTGAGGATTTGGACAGTACAGGAGCTTGCTCCATATCAGAAGGGTATGAGAGAACTTTTGGAACTAGATGAGAACACCACTTTTCCCTGGTTCAGGTATATTGAATCTTGGCTCACCAAACTATGGCTTTGGACTTTCTGAACTGACCCTTCCTTCCTAACATTGTCTTCCAAAACCGAAATAAAATTCATATTTTGGGATAATATTATCACTAGCACATCACAGCTCTTGTTTCGGTAGATTATCAACTCAATTTTTGAAATTTAAACCCTGACCCTATTTCGAGAGTGTCTGGATACCCCCCAATCCCAATTGGCCTAGACCCTGTACATAAAGTTCTGTTATGATATATTATAAATATAGGGGCATATTAACAAGCTCCATGCGCCAACAGTGAGTCACCTTTGTGGTGCTCTGGCACTACAGAGTGCAGACCCTTATCTACGAAGCCATGCACAGCTTTTCATAGCCTCATAGATAAGGTGTAAGGCACTGCAGCACAAGTCACTGTGTTTCCTTACACCACGATAGGGGAGAGCTCCATGGGCATTGTGGTGGGTTTTCCCATGCAAAATCCATGGGTTTTGGCACATTCTGAGTTTTACAAAGATGTGTAAACTTGAGAAGGCATCAAAATCATACACCTCATCAAGGGAGGAGGTTCGAGGAGAAATACATTTATTTCTCCATGTTTTTTCTCCTACTGCGTGTGCTGCATTCTGGAAAAAAACCTCCATGGATTGTTTCTGTGCAGGTGCCTCTTCCTCCATAAAACAGCCCTGCCAACAAAGCAGACACCCTTGCATCATGGTACAAGGGTGCCTGCATTGGTGCTAGTGGTATAGAAAAGAAAAGTAGAGAACAGTATGGGAGGCAGGAGTGTTATAGAGAAAAGCAGTAGAGTCAGGAGTTTTGTGGAGAAGAGCAATAGAGTTAGGAGTAGTATAGAGAAGAGCAGTAGAGTCAAGAGTGGGATAGAGAAGAGCAGTAGAGTCAGGAGTGGGATAGAGAAGAGCAATAGAGTCAGGAGTAGTATAGAGAAGAGCAGTAGAGTCAGGAGTGGGATAGAGAAGAGCAATAGAGTCAGGAGTAGTATAGAGCAGAGCAGTGGAGTCAGGGGTGGTAAAGAGAGGAGCAGTAGAGTCAGGAGTGGTATAAATATGAGCAGTGGAATCAGGAGTGGTATAGGGAAGAGCAGAAGAGTCAGGACTGGTATAGGGAAGAGCAGAAGAGTCAGGAGTGGTGTTGATAAGAGCAGTGGAGTCAGGAGTGGTATAGAAAAGAGACGTAGAGTGAAGCATGTGAAAGAGGAGCAGTTGAGAGAAGACTAAGAGAGCAAGGAGTAGAATAAAGAATAGAAGAGGAAAGAACAGTAGAGTGAATAACAGTGGACTGATGAACTGTAGAGAGAAGATTGATGCTAGGAAACATGGTGAAATAAGGAGCGATTGAGAAAAGAGCTGTCGAAAAAATTCTGGACAGCGAGGAGCACTAGAAAAGAGTGGTATAGAGAGGTCCAGTGGAGTCAGGAGTGGTACGTTGAAGTGAAGGGGTGAGGAGTGATAGAAAAAAGAGTGGCAAGAAATAAGAGATTAAGGGCCAGATGTAGCAAAGGGTTTTTCCCATTCTGTGTCAATCGGAAAAAATTTGTTCATACATATGGCCTAAGGCACATTAGAGAGAACAGCAATAGAAAGAACAGGGTAGAGTGGAGATCAGTAGAGCTATCAGCAGTATGGAGATGAGTGTACGTAGGACAGAAGTAAAATGAGGAGTTCTAGAGAAGAGCTGTAGACTGAGGAGTCACAGAGAAAATAGTGTGGGGGAAGACAAATAGGAGAGTAGAAGAGGGAGAAGGAGGATGATATGAGAGGGAGGAAAGGGTTTCTATATGAGGCACCTTAATGTAACCTACAAGAGATGGTAGTTTCAGCAGTGTGCAGTTTCTCTGAAGATATTGGAAGCTTTTTCCCCTTAGTTCCAAAGGAGTCAAGCAATCTATAAGGATAATTCGGTGTGATGATCTGTGAACAGCCTGTGGCAGTTGTGCTGTTAGCTCAGGATGGCTGTGTTTTTAGTTCAATCCTGTTGGTGTTTTACAGACGCACCACATCCGGGGACCTGCCCCAAAGAAATAGATGGGTGCAATCTGCCCCTGCCTGCCCCAGAGTGCCAAAGTGACACAGACTGTTGGAAGACTCAGAAGTGCTGCAACCTCTGTGGGTTACAATGTGTGTCTGCTGTGAGAGGTAAAGTATCTTCAAACAATCTACCATCTTGGGGGTCTGGAGTCAGTTACTAAGCTCTACTGCTTCCTCTCCACATACAGCACCCAAAAACCTTTAAGTGAGTTGTTGGGATTTAGAAGACCAACATTACAGAATACTACATGAGATAGCATAACACAACATGACATAGCATAACATAACATTGCATAAGATAAGATAAAATGACATGATATACCATAGCATAAAATTACATTAAATAGAATAACATGGCATGACCTAGCATAATACAACATTACATAAGATAGCATGACATGACATAGCATTACATAACATTACATAAGATAAATGACATGGCATATCATAACTTTATAATTCTATTGGCCTCACAAAATATGATTTCTTTCTCCTGCTGTTCTCATCTTTTTCTTGCTTTGCACAATTTAAGGAGTATATAATTGAGTGCACTTGAATATGAATTAAAAACACAATTCAAAATTCTCAAGTATAAAGAACAAAAACGTTCTATTCCATATTATTTTCCATTATTACACAGTGACAGTCACTACTGTGTAGTTATGATTCACACTACACTTTCCACAGAAAAATCTTTTTTTATTTGCCCATAAATGTGGCCTTTTGGATGAGCGTGCGCCAAATTTGGCCTTTGTCTACTGCAGCAAGGTGAGGTCCAGGTTGTTACACTTCATGCAAACCTGTGCACATTAAAAAGGTTAAAGTGATAGGGACTCAAAAAATGAGCTTTCCCATTTTAGATCCCATTATACATTTTGCTCTCAGTTACAACAACTGAACCTATTCGCACTTTGAAACTGGACATTTTCTGGGACAGCATGCTTCTGTAAATCCTTTCAGTAGTTTTTGAGAGATTGACATTTTAAAAACATGCCAGTGAAAGGGTTTGAAATTGTTTTGTATATATTACCATTTGAAGTCACAATTTTGAAAAATGATTTCTGTCAACTAGATTGCCTGATAAAGGGTATAATTTTTCCCTGAAAGTTTGATAATCACAATTTAGTAACAAAAAACAACAAAAACGAAGCTGAGGAAAAATAATTTCTACAGAAATGGGAGGGCACTGTGAGACGTGCCACACTATAGTCCAGGTGGGTGCTCGGGCTCTCTGAAACAAGCATTTGCAATGTAACAGGGTCTCGCATTCCTCCTAGTGAGAGCTATTAGCAGTTGTTAACTCCCAACTGGATTTTTCTTGCTGCATTAAATGGAAAAAAAACGCACAATCAAGTTGCTTACAGTTCACTCGTAGTGAAACCTATCGGCAAAAGTGCAATTATCTACGTAACCATCAAAAGTGTAATTAACTATGTAACAGGGTCGATGTTATGCAAAGTGCTCGACTTCTGCCAAGCGAGATCGCGCTGCGAAAAAAAGGTAAAAAGTAGTTCATAAACCTGACGGGAAACAGCGAGCCTCGCATGTTTTCAGTACTTGGTCGCTGCACTCTAGGAGGGCTAACCACCAGAAAAGGCATGACGTATGCGTGCCTTCCACTAATGAAAGCAAGCAGATTTTAACAGGCAAGCCCACGAACCAATGAAAGACACTTATGTGACATGGACGGGGCTCCAAGCCCTTTTCTAACTCCTAAATCGTCTCACAAGAGAAACGCATGCGCAAGCGCATGCGATGCATGCTCGACCGTAACAAGGAAAACGAGGACACATTCAGGAAAAACTAATGCCCAAATTTAGGAAGGGCCTAGCGCCACCTAGTGTCACATTAGCATCATTGTTTGTGGTATACGGAGGTAGATTGGCAAAAACGCTGTGCCCAATTTACAAGGTGGTGCAATGCACGCATTGCACCACTTTGTAAATCTTTGCGCCACATTATGCCTCTGCCAGGCATAATGAATGCAAGGGGTGGTCTTCCTCCATTAGGAGGCTCAGAAAAGTGGGATTCCACTGCGCCATTTTTCTCGTAATTTTAATGACTGCTCAGTGCAGGCATTAAATTGAGGCACACAATTGTTTTATAATGGGCCTCTATGAACTTTAGAGGATTAGTGCCAATCAGAAATTATGATGCTATTGATCCTAACGTGCGCCGTATCATTAATAATATGGCGCACACATGGTGGCATTAGGGGGGGTGCAATTGGCACAAGAAAAGTGGCCCTTCATTTAATGAAGCACCACTTTTCCTAAATCTGGGCCTAGGTGTACTAGTGTAAAATTTTGATTTTCATACCCAGGCAGGTGCTGCAGGTCAGGCCAAAGATCAAACCTTCTATGCACCTCATAGTGTGCTCATCAAAACGCAGTGATGAAGGGTCGATGGCAGGTGAATGACATACATAAAAAAAAACAAAAAAAAAACTAGCAATTCACAGAAAAACACACAGTTAAAGGTTGCTTATGTTTCAGTGAATACAAAACCATGAAACCACTGAAATTTGCTATTTATGCTAAGCACTGCAGACACGCCATACCTCACACCATATTCCTTGTTGTACCCGTTAGCTGAGGGAGCTTGATTAAAAGCTTTTGGAAAAAAGCTTTTAATCAAGCTCCCTTAGCAAACAGGTACACTGGGTGTGGCACATGTTACAATGTGCTTTGCCCACATTACATGCAAAACTGGGGAATTTCAGGCATTTTAAAGGACTCTAATCACTGAAATACACCTGACCTGTCACTGTGTTTTCTTCAGTGAGTAACTAATGGAAGCCTCCCTTTAACACCTGTTCTGAGCGGGCATTAAACGTGTCAAAAACAATGACACATAAAAATCTCTTGACTTACTTTGCAGATTTTTTTTTCCTCCGCTAACAGGGGAATGCCCCCTTTGCATACACCATGCCTGGTGCAGGCATACTATTGCGCAAAAGGTAGCAAAGTGGTGCAATGCATGCATTGCGCCATTTTGTAAATATGGCGCAGCGTTTTTGGCCTTCTAATGCCACATTATTTTAAAAAGAATGATGCTAATGTGGCATTAGAATGGTGCTAGGAGCTGCTAAATGTCCCTTAGACTTTTGGTCTAAGTTTACCTTTGTGAATCGGGGCAATGGTGTGGTATCAGAACATAGCTCGCAGGTAGGGTTACCACCTAGCCGGTTCTCACCTAAATCACCTAATGCCGATATTTTTCACCCTTATCTAGACACACATCAAACAGCACACACAAATAGAAAGCCTTTTTACATGTGCTAATGATCCCTGGCTAACTATTAAAGTAAACAAAGGCAGAAAGTCATGTTACAAGTGAATTCATACGCTGTTGTTTGCAGTCCTATTTGGTGTCACTTCCGGGTCTTTGGAGATTCTGAAAGCAACAACACTGCACTCAGGACATTGTCTGGCATGGGTATCAAGCCTTAAATACAGAGACGTCATTTAGGGGTCACCAGGGGTGTATGTGAAAGTCATAATATATTCATCAATCCTTCATTCTCTCCATATGATTCTGTGAGAAATAGCAGATTTAGGCCAGACTCATCCTTTCACTAGATGTGTCCATTAATGGAACGTCAAGATATATATATCATACCTAATCTACTATGAGGGGGACCCCGAAATGCATAAGTGGCTCTCACCATAACTTACTTAAGTAGGATTGTTTACTTATGTATGTAACATAATTCCCTATTTTAGATGTCACGCCTTCTTATGCATGAGACTTGAAAGATAAAAAATAATGATAAACAATCTCGCTCACATGTATGCATGCCAAGTGCATAATGGGCACATCACACCTCACACGTATTCCTTACTCTGCCAACTAAAAAGTAATAGCACAAAACAGTGTTAAAAGATAAGGAATTCCATACATACAATGTTTTACTCTACTATCTTCCATACGACAGGGGCGTGTCTAACTGGGACTGTGATGAATGTCGGCTGTGATGTACACATATCTTTAGTTACGATGTTAGTAATTTCAACCAGGGCATAACACTGATAAGTCCTTCTCATTTTCTATGCAATTCTGAGACTTATAGGATGCTTTTCCTACTGAAAATCTGTGGGTGAGGACATTGTGTAGTTTGCATGTGAAATCCACAGTTGATTACTTTGCATCATAAAGTCATGAACTATCTCTGCAAATGTTGTTTTATTAACAGAGAAGTCTGGTGTGTGCCCTACAGTTAAATATACCTGCATGATCATTCCTCTGCCCAGAACATGCAACAGTGACAGCAACTGTTTTGGGTCAAAAAGTGCTGCCAGCATGACTGTGGCTTTGGATGTATAGACCCTGTGACAGGTACAGTACTAGTACAAACCTGTCTATGACCAGGGCACAGATTCACTGCTCTGATCCTATTACAGCTTGTTAGATAATGTGATGTTCACACCATAGAGATCTCTTTGGAAACTCCAAGCTGAATACCAGTGGTCCATAATCTAACCTTAAATTTACAAAAGTTGTAAGAAATGTACTAAGTGTATGCCTAATTATAGCCCCATTTTGGAGATCGCATGGACATTGGACATGCGATCTCCACTCAATTTTTGAAATTTAAACCCTGACCCTATTTCGAGAGTGTCTGGATACCCCCCAATCCCAATTGGCCTAGACCCTGTACATAAAGTTCTGTTATGATATATTATAAATATAGGGGCATATTAACAAGCTCCATGCGCCAACAGTGAGTCACCTTTGTGGTGCTCTGGCACTGCAGAGTGCAGACCCTTATCTACGAAGCCATGCACAGCTTTTCATAGCCTCATAGATAAGGTGTAAGGCAATGCAGCACAAGTCACTGTGTTTCCTTACACCACGATAGGGGAGAGCTCCATGGGCATTGTGGTGGGTTTTCCCATGCAAAATCCATGGGTTTTGGCACATTCTGAGTTTTACAAAGATGTGTAAACTTGAGAAGGCATCAAAATCATACACCTCATCAAGGGAGGAGGTTCGAGGAGAAATACATTTATTTCTCCATGTTTTTTCTCCTACTGCGTGTGCTGCATTCTGGAAAAAAACCTCCATGGATTGTTTCTGTGCAGGTGCCTCTTCCTCCATAAAACAGCCCTGCCAACAAAGCAGACACCCTTGCATCATGGTACAAGGGTGCCTGCATTGGTGCTAGTGGTATAGAAAAGAAAAGTAGAGAACAGTATGGGAGGCAGGAGTGTTATAGAGAAAAGCAGTAGAGTCAGGAGTTTTGTGGAGAAGAGCAATAGAGTTAGGAGTAGTATAGAGAAGAGCAGTAGAGTCAAGAGTGGGATAGAGAAGAGCAGTAGAGTCAGGAGTGGGATAGAGAAGAGCAATAGAGTCAGGAGTAGTATAGAGAAGAGCAGTAGAGTCAGGAGTGGGATAGAGAAGAGCAATAGAGTCAGGAGTAGTATAGAGCAGAGCAGTGGAGTCAGGGGTGGTAAAGAGAGGAGCAGTAGAGTCAGGAATGGTATAAATATGAGCAGTGGAATCAGGAGTGGTATAGGGAAGAGCAGAAGAGTCAGGAGTGTTATAGGGAAGAGCAGAAGAGTCAGGAGTGGTGTTGATAAGAGCAGTGGAGTCAGGAGTGGTATAGAAAAGAGACGTAGAGTGAAGCATGTGAAAGAGGAGCAGTTGAGAGAAGACTAAGAGAGCAAGGAGTAGAATAAAGAATAGAAGAGGAAAGAACAGTAGAGTGAATAACAGTGGACTGATGAACTGTAGAGAGAAGATTGATGCTAGGAAACATGGTGAAATAAGGAGCGATTGAGAAAAGAGCTGTCGAAAAAATTCTGGACAGCGAGGAGCACTAGAAAAGAGTGGTATAGAGAGGTCCAGTGGAGTCAGGAGTGGTACGTTGAAGTGAAGGGGTGAGGAGTGATAGAAAAAAGAGTGGCAAGAAATAAGAGATTAAGGGCCAGATGTAGCAAAGGGTTTTTCCCATTCTGTGTCAATCGGAAAAAATTTGTTCATACATATGGCCTAAGGCACATTAGAGAGAACAGCAATAGAAAGAACAGGGTAGAGTGGAGATCAGTAGAGCTATCAGCAGTATGGAGATGAGTGTACGTAGGACAGAAGTAAAATGAGGAGTTCTAGAGAAGAGCTGTAGACTGAGGAGTCACAGAGAAAATAGTGTGGGGGAAGACAAATAGGAGAGTAGAAGAGGGAGAAGGAGGATGATATGAGAGGGAGGAAAGGGGTTCTATATGAGGCACCTTAATGTAACCTTCAAGAGATGGTAGTTTCAGCAGTGTGCAGTTTCTCTGAAGATATTCGAAGCTTTTTCCCCTTAGTTCCAAAGGAGTCAAGCAATCTATAAGGATAATTCAGTGTGATGATCTGTGAACAGCCTGTGGCAGTTGTGCTGTTAGCTCAGGATGGCTGTGTTTTTAGTTCAATCCTGTTGGTGTTTTACAGACGCACCACATCCGGGGACCTGCCCCAAAGAAATAGATGGGTGCAATCGGCCCCTGCCTGCCCCAGAGTGCCAAAGTGACACAGACTGTTGGAAGCCTCAGAAGTGCTGCAACCTCTGTGGGTTACAATGTGTGTCTGCTGTGAGAGGTAAAGTATCTTCAAACAATCTACCATCTTGGGGGTCTGGAGTCAGTTACTAAGCTCTACTGCTTCCTCTCCACATACAGCACCCAAAAACCTTTAAGTGAGTTGTTGGGATTTAGAAGACCAACATTACAGAATACTACATGAGATAGCATAACACAACATGACATAGCATAACATAACATTGCATAAGATAAGATAAAATGACATGATATACCATAGCATAAAATTACATTAAATAGAATAACATGGCATGACCTAGCATAATACAACATTACATAAGATAGCATGACATGACATAGCATTACATAACATTACATAAGATAAATGACATGGCATATCATAACTTTATAATTCTATTGGCCTCACAAAATATGATTTCTTTCTCCTGCTGTTCTCATCTTTTTCTTGCTTTGCACAATTTAAGGAGTATATAATTGAGTGCACTTGAATATGAATTAAAAACACAATTCAAAATTCTCAAGTATAAAGAACAAAAACGTTCTATTCCATATTATTTTCCATTATTACACAGTGACAGTCACTACTGTGTAGTTATGATTCACACTACACTTTCCACAGAAAAATCTTTTTTTATTTGCCCATAAATGTGGCCTTTTGGATGAGCGTGCGCCAAATTTGGCCTTTGTCTACTGCAGCAAGGTGAGGTCCAGGTTGTTACACTTCATGCAAACCTGTGCACATTAAAAAGGTTAAAGTGATAGGGACTCAAAAAATGAGCTTTCCCATTTTAGATCCCATTATACATTTTGCTCTCAGTTACAACAACTGAACCTATTCGCACTTTGAAACTGGACATTTTCTGGGAAAGCATGCTTCTGTAAATCCTTTCAGTAGTTTTTGAGAGATTGACATTTTAAAAACATGCCAGTGAAAGGGTTTGAAATTGTTTTGTATATATTACCATTTGAAGTCACAATTTAGAAAAATGATTTCTGTCAACTAGATTGCCTGATAAAGGGTATAATTTTTCCCTGAAAGTTTGATAATCACAATTTTGTAACAAAAAACAACAAAAACGAAGCTGAGGAAAAATAATTTCTACAGAAATGGGAGGGCACTGTGAGACGTGCCACACTATAGTCCAGGTGGGTGCTCGGGCTCTCTGAAACAAGCATTTGCAATGTAACAGGGTCTCGCATTCCTCCTAGTGAGAGCTATTAGCAGTTGTTAACTCCCAACTGGATTTTTCTTGCTGCATTAAATGGAAAAAAAACGCACAATCAAGTTGCTTACAGTTCACTCGTAGTGAAACCTATTGGCAAAAGTGCAATTATCTACGTAACCATCAAAAGTGTAATTAACTATGTAACAGGGTCGATGTTATGCAAAGTGCTCGACTTCTGCCAAGCGAGATGGCGCTGCGAAAAAAAGGTAAAAAGTAGTTCATAAACCTGACGGGAAACAGCGAGCCTCGCATGTTTTCAGTACTTGGTCGCTGCACTCTAGGAGGGCTAACCACCAGAAAAGGCATGACGTATGCGTGCCTTCCACTAATGAAAGCAAGCAGATTTTAACAGGCAAGCCCACGAACCAATGAAAGACACTTATGTGACATGGACGGGGCTCCAAGCCCTTTTCTAACTCCTAAATCGTCTCACAAGCGAAACGCATGCGCAAGCGCATGCGATGCATGCTCGACCGTAACAAGGAAAACGAGGACACATTCAGGAAAAACTAATGCCCAAATTTAGGAAGGGCCTAGCGCCACCTAGTGTCACATTAGCATCATTGTTTGTGGTATACGGAGGTAGATTGGCAAAAACGCTGTGCCCAATTTACAAGGTGGTGCAATGCACGCATTGCACCACTTTGTAAATCTTTGCGCCACATTATGCCTCTGCCAGGCATAATGAATGCAAGGGGTGGTCTTCCTCCATTAGGAGGCTCAGAAAAGTGGGATTCCACTGCGCCATTTTTCTCATAATTTTAATGACTGCTCAGTGCAGGCATTAAATTGAGGCACACAATTGTTTTATAATGGGCCTCTATGAACTTTAGAGGATTAGTGCCAATCAGAAATTATGATGCTATTGATCCTAACGTGCGCCGTATCATTAATAATATGGCGCACACATGGTGTCATTAGGGGGGGTGCAATTGGCACAAGAAAAGTGGCCCTTCATTTAATGAAGCACCACTTTTCCTAAATCTGGGCCTAGGTGTACTAGTGTAAAATTTTGATTTTCATACCCAGGCAGGTGCTGCAGGTCAGGCCAAAGATCAAACCTTCTATGCACCTCATAGTGTGCTCATCAAAACGCAGTGATGAAGGGTCGATGGCAGGTGAATGACATACATAAAAAAAAACAAAAAAAAAACTAGCAATTCACAGAAAAACACACAGTTAAAGGTTGCTTATGTTTCAGTGAATACAAAACCATGAAACCACTGAAATTTGCTATTTATGCTAAGCACTGCAGACACGCCATACCTCACACCATATTCCTTGTTGTACCCGTTAGCTGAGGGAGCTTGATTAAAAGCTTTTGGAAAAAAGCTTTTAATCAAGCTCCCTTAGCAAACAGGTACACTGGGTGTGGCACATGTTACAATGTGCTTTGCCCACATTACATGCAAAACTGGGGAATTTCAGGCATTTTAAAGGACTCTAATCACTGAAATACACCTGACCTGTCACTGTGTTTTCTTCAGTGAGTAACTAATGGAAGCCTCCCTTTAACACCTGTTCTGAGCGGGCATTAAACGTGTCAAAAACAATGACACATAAAAATCTCTTGACTTTCTTTGCAGATTTTTTTTTCCTCCGCTAACAGGGGAATGCCCCCTTTGCATACACCATGCCTGGTGCAGGCATACTATTGCGCAAAAGGTAGCAAAGTGGTGCAATGCATGCATTGCGCCATTTTGTAAATATGGCGCAGCGTTTTTGGCCTTCTAATGCCACATTATTTTAAAAAGAATGATGCTAATGTGGCATTAGAATGGTGCTAGGAGCTGCTAAATGTCCCTTAGACTTTTGGTCTAAGTTTACCTTTGTGAATCGGGGCAATGGTGTGGTATCAGAACATAGCTCGCAGGTAGGGTTACCACCTAGCCGGTTCTCACCTAAATCACCTAATGCCGATATTTTTCACCCTTATCTAGACACACATCAAACAGCACACACAAATAGAAAGCCTTTTTACATGTGCTAATGATCCCTGGCTAACTATTAAAGTAAACAAAGGCAGAAAGTCATGTTACAAGTGAATTCATACGCTGTTGTTTGCAGTCCTATTTGGTGTCACTTCCGG
This sequence comes from Pleurodeles waltl, assembly GCF_031143425.1. Classification (NCBI taxonomy): domain Eukaryota; kingdom Metazoa; phylum Chordata; class Amphibia; order Caudata; family Salamandridae; genus Pleurodeles; species Pleurodeles waltl. The sequence continues at coordinate 56,493,547 of NC_090444.1, read as the reverse complement.
GTCTTTGGAGATTCTGAAAGCAACAACACTGCACTCAGGACATTGTCTGGCATGGGTATCAAGCCTTAAATACAGAGACGTCATTTAGGGGTCACCAGGGGTGTATGTGAAAGTCATAATATATTCATCAATCCTTCATTCTCTCCATATGATTCTGTGAGAAATAGCAGATTTAGGCCAGACTCATCCTTTCACTAGATGTGTCCATTAATGGAACGTCAAGATATATATATCATACCTAATCTACTATGAGGGGGACCCCGAAATGCATAAGTGGCTCTCACCATAACTTACTTAAGTAGGATTGTTTACTTATGTATGTAACATAATTCCCTATTTTAGATGTCACGCCTTCTTATGCATGAGACTTGAAAGATAAAAAATAATGATAAACAATCTCGCTCACATGTATGCATGCCAAGTGCATAATGGGCACATCACACCTCACACGTATTCCTTACTCTGCCAACTAAAAAGTAATAGCACAAAACAGTGTTAAAAGATAAGGAATTCCATACATACAATGTTTTACTCTACTATCTTCCATACGACAGGGGCGTGTCTAACTGGGACTGTGATGAATGTCGGCTGTGATGTACACATATCTTTAGTTACGATGTTAGTAATTTCAACCAGGGCATAACACTGATAAGTCCTTCTCATTTTCTATGCAATTCTGAGACTTATAGGATGCTTTTCCTACTGAAAATCTGTGGGTGAGGACATTGTGTAGTTTGCATGTGAAATCCACAGTTGATTACTTTGCATCATAAAGTCATGAACTATCTCTGCAAATGTTGTTTTATTAACAGAGAAGTCTGGTGTGTGCCCTACAGTTAAATATACCTGCATGATCATTCCTCTGCCCAGAACATGCAACAGTGACAGCAACTGTTTTGGGTCAAAAAGTGCTGCCAGCATGACTGTGGCTTTGGATGTATAGGCCCTGTGACAGGTACAGTACTAGTACAAACCTGTCTATGACCAGGGCACAGATTCACTGCTCTGATCCTATTACAGCTTGTTAGATAATGTGATGTTCACACCATAGAGATCTCTTTGGAAACTCCAAGCTGAATACCAGTGGTCCATAATCTAACCTTAAATTTACAAAAGTTGTAAGAAATGTACTAAGTGTATGCCTAATTATAGCCCCATTTTGGAGATCGCATGGACATTGGACATGCGATCTCCACTCAATTTTTGAAATTTAAACCCTGACCCTATTTCGAGAGTGTCTGGATACCCCCCAATCCCAATTGGCCTAGACCCTGTACATAAAGTTCTGTTATGATATATTATAAATATAGGGGCATATTAACAAGCTCCATGCGCCAACAGTGAGTCACCTTTGTGGTGCTCTGGCACTGCAGAGTGCAGACCCTTATCTACGAAGCCATGCACAGCTTTTCATAGCCTCATAGATAAGGTGTAAGGCAATGCAGCACAAGTCACTGTGTTTCCTTACACCACGATAGGGGAGAGCTCCATGGGCATTGTGGTGGGTTTTCCCATGCAAAATCCAGGGGTTTTGGCACATTCTGAGTTTTACAAAGATGTGTAAACTTGAGAAGGCATCAAAATCATACACCTCATCAAGGGAGGAGGTTCGAGGAGAAATACATTTATTTCTCCATGTTTTTTCTCCTACTGCGTGTGCTGCATTCTGGAAAAAAACCTCCATGGATTGTTTCTGTGCAGGTGCCTCTTCCTCCATAAAACAGCCCTGCCAACAAAGCAGACACCCTTGCATCATGGTACAAGGGTGCCTGCATTGGTGCTAGTGGTATAGAAAAGAAAAGTAGAGAACAGTATGGGAGGCAGGAGTGTTATAGAGAAAAGCAGTAGAGTCAGGAGTTTTGTGGAGAAGAGCAATAGAGTTAGGAGTAGTATAGAGAAGAGCAGTAGAGTCAAGAGTGGGATAGAGAAGAGCAGTAGAGTCAGGAGTGGGATAGAGAAGAGCAATAGAGTCAGGAGTAGTATAGAGAAGAGCAGTAGAGTCAGGAGTGGGATAGAGAAGAGCAATAGAGTCAGGAGTAGTATAGAGCAGAGCAGTGGAGTCAGGGGTGGTAAAGAGAGGAGCAGTAGAGTCAGAAGTGGTATAAATATGAGCAGTGGAATCAGGAGTGGTATAGGGAAGAGCAGAAGAGTCAGGAGTGGTATAGGGAAGAGCAGAAGAGTCAGGAGTGGTGTTGATAAGAGCAGTGGAGTCAGGAGTGGTATAGAAAAGAGACGTAGAGTGAAGCATGTGAAAGAGGAGCAGTTGAGAGAAGACTAAGAGAGCAAGGAGTAGAATAAAGAATAGAAGAGGAAAGAACAGTAGAGTGAATAACAGTGGACTGATGAACTGTAGAGAGAAGATTGATGCTAGGAAACATGGTGAAATAAGGAGCGATTGAGAAAAGAGCTGTCGAAAAAATTCTGGACAGCGAGGAGCACTAGAAAAGAGTGGTATAGAGAGGTCCAGTGGAGTCAGGAGTGGTACGTTGAAGTGAAGGGGTGAGGAGTGATAGAAAAAAGAGTGGCAAGAAATAAGAGATTAAGGGCCAGATGTAGCAAAGGGTTTTTCCCATTCTGTGTCAATCGGAAAATTTGTTCATACATATGGCCTAAGGCACATTAGAGAGAACAGCAATAGAAAGAACAGGGTAGAGTGGAGATCAGTAGAGCTATCAGCAGTATGGAGATGAGTGTACGTAGGACAGAAGTAAAATGAGGAGTTCTAGAGAAGAGCTGTAGACTGAGGAGTCACAGAGAAAATAGTGTGGGGGAAGACAAATAGGAGAGTAGAAGAGGGAGAAGGAGGATGATATGAGAGGGAGGAAAGGGGTTCTATATGAGGCACCTTAATGTAACCTACAAGAGATGGTAGTTTCAGCAGTGTGCAGTTTCTCTGAAGATATTGGAAGCTTTTTCCCCTTAGTTCCAAAGGAGTCAAGCAATCTATAAGGATAATTCAGTGTGATGATCTGTGAACAGCCTGTGGCAGTTGTGCTGTTAGCTCAGGATGGCTGTGTTTTTAGTTCAATCCTGTTGGTGTTTTACAGACGCACCACATCCGGGGACCTGCCCCAAAGAAATAGATGGGTGCAATCTGCCCCTGCCTGCCCCAGAGTGCCAAAGTGACACAGACTGTTGGAAGACTCAGAAGTGCTGCAACCTCTGTGGGTTACAATGTGTGTCTGCTGTGAGAGGTAAAGTATCTTCAAACAATCTACCATCTTGGGGGTCTGGAGTCAGTTACTAAGCTCTACTGCTTCCTCTCCACATACAGCACCCAAAAACCTTTAAGTGAGTTGTTGGGATTTAGAAGACCAACATTACAGAATACTACATGAGATAGCATAACACAACATGACATAGCATAACATAACATTGCATAAGATAAGATAAAATGACATGATATACCATAGCATAAAATTACATTAAATAGAATAACATGGCATGACCTAGCATAATACAACATTACATAAGATAGCATGACATGACATAGCATTACATAACATTACATAAGATAAATGACATGGCATATCATAACCTTATAATTCTATTGGCCTCACAAAATATGATTTCTTTCTCCTGCTGTTCTCATCTTTTTCTTGCTTTGCACAATTTAAGGAGTATATAATTGAGTGCACTTGAATATGAATTAAAAACACAATTCAAAATTCTCAAGTATAAAGAACAAAAACGTTCTATTCCATATTATTTTCCATTATTACACAGTGACAGTCACTACTGTGTAGTTATGATTCACACTACACTTTCCACAGAAAAATCTTTTTTTATTTGCCCATAAATGTGGCCTTTTGGATGAGCGTGCGCCAAATTTGGCCTTTGTCTACTGCAGCAAGGTGAGGTCCAGGTTGTTACACTTCATGCAAACCTGTGCACATTAAAAAGGTTAAAGTGATAGGGACTCAAAAAATGAGCTTTCCCATTTTAGATCCCATTATACATTTTGCTCTCAGTTACAACAACTGAACCTATTCGCACTTTGAAACTGGACATTTTCTGGGAAAGCATGCTTCTGTAAATCCTTTCAGTAGTTTTTGAGAGATTGACATTTTAAAAACATGCCAGTGAAAGGGTTTGAAATTGTTTTGTATATATTACCATTTGAAGTCACAATTTAGAAAAATGATTTCTGTCAACTAGATTGCCTGATAAAGGGTATAATTTTTCCCTGAAAGTTTGATAATCACAATTTTGTAACAAAAAACAACAAAAACGAAGCTGAGGAAAAATAATTTCTACAGAAATGGGAGGGCACTGTGAGACGTGCCACACTATAGTCCAGGTGGGTGCTCGGGCTCTCTGAAACAAGCATTTGCAATGTAACAGGGTCTCGCATTCCTCCTAGTGAGAGCTATTAGCAGTTGTTAACTCCCAACTGGATTTTTCTTGCTGCATTAAATGGAAAAAAAACGCACAATCAAGTTGCTTACAGTTCACTCGTAGTGAAACCTATCGGCAAAAGTGCAATTATCTACGTAACCATCAAAAGTGTAATTAACTATGTAACAGGGTCGATGTTATGCAAAGTGCTCGACTTCTGCCAAGCGAGATCGCGCTGCGAAAAAAAGGTAAAAAGTAGTTCATAAACCTGACGGGAAACAGCGAGCCTCGCATGTTTTCAGTACTTGGTCGCTGCACTCTAGGAGGGCTAACCACCAGAAAAGGCATGACGTATGCGTGCCTTCCACTAATGAAAGCAAGCAGATTTTAACAGGCAAGCCCACGAACCAATGAAAGACACTTATGTGACATGGACGGGGCTCCAAGCCCTTTTCTAACTCCTAAATCGTCTCACAAGCGAAACGCATGTGCAAGCGCATGCGATGCATGCTCGACCGTAACAAGGAAAACGAGGACATATTCAGGAAAAACTAATGCCCAAATTTAGGAAGGGCCTAGCGCCACCTAGTGTCACATTAGCATCATTGTTTGTGGTATACGGAGGTAGATTGGCAAAAACGCTGTGCCCAATTTACAAGGTGGTGCAATGCACGCATTGCACCACTTTGTAAATCTTTGCGCCACATTATGCCTCTGCCAGGCATAATGAATGCAAGGGGTGGTCTTCCTCCATTAGGAGGCTCAGAAAAGTGGGATTCCACTGCGCCATTTTTCTCGTAATTTTAATGACTGCTCAGTGCAGGCATTAAATTGAGGCACACAATTGTTTTATAATGGGCCTCTATGAACTTTAGAGGATTAGTGCCAATCAGAAATTATGATGCTATTGATCCTAACGTGCGCCGTATCATTAATAATATGGCGCACACATGGTGACATTAGGGGGGGTGCAATTGGCACAAGAAAAGTGGCCCTTCATTTAATGAAGCACCACTTTTCCTAAATCTGGGCCTAGGTGTACTAGTGTAAAATTTTGATTTTCATACCCAGGCAGGTGCTGCAGGTCAGGCCAAAGATCAAACCTTCTATGCACCTCATAGTGTGCTCATCAAAACGCAGTGATGAAGGGTCGATGGCAGGTGAATGACATACATAAAAAAAAACAAAAAAAAACCTAGCAATTCACAGAAAAACACACAGTTAAAGGTTGCTTATGTTTCAGTGAATACAAAACCATGAAACCACTGAAATTTGCTATTTATGCTAAGCACTGCAGACACGCCATACCTCACACCATATTCCTTGTTGTACCCGTTAGCTGAGGGAGCTTGATTAAAAGCTTTTGGAAAAAAGCTTTTAATCAAGCTCCCTTAGCAAACAGGTACACTGGGTGTGGCACATGTTACAATGTGCTTTGCCCACATTACATGCAAAACTGGGGAATTTCAGGCATTTTAAAGGACTCTAATCACTGAAATACACCTGACCTGTCACTGTGTTTTCTTCAGTGAGTAACTAATGGAAGCCTCCCTTTAACACCTGTTCTGAGCGGGCATTAAACGTGTCAAAAACAATGACACATAAAAATCTCTTGACTTTCTTTGCAGATTTTTTTTTCCTCCGCTAACAGGGGAATGCCCCCTTTGCATACACCATGCCTGGTGCAGGCATACTATTGCGCAAAAGGTAGCAAAGTGGTGCAATGCATGCATTGCGCCATTTTGTAAATATGGCGCAGCGTTTTTGGCCTTCTAATGCCACATTATTTTAAAAAGAATGATGCTAATGTGGCATTAGAATGGTGCTAGGAGCTGCTAAATGTCCCTTAGACTTTTGGTCTAAGTTTACCTTTGTGAATCGGGGCAATGGTGTGGTATCAGAACATAGCTCGCAGGTAGGGTTACCACCTAGCCGGTTCTCACCTAAATCACCTAATGCCGATATTTTTCACCCTTATCTAGACACACATCAAACAGCACACACAAATAGAAAGCCTTTTTACATGTGCTAATGATCCCTGGCTAACTATTAAAGTAAACAAAGGCAGAAAGTCATGTTACAAGTGAATTCATACGCTGTTGTTTGCAGTCCTATTTGGTGTCACTTCCGGGTCTTTGGAGATTCTGAAAGCAACAACACTGCACTCAGGACATTGTCTGGCATGGGTATCAAGCCTTAAATACAGAGACGTCATTTAGGGGTCACCAGGGGTGTATGTGAAAGTCATAATATATTCATCAATCCTTCATTCTCTCCATATGATTCTGTGAGAAATAGCAGATTTAGGCCAGACTCATCCTTTCACTAGATGTGTCCATTAATGGAACGTCAAGATATATATATCATACCTAATCTACTATGAGGGGGACCCCGAAATGCATAAGTGGCTCTCACCATAACTTACTTAAGTAGGATTGTTTACTTATGTATGTAACATAATTCCCTATTTTAGATGTCACGCCTTCTTATGCATGAGACTTGAAAGATAAAAAATAATGATAAACAATCTCGCTCTCATGTATGCATGCCAAGTGCATAATGGGCACATCACACCTCACACGTATTCCTTACTCTGCCAACTAAAAAGTAATAGCACAAAACAGTGTTAAAAGATAAGGAATTCCATACATACAATGTTTTACTCTACTATCTTCCATACGACAGGGGCGTGTCTAACTGGGACTGTGATGAATGTCGGCTGTGATGTACACATATCTTTAGTTACGATGTTAGTAATTTCAACCAGGGCATAACACTGATAAGTCCTTCTCATTTTCTATGCAATTCTGAGACTTATAGGATGCTTTTCCTACTGAAAATCTGTGGGTGAGGACATTGTGTAGTTTGCATGTGAAATCCACAGTTGATTACTTTGCATCATAAAGTCATGAACTATCTCTGCAAATGTTGTTTTATTAACAGAGAAGTCTGGTGTGTGCCCTACAGTTAAATATACCTGCATGATCATTCCTCTGCCCAGAACATGCAACAGTGACAGCAACTGTTTTGGGTCAAAAAGTGCTGCCAGCATGACTGTGGCTTTGGATGTATAGACCCTGTGACAGGTACAGTACTAGTACAAACCTGTCTATGAACAGGGCACAGATTCACTGCTCTGATCCTATTACAGCTTGTTAGATAATGTGATGTTCACACCATAGAGATCTCTTTGGAAACTCCAAGCTGAATACCAGTGGTCCATAATCTAACCTTAAATTTACAAAAGTTGTAAGAAATGTACTAAGTGTATGCCTAATTATAGCCCCATTTTGGAGATCGCATGGACATTGGACATGCTGTATTGCTAATTCTTAAACTGTACTCTTTACGATTCCAAAACAGTTATCAGTAGAAGCCCTGCATCGTATGTGGGGCTCTTGTTAGATGGAATCACAAATGTTTCTTTCTTTAACTACACGACTTGCATCTGGTGTAGGATCCTTCTACAGCAATGAAAAGATCTGAACCACAGCAAAGAGTTGTACTAAGCAAGGCAGGGAGAAGGAAGAAACTGCCAAATTAAGCGACAGTGCCCAATCCTATATTACAGAATGAATCACATGGCAACCTACCCCACTCATAAAGCAGTGATTCCTTCTCATAAACATGCAACTACCGGCAGAACTCACCTCAGATGAGAGAAACTGCTGAGCAAAAAAGTGACAGCCTCAATCCAGCCATTGCACTCAGTCAGCAGTAGAGTTGAATTGCCATCGTAAGGATAGGCATTGATCATGTGATGCCCAACAGATAGAGCCATATTTACCTGTAAAGAAGCATCATCACTGATCCGTGCAACCTCCTAAACTGGCAAGTGCCCATGCAATAAAAAGAACAAAATATCTTGGAGGGAAATAAGAGAGAATTTCGGTCCAGCACACGTCTTCCCAGTCAATACTGTGCTTAGCAAAGAAGGAGGGCTGTTCTGTAAAGAAGCCAGATTAGCCAAACTATGGTAAAAAGGTCCCTTCAGTTTCACAGGAGTAGCCTTTATAGGATGCACAGTACCTCACCCACCAAAGCTGTATGCTTCAGTATCAGGTCATCAACATTGTGGGGTCTATGGATCCCCAGACTACTCCTGGTCACAGGTTTATCCTCTTTTTCGGAGGGGAGCTCCGATAATCAACACAGCCGCCAGGGGGCTCTTCTACAGAGATCTTTTCCTGTCTGTTTGTCTGATGGTGTTCAGTCTGAAAACAATCATTCTTTTGTGCTGTGAGTGCAGATCAGGGTGGTGCCAATAAATAAAATCAACACACAAATCAATGTTATTCCGGGTGGATGTCCTTGTTAAGGTAAAAAAAAGTCTAACATCTGCGATGTGGACTGTCCCAGTGTTCAGTATGTAGCCAAAATGTTTCCTAGAGGGTCAATGGCAATTCATCAGGACCATAGTCAAAAACATCTAATCTACTATGGGGGACAACCCAAGGGGCAGAAATGGTGCCCTCTGTAAGTAACTTAAATACAATTGTTTACTTATATACATATGAGATAGTTACGTTGTTTTATGCATTTTACCTGAAAGCTAAAAATTACAACAAATAAACAACACATATCAAAAACCTGCAATATTGTTTTGTGCTTTAAAATGTGTACCGTGTCACCAAATTGCACGCACATGTGTGCATGCTGAGGTGGATATTTACAAGAAAGTGGTGCATCGGTCCTGATGTGCCACTCTTCTTGCTTCACCCTTGCCCCACCTAACGACACCATGGTTGTGCCATTTTTAGAATGCGGCGCACCCTGGCGGTCGTTAGCACAACATCGTCACAATTCTTGACACTGTAGCGGCGCTTTCCTGTACTAGCGTCAATAGCGACAATAGTGCAGCAAAGCAAAGGCAGACCCATGGGTGGGTCATTTGAATGCGTGCCTTGAGCAGCCATTAAAAATGACGGAAAAAATGGTGCAGTGAAATAATGGAAATTTCACTGCACCATTTTTTGGGCCTTCCTGCACAGAAACACCCCCTTGCATACACTATGCTTGGCGCAGGCATAATGTGGCGCAAGGGGTTACAAAGTGGCGCAATGCGTGCATTTCTCTACTTTGTAAATATGGCGCGGGGGAAAGGCAATGATGCTATGGCGGTGCTAAGGTAGCACAATGTGCCCCTTAGTGTCATAGTGGGCACAGAACAGCACACTTAACACAATGATGAATGTGAACTCCTAATGGTACAGAGTCATGATGCAAGTGGTAAGGAAAATATATCAGTTGCGTACCCATTTCCCAAGTTTTTTAGAGGCCCTGGGTACACATGGATGTAAACTCCCTTGCCGCTATAAGCAGATCGTTACTGAAGGGTAATATAGAGGGAAATACTCTCTTGGCAGTTTGAGTTCTCTGATTCACTTATTTGCTAATTGTTAAGTCTTTGCTGAGTACCTGCCCACATCCAGAAACATGTTCCAGCGCATCTAGGGGCAGATTTATGGCAAGTGGTGCTGCTCTTTAGTACCCCCCTACCGCTACCCTGTGTGCACCATATTTAAAATACGTGGCACCATGGCGCAGAGTAGGGGGCAATAGCGTAATTTTTCAAGACGCTATTGATGTACTCTGCAGGAGTAGCGCCAAAATATTGGCCCTACCGCTGCAGAGTACATAGGGGACCATTATAAATAATAGAAGCCCCCTTTTACCGCCTGCTTTGAGCAGGCATTAAAAGTGCCGTACAAAATAACGCAAAGAAATCTCTTCGATTCTTTGGCCATTTTTCCGCCCCCTCCTAACAGGGGAAGGACCCTGTTGCGTACATTATGCCTGGCACAAGAATAATGTAGCACAAAGAGTTACAAATTGGCACAATGCACCACTGTAAACAAGGAGCTACGATTTTGACCTTGTTGGGCCACATTAGTGTAAATAAAAATTACGCTATTGTGGTGCATTGTGGCGCTAGGGGATTATAAATATGCCCCCTACTATGTAACTCCATGCACTGAATTATAAAAACCTGTTCAGGTTGGTATTTTTGAGTGCCATCTTTGAAATGACAAGGGCCGTATGAAAATGCATTTTGGCATATTTATGCTGCTGTGATGTGACTAGAGTGCTTTTACTTTTCGAAAGTTGGAGGGTATGTGAGTTTCAAGTGCGATTGGAGTAACATAACAAATAAAATCTGCCCTCAGTATTATACATAAACATCAGTACATGTTGATGGCGTTCCAGCCTTGACCTGTAGCCACTCCATCACCACCCACAGCCAAAGGCCATGCATGGCCAGGTGTTGGCTGCCACATGTGGTTGGGTGCAGAGCCTGCCCACAGGCCAGGCCCTATGGCCAACCTCTGCCATGCATAGTCTAATACTGTGGTTGGCCATCTGTGAGGAGGGTTGGGTGCTAGACCTGGCCCAGGCCAAAAGGTAGAGATGGGTCATACATGACAAAGGTAGTTACATTTTAACTTAACATTTAAAAAAATGTAGAAATGCAGTGAAAAAACACTACCATTTATAAACAATAAAACTCTAAAATACACCAGATATACGTAAATGACATAAGTAAGACTTGCACCTCTGTGATGCGCTTATTATGATTCCACAAATTATATCAATAATGGAATCTGAAATCTATGGTAGCAAAAGTTATATATATATATATATATATATATATATATATATATATATAGATGTCAGTTACATATAACAGACACATTTCAGTTTTTTTAGTTTTCAAATTGAACTATCTCCCTCATTTGTTACTCCACATCGTGAAGTTCTCCTGTGAAATAGAATTGGAGATATTTGTCTGCTGATAAATTTGCATCATCATCTCATTTGATTTGCCTGCAAATGTTTTACTTACTAATAAGCCTGCCATATGTCCTGCAGTAGGACTCATGTGTGACATATTTCCTCTGCCCAAATTTGCAACAGTGACACCTACTGTAAAGGGATACAGAAGAGCTGCCAGCAATCATGTGGTTATGGGTGTACAAACCCTGTGAGCAGAGGTACAGTACCAATCCAACCCTGTCTATAAACAAGGGCATAGATTAAGGGACATATTTATACTTGTTTTGCGCCGAATTTGGGTCATTTGTTTAATGCAAATTTGGTGCAAAACTGACTCGATATTTATACGTTGGCGCTAGACCCATCTAGCACCAAGGTTATGGAGTTAAAGTAATTTTTTGGACATTGAAACCTACCTTGCGTCAATGAGATGCAAGGTTGCGTTCCTGTGGAAAAAATGACTCTATGGCCTTAGTGCCATATTTATCCCCTGTATTGAAATCACGCATGGGGGAGTAGGGGTCAAATAATGGTGCAAAGCTTGCTTTGCACCATTATTTAATGCCTGGGTCAGGGCAGGGGTTAGGGGCCCTGTGGGCCTATTTCCATGGTGGAACACCAGGAAATAAGCCCACAGGTGCCCTCCCCAGGCTCCAGGGACACCCCCCACCCACACCAAAGGGACAGCAGAGGATGAGGACCCCATTCCAGGTAAGTATAGGTAAGTACAGGAAAGTTTTCTTTTTTAAAGTGCCATTGGTGGCCCTGAAATGGGCCCCCAAACATGGCATGGGGTGCCATGGCCATGACTGGGGGACCCTGGCCCACTGTGCTCGCCATTGGGGTGATGGGCATGACTCCTGTCTTTTCTAAGACATTACCGCCAAAATTTACACACCCACACAAGTCCACCACACCAAAGGTCAGTGATAAACTGGCGAAAACAAAACTGACACCGTCACACCAACAGAAATACGCCCACCCTATCACGACCCACGAATCCACGCGGTGGTCTTCCAACCGTGGTATTCCATTGGCGGTACACACCGCCGCGCTCAAAATACACACACATCTACAAAACACAGCCACATTGGACAATTCGAAATACACACACCTGATACACATACATACACCACTCCCACACACCCAATACAATATAAAACACACACCCACATCACCCACAAACCCCTACGCCCAAAATTTCTGAAAGAAGGCCAGAGAGAGACACTACAAACTACAACCAAGCATCCACAGGCACACAATACCATCACCCACATTACTTCCACGCACCTCACACAACACACCACTAAATATCATCCCACACATCACAACACACACCACCCCACACATCACCCACACCACCCCATGGCACCGCAAAGACACCCCAGGTTCTCTGAGGAGGAGCTCAGGGTCATGGTGGAGGAAATCGTCCGGGTAGAGCCACAGCTATTCGGATCACAGGTGCAGCACACCTCCATTTCTAGGAAGATGGAGCTATGGCACCGAATAGTGGACAGGGTCAACACAGTGGGACAGCACCCATGAACAAGGGATGACATCAGGAAGAGGTGGAACGACCTACGGGGGAAGGTGCGTTCCGTCGTATCAAGACACCACCTGGCGGTTCAGAGGTCTGGCGGCGGACCCCCACCTCCTCCCCCACAACTAACAACATGGGAGGAGCAAGTCTTGGCTATTCTGCATCCTGAGGGCCTTGCTGGAGTAGATGGAGGAATTGTCTCTTGTAAGGCAATCCTTCACTACTATATCCCCCACCCTACCTGCATGCCATCACATACCCCCACCTTCGCCCTCACCCCCATCATTCCAACTCCTCACAAATGTCCCAATATCACAAACCACACATCCCAACACCAAGCCCTGCATGCAACAACAAAGCATGGACACCCATCAACAAAGCATGGCCACTGAACATACCCATACACACCCCTAAACCATCATCACACAAGCTCCCACACAGGAATGCAAGCACTGGGGTACACAGGCACCCACCCATTGCACACCATGGAACACACAGATGCAATAATTATGCTTTTATACCCCTGCAGGACCCCTACCCAACGTCACCGCACAGGAGGGTCCAGACATGTCCACACCACCAACAGAAGAGGCCCACAGTGATGACAGCAGCTCCGTCCAACTGGATCTAGATGCCCAGCCCAGCACATCTGGGACCTCAGAACAGTTGGTTTCCCTCACGCTGGCACAGGCCACCACAGAGCTTCCGCCCTCTGGAAACACCAGCACAGCACCCACCCAGCGGGCCCATACCTCTGTCTCAAGGACACGTCAAGCAGCAGTGTGTCCACCACTACAGGGAACCCAGGCTAACCCACCACCCCAACAGCAACAGGGACCTGGGGGCAGTGGCAGTGGGCACACGGTCCAAGGGACAGAGGCCCAGGGAAACAGGGGAACTGAGAGGGCTGCTGTGCGACAGGGGGAGGACAGGCCCAGGGAACCAACTCCAACATCCTGGGAGCCTACCATTACTCCCAGGAGACAATGGCAACGATACTGGCCAAGTTCCAGGAGACCCAGCGGCTGCAGGAGGAACAGTATTTGGGCTTCAGGGAGGAACTCAGATACATCAATTCCACCCTGGGCACCATCGTAGGGGTGCTGAGGGAAGTCCTCAACACCAGGAGGGACACTGTGGCACAACAAAGGGCCCCTGACACTTGCCAGGACGATGAACTGCCCACCACCTCTGCCGGCGCTAGTGGACAGGAGGCACCGCCACAGGACCACCACACCAGCACCCCACCCCCTGCAGAGGAAGAACCACCCCGCAAACCGTCCCTGAGATCCAGGACAAAAACAGAGAACGATGCCACGACCCCCGCCAAGAAATGAGACCACCCTGAATGTCATCCCCCTGTCCCACTTTGTAACCCTGTCCATCCATCAACTGCCCCAGCTCCACTTCCTATGCCCCTTTGGACAATGCACCTGTGAGACCAATTGACTGGACTCTGCCATGGACATTCCTCCACCATCACCCCTCACCATTTTACAACACCCTCCAATATTTAGCACTTAAATAAACACCCTTAAAGCACAAAACAATCTGGAGTCTGTGATTTCGAAATGTTTTATTAGCAATTACAGTGACAAAATGCTCTTTCAATAGGAATGCCAACATACCTATGTCACACAGCTATAGTCCATGAGGAAACAAAGCAGATGTCACACAGTGGGACCCACATCACTGAAATCGTAAGGGAAAGTGACAACTCAGTGACCATACACTGGGTGAAAAGGACAGACAGTAGAGAGGTAGTAGTGATAAAGTACATGTAGTAGGCAGGTTTGTATTCTTACCTGTGTCTCACTGGAAGTATTGCAGGATCACAGAGTCCCTGTTGTCGACGTCATCTTCTTCTGCTTCCTCATCTTCGCTGTCCACAGGCTCCACAGCTGCCACAACACCTCCATTTGGACCATCCTCCTGCAGAAAAGGCACCTGTCATCCCAAAGCTAAGTTGTGAAGCATACAGCAGGCCACAATGATCTGGCACACCTTCTTTGGTGAGTAGAATAGGGAACCACCTGTCATATGGAGGCAGCGGAACCTGGCCTTCAGGAGGCCAAAGGTCCTCTCTATAACCCTCCTAGTTTGCCCATGTGCCTCACTGCAGCGTTCCTCTGCCCTTGTCCTGGGATTCCTCACTGGGGTCAGTAGCCATGACAGGTTGGGGTAGCGATAGTCACCTGCAAACTGTTAGACACACACTAACCTTTAGGGATATCCCCAGACCCAGACAAATATTCCCAATGATTTTGTTCCAGGTGTTCACCTAATCGCCACACACGGTGCCTCTGGAGTTGCCCCATCACATAAGGGATGCTGCTATTCCACAGGATGTAAGTGTCATGCACTGAGCCAGGGAATTTGGCATTAACATGGGAGATGTACTGGTCGGCCAAACACGCCATCTGCACATTCATCGAATGGTAATTCTTCCGGTTTCTGTACACCTGTTCACTCCTGCGGGGGGGACCAAGGCCACATGTGTCACATCAATGGCACCTATGATGTTGGGGATATGTCCCAGGGCATAGAAATCACCTTTCACTGTAGGCAAATCCTCCACCTGAGGGAAAACGGTGTAGCTCCGCATGTGTTTCAGCAGGGGAGACAACACTCTGGACAATACGTTGGAAAACATAGGCTGGGACATCCCTGATGCTATGGCCACTGTTGTTTGAAATTACCAACTTGCAAGGAAATGGAGTACTGACAGCACCTGCACTTGAGGGGGGATTCCTGTAGGATGGCAGATAGCTGACATCAGGTCCGGCTCCAACTGGGCACACAATTCCAGGATTGTGGCACGATCAAACCTGTAGGTGATGATTACATGCCTTTCCTCCATTGTCGACAGGTCCACCAGTGGTCTGTACACCGGAGGATGCCGCCATCTCCTCACATTTCCCAGCGGACGGTGCCTATGAAGAACATCAGCGAGCACAGAGTCAACCAACTCAGAGGTACGTAAACACAGCTTACTCAGAAAACCATTCATAACCCGGTTTATGCCTGTATGAGTGTTGAGCTGAGGCCTATATATGTGTGACGCAGTTATAATTCAAGCCACTTGGGCCCCTGAAATGGCAGCTGCCTGACCTGTAAAGTGGGACAATGGGATGTGAGGTAACTGCGCTGGCGTTGTACACCGCCACGGTAGGCGGTCAAAGGCCACGGTAGGCGGTCGAAGGCCACGGTAGGCGGTCAAAGACCGCGGCGCAATTCTGCATTGGTTAACATTGGACCCTATGGGTCCCAGGAGCCAATGACGATGTACGCCGGCAGTGACGGTACGCACCGCCGCTGACGTGACCGCCATTTTCTATCTGTTCAATCACTCGATACCTGATCTTTGACAGGAGAGGACCTACACTGCAAGTGCTGCTGTGACCTCAGTCTGGAAGAGACAATGGCTAGTGCGTCTGGGAAAGGGCCCCTGCCTTCACCACGGAGAAGTTAGAGAAACTCGTGGATGGGGTCCTACAAACAGGTAAGTAAACTGGGAGCATGCTGTATGGGCAATGCCTGTGTGGAGTGTGGTGGATGAAAGAGAGGGGGGGTGAGAATGAGGCATGCATGAAACGAGGGTGAGTGCATGTGCAACACTGCAAGGGTAGGGATGCGGGCCAATGACTGTGACGGTGCAGTTGGTAATAACTTCTCTTTTTCCCCTGTACAATTCCTGTAGGTCAGCGCCCACCAGAAGAAGGATATTTAGCGTGCCATCGCCAAGGACGTCCGGACCCTGGGGGTCTATCACAAATGGAGCACCCACTGCCATAAAAGATGGGAGGACATTCGCCGCTGGAGCAAGAAGACGGCGGAGGCCCAGCTGGGGATGGCCTCCCAACGTGGGAGGGGTGCCCGTCGCACCATGACCCCCTGATGTTCAGGATCCTGGTGGTGGCGTACCCAGAGTTGGATGGGTGCTTGAGGGCATCACAGCAGCAACAAGAGGGTGAGTACACTCTCATTCTGCTGATTCAGCGCACAGTGGAGATATCTGGGTGGGGGAGGTGGGCTGTGGGTTTCCCTAGGCCAGGGCGAGTGTGCTATTAAGTCCCCTTTTTCATGCAGAACCTGTGGCACCTTCCCCACCTGGGTACAGTGCCAATTACACCTAGTCCGGCTCCTGTGACATCCATGTGTGCAGATATCGGCCATAGCCTTGTAGGCCATTTACCAGGCATTGAATAGTGGACCCCAAATGTGCGGCGTAGTGCAGGGGGCTTCTGTGTCTGTCGTGTCCGCCAACGGTAGTGGTAATACATGCACTCACCTTGTTTTTCTTCTGTCTCCCCCCCCTTTTGTGGTCTCCCTGTACATGTGTGCATTAGCATCATCTGGCAGAGGAGCAGTGGCACCGGAGCAGGAGGGAGCTGCATCCCACATGGCCCTGCATGGTGACACTACGGACTCTGAGTTCACCAGAGGGACGGAGGGCGAGGGGAGCTCCACGGCGGGACAGGAGCTGACACCAGCGAAACAGACTCGTCCTCTGATGGGAGCTCCCTTGTGGAGGCGGCCACATCTGTGCCCCCAGCATCTACAGGTACAGCCGCCATCCCCCCTCCAGCACCGCCCTTCCAGCAGCCCCTCAGCCTTTGCCCCGTGGCCGCTCACCCAGGAGGGTGGGCATCTCCTTTGCCCCAGGCACCTCAGCCCCTGCCCCAGTCACCCCTGCTGCCCTCAGTGAGGAGGCCATTGACCTCCTCAGGTACCTCACTGTTGGACAGTCTACCATTTTGAATGCCATCCAGGGTGTAGAGAGACAGTTGCAACAAAGCAATGCATTCCTGGAGGGCATTCATTCTGGTCAGGCAGCCCTTCAGCAAGCTTTTCAGACTCTGGCCTCAGCACTGATGGCAGCCATTGTCCCTGTCTCTAGCCTCCCCCTCCAACTTCCTCCACAAAGACCCAATCCCCTGTACCTCAGCCTACCCCAAACACACCATCAGACCAGCATGCACACACCTCAGCACACAAGGGAAGCTCTGGCAAACATAAGCACCACACATCCTAGAGGCACTCACGCAAGCATCACACACATGCAGACATACCAACATCCACTGCCTCCACTGTGTCCCCATCCTCCTCGTCTCCCTTCTCCCTCCCTGTCTCTTCTCTTCTCACACCTGCATGCACTATATCTACAGCCACTACGTCCATCACCAGCACACCCACACCAGCACCCCGCTCACGTGCAGTCACCACCCCCACTACCATTCACACATCCCCTGTGTCCTCTCCCAGTGTGTCTGTGACGCCACCTCCCGAGGTACACAAACGCAGGCACACACCCACCCAACATCCATCCACCTCACGACAGCCTCCAGCGCATGCACCTTCACCCAAAGTCACCAAACATACACCTCCTATAACCACAACCTCTTACTCCACTCCCAAACCCCCTCCAGCTACCCGTCCCAGTGTTCCTAAGAAACTTTTCATGCCCACCCTTGACCTCTTTCCCTCACCTCCCCCACCCCGTCAGTCTCCTAGGGACCGACTCTCCAGGTCCCAACCTAGCACCTCAGCCACAACATCTCCGGGACCAGTGGTGCCAGTAGTCACCGGATTCTGGAGTCCACCAGACAGCAGGGCACCCAGTGTGGCAAGGAGCCACAGCACGGACAGTCCCCCACCTGTCAAGCATCAAAAGGTGGCCAGTGCCCGGCAGGAGAGTGGGAACACAACAGCCAGCAAAGCCGCTCCCAGGGGCACAGGTGGGAGTGTGGAGTCAGCAGCAACACCTTCCAAGGTGGGGAAGGGGCCCAAGAAATCCGCAAATTCTGGGAGGATCACCACGGTGGAGAAGCCTACCAGCAGCCCCGCTGGGCCAGACAGAACCGCCATCAGCCCCGCTGGGCCAGAGAGGACCGCCAGCAAGAGCCCTGCTGGGCCAGACAGAACCGCCAGCAGCTGAACTGCTGGGCCAGACAGAACTACCAGCAGCTGAACTGCTGGGCCAGACAGAACCGCCAGCAGCTGAACCGCTGCCAAAGACAGGACCGCCACATGCACCGCTGCCAAAGACAGGACCGCCACAAGCACCGCTGCCAAAGACAGGACCGCCACCTGCACCGCTGCCAAAGACAGGACCGCCACAAGCACCGTTGCCAAAGACAGGACCGCCACATGCACCGCTGCCAAAGACAGGACCGCCACAAGCACCGATGCCAAAGACAGGACCGCCACATGCACCGCTGCCAAAGACAGGACCGCCACATGCAGGATGAAGCACTCTGGGCATCAAGCCCCCTCCAGAACCAGTGGAGAAAGGCATCCACTACCTCTGTCCTTCGCAGGATGAAGCACTCTGGGCACCAAGCCCCCTCCAGAACCAGTGGAGAAAGGCATCCACTGCCTCTGTCCTTGGCCCGATGAAGCACTCTGGGCACCAAGCCCCCTCCAGAACCAGTGGAGACTGTTATCCACTTGAGAGACTGTGGCTTTGCACTCCCCATGATATAGCAGTGTGCAACCCACTCACTGTAGTGACTTGAGAGACTGTGGCTTTGCACTCCCCAGGATGTAGCAGTGGGCAAACCACCCATTGTAGAGACTTGAGAGACTGTGGCTTTGCACTCCCCAGAATAAAGCAGTGTGCAACCCACCCACTGTAGAGACTTGAGAGACTGTGGCTTTGCACTCCCCAGGATAGAGCAGTGGGCAACCCACCCACTGTAGAGACTTGAGAGACTGTGGCTTTGCACTCCCCAGGATTGCGCAGTGGGCAAACCACCCACTGTAGAGACTTGAGAGACTGTGGCATTGCACTCCCCAGGATATAGCAGTGGGCAACACACCCACTGTAGAGACTTGAGAGACTGTGGCTTTGCACTCCCCAGGATTGAACAGTGGGCATGGGGCCCCCTCGTGGATTTGGCGTCGTGCACTCAACTGGCTGAGGTGCCCCCCCTTTCCCTTCCCCCTGAGGTGCCTGTTTTATTTCAATCTGATGCCCCTGCAGTGTTCTCTCCGTCACGTTTGGATATCTAGTGTGGGCCTCGCCCATACAGTGTGGGCCCAGTGGTCCACGGACTTTAATGGTGGAATACCCTGGACTAATATTCTTGGTGTATATATTTGTAAATAGTGTATGTATATTATTTGACTACTGAATTTTAATATATTGCAATCGTTCATCTCATTTCCTTTTGTCTTTGCATTCTTCCGGGGGATTGGGGGGTGTAACTGTACTGTATCATGATGTATTTGTGTGTGTGTTGTAGTGGGTGAAGGTGGGGGTGTTGCGTGTTGCATGTGTGTGTTCTGTTTTTTCCCTTCCCCCTCCCCTGTGTCGTAGGTGCAGAACTCACTGTGGTCTTTTGCGCCGGCGTTCGTGCTCCTGGTAGAGGAGCAAGAAGATGAAGGCTGGGAATATTTGAAGGTCTGGTTCCATGGCGTCCTGGTTCCTCGTGGGGTGTGCAGAGGTGAGCGTTTTCCCTTCGGAGTCCTGTTTCCGCCGTGTTTTTGTTCGCAGTGAATCCACCCCGGAAAAGGTGGCGGATTGCCCTGGTGTAATACTGTGGGTAGTACATTGTCTCCCACCTGTCTGTTGGCGGTGACCGCCATGCTGTTTGTTTGTACTGCCGTGATGGTCGGAGTGTAAAAGTGGCTGTCTTTGTTGGCGGTTTCCGCCACGGTAGTAATTAAATTTTTTTATAACACCGGCCTGTTGGCGGTCTTACCGCCGCTTTAACACCGACCGCCAGGGTTGTAATGACCACCATAACCTTTCCACATGTGTGTTAGAAATTTTTTTTTTTGGTTGGCAGTCAGGTTATCCCCTGTCCAACAAATGACCCTCACTCTGGTCAGGGTAAAAGAGAATCACCCTCAGTTAACCCCTGCTCACCCCCTTGGTAGCTTGCACAAGCAGGCAGGCTTAACTTCAGAAGCAATGTGTGAAGTATTTGTACCAACACACACAGTAATACAATGAAAACACTACAAAATAACACAACACAGGTTTAGAAAAATAGTTAATATTTATCTGAACAAAACAAGACCAAATAGGATAACATCCACAACATACAGTTAAAAAATATTAATTTACCACTTAATAGCATGAAAACAGTGCCTTGAGGCACAAATACTGCAAGTTGATATTATGCGATGTCGTGATGGAGTCGTTTCCTACAATGCAACGTCAATGGCGTAGTTTACGGAGTCGTTCGACCTCCAAGTACAGTACCTTAAGAAACAAGTAGAAAACAGGCTGATGCACGGAGTTGGGGAGAGCGGCATCGCTGGGTCTGATGCTGCATCAGTTATGGTGCCACGGGACAGAAGGATAGAGGCGTCATGCAGCGGCGTCGGGCCCTCACTGCAGGGCAGTTTAGGTGAAGCGGTATCAGATGCGAAGTCGGTCCCTTTGTTCTGACAGATGCAAAGTCCGGCGGAATCACGATGCTGCGGGGCAACCTCACAGGGTTGTGATGATGTCACAGGGCTGCAGGCGCGGCAATGGCATTGGGCCGTTATGAATGTTGGACTTACGACACGCCAGTGTCAGCGAAGTCGGGAGGGATCAGCAGCTGCAGAGATGTGAAGCCTACAGTGCTGTCGGACTTCTACAAGGTCAATAGCCTTGGGACAGGTGGTGTTGTAGTTTCGGGGTAGTGGCGTCAGCTTACTGGGTCATCAGCATCGCACTCAGTGAGGTTCACGGCTTCGGGGCAAGCAGCGTCATGGTTCCAGACAGCAGCATCCTTTGCGAAGTCGCACAGCATCGTCCAACGTCGTTAGACTTGTTTTTGTCCAGGAATTCACTTCCAGGGGTCCAGGAACTGGAATGGCACCCTCTTGCAAGCTAGAGTCCACAGCAAGTAGACTCAGGTCTGGCTGGTGAAGCCTTTGCTGTCCCTGAGGCTTCAAAACAGGAGGCAAGCTCTAATCCAAGCCATTAGATACTTCTCAAGCAGGAATATACCACAAGGTCCAGTCTCCGTCCCCTTGCACAGGCAGAAGCAGCAACTGCAGGATAGCCCAACACAGCATAGTCAAAGGCCAGGGCAGCACTTCTCCTCAGCTCTTCAGCTCTTCTCCAGGCAGAGGTTCCTCTTGAATCCTTGAAGTAATCTAATTTTCAGGGGTTTTGGGTCCACTACTTATACTCCTTTCTGCCTTTGAAGTAGGTAAACTTCAAAGAAAAGTCTCTCTTGTTTGAAAGCTCCTGCCTTGCCCAGGCTAGGCCCCAGACACACACTAGGGGGTTGGAGACTGCATTGTGTGAGGGCAGGCCCAGCCCTTTCAGGTGTAAGTGACCACTCCTCCCCTCCACTGAGCACAGATGGCCCATCAGGATATGCAGGCTACACCCCAGCTCTCTTTGTGTCACTGTCTAGAGAGAAGTGCCAACAGCCCAACTGTCAAACTGACCCAGACAGGGAATCCACAAACAAGCAGAGTCACAGAACGGTTTAAATAAGAAAATGCCTACTTTCTAAAAGTGGCATTTTCAAACACACAATCTAAAAACCAACTTTACTAAAATATGTATTTTTAAATTGTGAGTTCAGAGACCGCAAACTACACATTTCTATCTGCTCCTAAAGGGAATTTGAGCTTTAATAACATTTAAAGCTAGCCCCTATGTTAACCTATGAGAGAGATAGGCCTTGCAACAGTGAAAACCGAATTTGGCAGTATTTCACTGTCAGGACATGTAAAACACATAAGTACATTTCCACCTTTAACATACACTGCACCTGCCCATGGGGCTACCTAGAGCCTCCCTTAGGGGTGCCTTGCATATATAAATGGGGACGGTTTAGGCTTGGCAAGTGGATACACTTGCCAAATCGAATTGGCAGTTGAAAACTGCAAACAAAGACACTGCAGTACAGGTCTGAGCCATGTTTACAGGGCTACTAATTTGGGTGGCACAACCAGTGCTACATGCCCACTAGTAGCATTTGATTTACAGGCCCTGGACACCTCTAGTGCACTGTACTAGGGACTTACTAGTAAATCAAATATGCCAATAATGGAAATCCAATTACACATACATTTCCCATAGGAGCACTTGCACTTTAGCACTGGATAGCAGTGGTAAAGTGCCCAGAGTATCAAAGACAGCAAAACCAGAGTCCAGCACACATCAACAACTTGGGGAACAAAGGCAAAAAGTTAGGGGGGACCACACCAAGGATGCCAAGTCTAACAATGTGCAACATGGAGTTGGCCCCAGGGCCCAGCCTGATGTAGACCTCATTGCCAGCCCCTCATTGTTAAACAACCCTACCTGAATGCTCAACCTCCCACAGACTCTAAAACCACACTTTACTTTTTTTAACGTTTTTTTATTAGTACTGTTGCACTCCCATTGTAGCTCAGAGTCGTCTGGGCTGTCTGCTGCAGGAGTCTCACATGACCCCAAGGGGTTCTTGTGGACTTCTGCAGGAGCTTTTGACTGCTCCTTCAAAGCTCTTCAGTGCATCAGGACCACTGAGTCCATAGTACCAAGTAGGCTAATGAGGAAAAAGGCCTTCACAGATTTCTATGTTGTGGTCCCACCGGACTCCTATGGGACCAACAGTACTGATATCTTTACATTTTGAACTCAAAAACATCTGAGCACATTTTCTCCAAATCATGAAAATATCATACTTTCTGGGTTAATATCTTTATATAGTCGCCATTAGGTAGTTATAGTTAGGACCATGTTTCCATAGAACTAGAGCTATTTAAGGAAAACAAAAACTATAGATATCTAGGGATGCAGCTCCTCCACAAATCTACTGCAGGTCAATCCACAGATCCACCCACCACAGGAAGAATCTGATTGGCTGGCCACAATCTGGCAGGGAGATTGTGGCCACCATTTTGCTTTATTGGGAAATGGTCCCCGGGGCTGAAATGAGGGGGACAATGTACAAGATGGGGTCAGGGAAGAGGTCCCTGACTCCAGGGGGATCATATAAAGGTGCCTTAGATATACATACCTTGTAAAAAATGCATAAGTAATATTTTTTATGTTTTCTGAGATCTGATGATCCCCAGCAGGGCTCAGAGCGGATCTCGGTGTAAATCCACCAGTGCATCTACAGATCTTGTAAAACTTCAAAAAATATGTACAAATGGTTGTACACACTTTTGGCATCCCTCTACACACTCTCACACTCAGTCACAGACACTGTCACACCCAGTGTCTCAGCCAGACACTCACTCTCACATGCAGCCTCCCAGCCAGACACACTATTTCATACCCAGTCTCACATCTAGACATAACCCTTTCACACCCAGTCTGACATTCTAATACACCCTCTCACAACCAGACATACACTATCACAACTGCTCTGATAACAATACAGACACTCTCACACCCAGACAGGCACTCTCTGTAGGAAAGTACCCTCTTTCTTGGCATTGTTACCCTCTTTTCTGCCTGATGCCAGCGTGTTTAATTGTGTTCACTGGGATCCTGCTAACCAGGGGCCCAGTGATTATGCTCTCACTCCCAAAACTCTGTATTTCATCCCACAATTGGCATACTGGCCTTCCATGAAAGCCCCTAGTTTGTGGTACCTAGGTACCCAGGGCATTGGAGTTGCAGGGGATCCCTATAGGCTGCAGCAATTATTCTGTAACCTATAGGGAGCCCATGCAAAGGGTTCTGCAGGCCTGCCATTGCAGTCTGCGTGAACCGGGTGCATGCACCCATTTTCACTATAGATCAATGCACCAGGTCACTATAAGTCACCCCTATGGTAGGCCCTCTCAGCTCGGGGAAAAGGATGCATGTACCTGTTTGTGAGGGCACCCCTGCACTAGCAGAGGTGCCCTCACAAACTTCAGACCCACTTTCCTGGACTTTGTGAGTGCAGGAACGCCATTTTACGTGTGTACTGGACATAGGTCACTACCTATGTCCAGCTACATAATGGTAACTCTGGATCTAGGCATGTTTTGTATCAAACGTGTTGGAATCATCCCCCATTATTTTCGCAAGTATTGGTTGCATGATTACATGCACTCTGGGGGCTTCTTAGAGGACCCCCAGCATTGCTTCCACATCCTTCTGAGGTTTTCCAGGCAGCCTCAGCTTCTGCCACCCCTCAGACAGGTTTCTGCCTTCCTGTTGCTTGACCAGATCAAGGCCAGGAAGGCAGAGCAAAGGATTTCCTTTGGGAGAGGGGTGTTACACCCAATCCCTTAGGAAATAGGTGCTAAATGGCTTGGGAGGCGTAGCTTCCCCAAGCCACGGGTATGCTTTGAAGGGCACATTTGGTGCCCTTCATGAATAAACCAGCCTACACCAGTTCAGGGACCTACAGTCCCTACTCAGGCACAAAACAGGACAATGGAAAGGGGAGTGACCACTCCCCTGTCCATCACCACCCCAGGGTTGGTACCCAGAGCTCCACCCGAGGGTTCCTGGGTTTTGCCATCTTGAATCCAAGGTTGACAGGGAACTCTGGGAGCATCTGAGTGGCCAGGCCAGACAGGTGACATCAGAGCCCCCTCCTGATAGGTGGTCCCCCAGCTAGGTGACCAATCCCCCTTTCAGGTCTCTCTTTTTGGTGATTCCTCAGATTCGGCTTGCAAGATTCCAGCAAGATCGCTCTGCATCACTTACTTCTACCTCTGATCAAAGAAACTGCTCCTGGAATCTCTAGGACCTGACAATCTGCAACAAAGATAAAGATTTTGCCTGCAACATTGTTTCTCTGGCCCCTTCCAGCTTTTGCAACATTTCCCCGGTTGTGCATCCTTTGCGGACAGCCCGTCTTCAGTCTGCACAGGAAAGAAGAAGGAATCTCCCTTGACGTGAAGGAGTCACTCCCCAACATCTGCAGGCATCAACAGCAACAACAACTGGCTGCTTGAATCCCCTCTCCTGCTGAGCTGCGTGGATCCTGCAACAAAGGAAGTGGTCAGAAGCGGGTCAGACAGTCCTCTCTACCAGCTGTCCAACTTGGGTGGAGGTAAGCCCTTGCCTTCCCACGAAGGACAGTACCCCTGTGCACTGCATCCTTTGCAGTTGTCAAGGCTTGTTGACACTTCTTCCAAGGAGTCTTCAGTCTTCCTGTAGCTCTAGCTACTAGCACTCCTTCCTGTGATGCACAGCAACCTAAGTGGCTCTCCTGCATCGTGGGAGTTCTTTTTGTAGTGCTGCATGGGCTCCATTTGCATCTTCTGTGTTCCCATCCTGTGGGACGTCTGTGCATGTTGCCTGTGCTTCTCTGGGCTCTCTGCGATGCTGAGGCCCCCTCTGACTCCACCTCCCAGGTTTAGTCCTCCTGGACCTTGCTGGTCCCCGGCAGCTCCACTTTCCACCAACCGCGAGTCTTGCCTGTGCCAAGGCTTGTTGGTGTAATCCAGACAAGCAAACCTGACTGCAATCTTCCTTCCGGCCTGGGACATCAACTGCATCCTCCAAGAACTCAACTCTAACTCCAACTCAAGGGCTGCAGTAATGTCTTTTCTCCCTCACCGTTGACCAACTCCTTCTATCTTCAGCTTGGTGGGTAGGGGCTCCTGCCCCCACTGGACTCTGCTGGCTATTATGGACTCAGTCCCCTCTTTCCACAGGTCTTCCTCCTCAGGAATCCACCGTTGGTTTCTTGCAGTCATCTCTGGGTTTTGCAATTCTCTTCTTTTCTTCTAAGTTGGTGTTCTGGGGAAATTCTAGTAATTTACTTCTGCTCTCCTGGTTGCTGGGGGGTGTTGTGATACTTACCTTTGTGTGTTCCTGGTACCCCTATCAACCCTCTACTCACTCCACTTACCTGGGTGGGGGTGACACTCTTGCATTCCATCTTTTTAGAGTATGGTTTGTGCTCCCCCGAGGTCCCGTATTCTCTATTGTGTTTTATATTATTTTGACTGTTTTCTAAATATTCTAATGCCTATTTCTGATAACTAGTCTATATAACGTGTGTATTACTTCACCCCAAGGGAGTATTATCTCTATAGTAATTTTGGTGTTGTGTTACCATAATAAAGTACTTTACTTTTTGTAACACTGAGTGTATTCTTTCATGTGTGTAAGTGATGTGTGACTACAGTGGTATTGCATGAGCTTTGCATGTCTCCCAGATAAGTCTTGACTGATCACCCACAGCTACCTCTAGCAAACCTGGCTTCTAGACACTGCCTACATTTCACTAATAGGGGATGCCTGGACCTGGTATAAGTGTAAATACCTTAGGTACCCACCACACACCAAGCCAGATTTTTACACTCTCACACCCACTGTCGCACCCGGACAGACACTCTCACACCCACTGTCACACCAACACAGACACTCTCACACCCAGATAGGCATTCTCACACCCACTCTCACACCTAAACAGACACTCTCACAACTTTTATACCAACGCAGACACTCTCACAACTTTTATCACACCCAAACTGTCTGCTGCTGCGGCGATTTGGCAGTAATAGTGCCAAGATCTAAATCAGGCCCCATGTGGCAAATGTAATGTTGAGTCACCTATATTCATTACATCGTCAACAAAAGTGATAACACAAAACAGTATTGAAAGATAAGGCATTCTATATATACAATACTTTATTATACTATCTTCCATACAACAGGGGTGTGTCTAACTGAGACTGTGATGAATGGTGGCTGATGTGATGGACGCATATCTTTAGTTACTATCTTCATAATTTCAACCAGGGCTTCACACTGATAAGTCCTTCTTTTCTAAGAAATTCTGAGACTTATAGGATGCTTTTCCTACTGAAAATCCATGGGTGAGGGCATCACGCAGTTCTCGTGTGAAATTCACAGTTGGTGATATTTTTCCCCTGGTGATTATTTAGCATCATAAAGTCATGTAATGTCTCTGCAAATGTTGTTTTATTGATAGAGAAGTCTGGTGTGCGCCCTACAGTAAACTTTACCTGCATGATGAGTCCTCTGCCCAGAACATGCCACCATGATACTGACTGTGTTGGGGTCCAGAAGTGCTGCCAGCCATAGCTGTGGCTTTGGGTGTACAGACCCTGTGACAGCCACGGTACTAATGTAAGCCTGACTATGAACAGGGCACAGATTCACTGCTCTGATCCTATTACAGCTTGTTAGATAGTGTGATGTGTTGATGTGCACACCATAGAGCTCTCCTTGGAAACTGGAAGCTGAATCCCAGCGGTCCCTAATCTAACTTTAAATTTACAAATTTACCAAGTGTACGCCTAATTATAGCCTCATTGCAAGTTTTGGGAAGCTCATAGACATTCCATATGGAGTATTGCTCATTATTCAAATGTACTCGTTACCATTCCAAAATAGTTATCAGTAGAAGCCCTGCTTCATATGTGGGGCTCTTGTTAGATGGAATCAAAATTGTTTCTTAATTGATGTGGTAGTCTTGCATCTGGTGTGGGATCTTTCTACTAGCTGTGAAAAGATTTGAACTGGAGCAAAGCACTGAAAGTACACAAAGTGGAAAGAAGGAATAAACTGCCATCTGAAGATACAATGCCCAATCCTATATCACAATAGCATACAATAATGTCTCAACTGTATCAATCAAAATAGCTTTGCAAAGTAAATTCTTAATAATAAGAAAAAGGGAAACACACAATTCAAGTTACTGAGGTCATATTTACAAGATCAGAAAGACAATATAAAGCAGCATAAGCAGCTGTCTGAATCATATGCACTAAATAACACATGAACATGTTACGAGGTGGGCAAAACGCTCCCATCTCAAATAGAAATGCAGACTCTTCTTGGCAATCCAAAGACAGTATGTACTAACTTGCGACAGGGAGAAGATCACTCCAGACTGCACCTCAGCACCCTCAAGCTCCCTAAGCAGTTTATCTCAAATGCCTGTTCCCGCAGGCAGACCTTTTTATACAATTCAATGCAAGGCTTTATTCCACATAGTAAATAATAAGTAATTTGTAAGTTATTACAAATTCAAGGCAGAAAACACTTAAAGACATGTGACTGTATTACCCTGAATTCATGAACTAAACCATTAGACATTTCATTAACCATTTAACAATGCTTTTTGACAGGGCATGTTTTTTGTCTAAGAACGCATGGGTGTTTCATAGTAGATGTGCACTCCTTAGATTGTGTGCTGGCAGCACTGTGTGTCTGAGGGCTCCGTGTGCTCAGAATGTAGGCCCATATAAATGAAGAATAGCGCACAACTGCGCTAATGCAGTTGTGTGTCATTTTTCTCAACGCTGGCTAACACCATTCCTTAAAGCCATCCGTGTGTCATATTTATGGAATGACGCACAGTGGCACTAAGGAATGGCTAGCAAAAAAAAAAAGACGCTAGTCGGGGTGGCTTTAGGGGGAATGGCGCTAGTGGGTCAGAAATGATGTTATGCTGGTTAGCGGGAAAACTTTTGCTGCTAGTCAGCCGAGCGACAGTTACTGATGCACAAGCAGCCAAAAAATGACTCCTGCCTAGCGGGCTTAGTGCCATTATATAGTTCCTCTTCCCACCCACATGTAGTTTCTGCGCCGGGAGGTTAAAATGGCTCTGGGGGGGGCTAGCATCATGTTTAGAATGGGAACGCCTACCTTGCATCTCAGTGACGAAAGATGGGTTTGCGCATCCTAAACTTAGTGCTATCTCCAAAATTTTGACTCTTGATGGGCATAGACTCGAAATAAAAATATAGAGTTAGGTTAGCACCATTTTAGTGCCAAAATAAGTGCTAAGGTGACGCTAACCATCCATAAATATGGCCCTTAGGGGCAGATTTAAGGAAAGTGGTGCTGCACCGAGTGCAGCGCCACTTTCCCTCCGCCCCTTAGTACTCCCCTACCGCCACCATGTGTGCGTCGTATTTATAATACGGTGCACCATGGCGCAGGGTAGGGGGCTATAGTGTCATTTTTCTTGACGCTATTCATGTACTCTGCAGGAGCAGCTCCAAAATGTTGGCGCTACTCTTGCAGAGTACATAGGGGTCCATTCTAAATAATGGAAGCCCCCTTTTAATGCCTGCTCTGAGCACCTTGCACCAATTTTCCAGCCCCCCCTAACAGGGGAACGCCCACTTTGCATACAGTATGCCTGGCGCAGGTATAATGTAGCACAAAGGGTTACAGAGTGGCACAATGCATGCATTGTGCTACTCAGTAAATATGGCGCAGGGATTTCAGCCCTGTTGGGCCTCATTAATGTAAAAAATAATGGTGCTAGTGTGGTGCAAGGTGGCACCAGGGGACTATAAATATGCCCTTTAGTTTCTTACCTGCATCCATTGTTTAATCAAGCACCAATGTGTTCTAAGCTTCTTCAATTATGGACTTATTGTCTAATCAGGCCACAATCTGTTTGAAGGCATGGAGTGTGTGCCGGGTGAGTTGTGTGCTGATGTTGTAAATGCTTTTAGATCAGTTAGGCATTAGTTGGCCTTTAAATAAAAACCCTTTCAAGTTTCCTATTTGACTCCATTCTTAAGGTAACTTTTCACCTTATTCCGGTAAGTGTGGGAGTTGGGCCTAAACCTTTTCTTAACTTTAAACAGCTATGTGGTTTTGGCTTGGTCCTGATGTTGTGTGATATTTTTGTGTTTCGTATTTTTTACATCATGTTACTTGTTTATATACCATACAACATTCCCTTCTCTATTTGATATTTCATCTACTTCATTCAGACCTGCCCTTGGCAGCAGGTAATAAGTGCTGTCCTACTAATCTACTACCTGTGTTGGAATTCTAACTGAAAACGCCCCTGCCACCTTAGCGGTTATTCTCCAAATGCATGCTAAAATTACTTGTATCTTACAATCTATCAGTAACAAGATCACAGTAATTGGTAACAAAGTCCCCAACAGTCCCGACATCCATGATGGTAGTGTTGCAAACCAACCACTGAACCACTATCTGGTGCACCTCCTTCCTCTATCATTGTAGTATCAAAATTATGCAGTGTCTGTATTGCTTCTGATGAAGTTCGATTTTCTCTATCATTTGCTGGGATGAATGTGCAGCATGCAGATCTTATCTTGCTGCACTCCACCTTGCATGACTGTCATAAGGTCCAGTACGTAACGGTGTTGCAGCATCATCATTCTTAGGGTACACATTTCCTCTTCAATGGCTGAAGCCATCATTGGTGGTGTTGATGAGTTTGAGGAGCTACCACCTTGGATTCAACGAGCTGTTGCTTTAGCTTGGACAAATGGCAGGATGCTCCCAAAGAAAAGTTCAGCATCGTTGAACAGCCTCTGTTCTTGGGCAACTTCGTTCCAGGTAATTGTACCATAATATTCAGCAGTTCTTGTTCTTCTGTAGAGATGTAGCAAAGTCATTTGAAGGCTCATGGGGTGTTTATGTAAAGCAGATATGTTTATTCCAGGGATTAACAAAACTGGAGCATGCAAATGTACTGTGCATCAGATCCCACCCCAGTTGTGTGGTAACTGTGCATACACCAGTTCTCCACACTGTCAGAAGAAATCCATGACGCCTGAGGTGCCTCCCTGCATGTTAGTGTGGAAAACTGTGACCTTGCAACCAATATTTTGACTTTTGTGGTGTATAGGAGCAGTGAGGTGGCGCAGTAATTTTTCAGTTCACTGGGATCCGCAGAGATTTTCTTGAGAAGCGGTTTTACCTCTGCATGCTTCCATCTGTTAACGAAGGCTACCATTGTAATGGCGGCATTGAGGATGTTGGTGAGTTCTGTACAGAATTCCTTAGTTCCTAGGTTGAATAAGTGATGGGGACTGGGATTGGTGTGTGCTCCAGAGTGGATGGTGGACATGATGGCTACAGTGTTGTACGTGGTGATCTGGTTTCATGTGGTGATTACTTGGTTGGTGTGGGTGGTTGGGTTGAGGTTGTTGAAGTTAATAGCGGTGAATTGGGGCTAGATGTTGTTGTAGATGTTGGCTATCTTGCTGTGCAAATAGTCTGATAGAGTGTGGCAGAGTTCTTGGGAGGGGAATTGTTAGAAATGGGGTCTCTGGTTGGCAGTCAGTTTGCACTCTGTCTAATCAGGGACCTTCACGCTAGTCAGGGCATTGGAGGTACACACTTAAGGTAACCATTGCTCACCCCCTTGGTTACATGGCACACGCATTCAGGCTTATCTCAAAGGCAAAGTGTAAAGTATTGTACCAAAACACACAGTAATACAGTGAAAACACTACCAAAATGGACACCACACCAGTCCAGAAAAATAGCCAATAATTACCTAATCTAAATCAAACAAGACCAAAATTACAAAAATCCAACATACACAAGTATGAATTATTAAAATGTAGAATTTTAGTCCATAAAAAACAATGGATACATTGTTGTTAGATAAAGTACCTGGTCTGCGTCAAAAATAAAGCTGCACGGGCGAACGTGCGGCAGAAAAGTTAGAAATATGTCAATTATATATTCTCAAATGAGGCCGTGCATCGTTTCTTCTATGGTCGGGTAGGCAATGCACCGGTTTTCTCTCCCACAAGAGAGCGATGTGTCAATTTCTGGATGCAGTACCTCCGATCCGTGCAGGTTCACATTGATTTTGACGCCTAGCGATGATGCGTGCAAAATCCAGCTGCACGGTGATGAAAAACTGTGCTGCGTGGGGTTTGTGCCATTTTCAGCAGCCGCAAGTGGATATTGTGTCATTTCTTCAGCTGCAAAGCAGGTGATGCATCGATTTCTCAACCACAATGCAGGTGGAACATCCATTTTCAGCTGTGATGCAGGTGGCGCATCATTTTTAAAGTCGGATTGCAGGTGGTGTGTCGATATTTTCCCCGCACAGCTCCTGTGCGTGGATTTCCACGTAGGTTCCACCAGCTTCACCTTTCAAGGGACCAGGGACTGGGGACGGCACCACTTGGCAGTGCAAGAGTTTCAGCAGAGAGACCAGGTGCTGGCAGAGGAAATCTTTGATGGCCCTGAGACTTCAAAATAAGAGGAAAACTCAGTCCAAGCCCTTGGAGGCACTTCACTAGCAGGAATATACCACAAAGTCCAGCCTTTGTCCTCTTTTAGGCAGAAGCAGCAACTGCAGACCAACGCAGCAAAGCACAGTCACAGGCAAATGGGCAATACTCCTCCTCTAGCTCTTGAGCTTGTCTCCTTTGGAGAGGTTCCTCTTGTATCCAGAAGCAATCTAAAAATCTGGGGTTTTGGGTCCAATACTTATACCCCTTTCTGCCTTTGAAGTAGGCAAACTTAAAAGGAACGTCTCTGTTGTTCACAAGATCCTGCCTTGCCCAGACTCTCCCCAGGGGATTGGAGACTGCATTGTGTGAAGGCAGGCACAGCCCTTTCAGGTGTAAGTGACCACTCCTCCTTCTACCCTAGCCCAGATGGCCCATCAGGATATGGAGGCTACACCCTAGCTCTCTTTCTGTGACTGTCTAGTGTAGATTCACAAACAGCCTACTGTCAGTCTGACCCAGTGAGGGAATACACAAGCAGGCAGAGTCACAGAATGATTCAAGCAAGAAAATGCCCACTTTCTAAAAGTGGCATTTTCAAACTGACAATCTAAAAAACAACTTTTCCAAAAGAAGTATTTTTAAATTGTGAGTTTAGAGACCCCACACTATACATCTCGATCTGCCTCCAAAAGGGAAACTGCCCCAATGTTAACCTATGAGAGAGATAGGCCTTGCAACATTGAAAAACTAATTTGGCAGTATTTCACTGTTAGGAGATAAAAACACACTAGTAAATGTCCTACCTTTAACATGCACTGTACCCTGCCCATGGGGCTACCTAGGGCCTACCTTAGGGGTGCCTTACATGTATAACAAGCATTTTCAATGCAATGGATCTCACATTTTTTTGAGTTAGAGCGACTGGCATTGTACATTCATAACTGGACTTTTCTTGCTACACAGATTGGTCAACCCTGCCACATAATTTCATCTTTTCCTGCCATGTCATTCAAGTGGTCCAGGATTTAACTAAAGCACCTCCAGTTACCTTATTCCTCTATCTTAGAAAAATATACATTTATCATTTAAACCTTTAACAGAAATAAACTTTTGGCATGAGAGTGTAATGCTCAAAGCACCATAAGAAAAATATATTTTGGGATGGATTGGAGGGTGAAAGGAAAGAGGGAGTCAGGAGTAAATATGGAGCAGACAAGTTGCGTAGTTACATTGTCATGGGCTCCGGAGAAAGAAGGGAAAATGGTTGACTGCAATTTCAGTAGGAAAATAGAGCAATAATTAGAGTTGAGTGAAGCCCATAGGTTTCTGGGCCCGGCGCCACTGCACCTGTTGCTCTTTTGATAACTAGACCTCAGGAGAGAAAGCGGATGGGGCAGAAAAAGAGAAGCAAAATGAATACAACAAACAAAAGGAAGAAAGAGAAAGGGGTCACAAAGAAATAAAAGAAGGAATGGAAATGAAGAACCAGAAAATGAAAACAAAACTAAGAGAATAGAGCAAGCATGATACAAAGGAAAAAAAGGAAGGAAGCTACTGAATGAAAGATAAAGAGGAAAAAAATAATGAAAGAAGTGTGAAAAAAAATTAACATCAGAGAAAAAAGAGAGATGGTGAGAGAAACGCGCAATAAAAGAACCAGGGCATGTATGAACTAACACATTTCCCACAGACACAGAACTGGAAAACAACTTTAACACTTAGGGTCCCGACTAGTAACTTGTAGCTTTCACATACAGATAGGAAAAAGAGGGATTTATAGTAAAACATGAAATGACAGATAAAGATAAGAAAAACAGCAGAGGAAGGTAGAAAGATCTAAAAACAAAGTGAAAGGAGGTTTACTGAGTCAAAGGAAAGAGCAAATAAAAAAGACAAAGAAAGAATGAAGGGAAGAGAAAATAGCGTGAAAGAATGAACACCTGATGAAAAAAGAGAGGAATTAAACAAGGAAGGAAATATAAAAGTTTTTATAAGTTTGAATGAGGAAGTAGCAAGAGGAAGAGGGAAATAAAAAAAAAGGAGAGGAGTAGAAATAAACAGTTGTAAGAAAGAGCAAAACTGTTAATATGTGGATTTTAAGAGCTGGAAAGAGAAAAGTGAGGAAGAAAGAAAATATTGAGAGTAAAGGGAGTTAAGGAAAGAAAGGAGTGAGCTAAGTGAAGCAGACCCTCCCAAATAAAGATGGCATCTAAGAATGTGTTCCACTACATCCTCAAACAGAAGTCAGAGTGTGGAACAGCAGGAGGCACCGCAGAACAACAGGGGGTTCATTAGGTGTATGTGAACCCTGATACAGCATTATTGGGGCACTTCAGATCAGGATTAGGGATAAAGACAGAGCTTAATCCTGGCCCTGTGCTGGAATAACAGAAAGGCAGTGGGTGAGGATTGAGAAACGGAGTGCTGTGTAACTTCTTGTATTGGAATAATGGGGCCCTGCAGGTTAGGGAGGATTGGAAGATTGCAGCAATTATTGCATAATTTTAACACATATTGTGAAAACAAGGGACTGGAGATTAATGCTACTAAGACCAAATATAGGGGGATCAGACCCCACAAGTCATTCAGAGGGGATTTATTTCTGTAGCAGAAGATGCTTGAACCTGTACCAAAACTTTAGTGTCTGGCTATTATGCTTGATAGTAAATGATCCTGTACTTCTCACATTCAAAACAAAGGGCAGTACTTCTGCATAGAGCTATGGCAATCTTCAAAAATCATCAGGCAACATTGCCCAGACCAGTCTTCCCGCTATTGACCTCTATAACTTAAAAGCACAAGTAGTGGCCCTATATGGTGCCAACATTTGGGGGACATTCAAATGTGAAAAGGCTGACCAAGAGTGAGAATACGTGTCCCAAAAGCACTCCCCTTATCCCCATGTTCTATGATGTTGCACTCAGGAGAGAAGAGCATATAGCAGTGTTAAGGCCTCTTCTCTTCTGGGAGAGGATTGGGACAGTACAGGAGCTTGCGCCATGTCAGAAGGGTATGAGAGAACTTTTGGAACTAGATGAGAACACCACTTTTCCCTGGTTCAGGTATATTGAATCTTGGCTCACCAAACTGTGGCTTTGGACTTTCTGAACTGACGCTTCCTTCCTAACATTGTCTTCCAAAACACAATTAAAATTAATATTTTGGGATAATATTATCACTAGCTTACATCACAGCTCTCGTTTAGGTAGATTATCAACAAAAAATTTTAACTGTAAACTCTGACCCTATTTTGAGAGTGTCTGGACACCCCCCAATCCCAAATGGCCTAGACCCTGTACATAAAGTTCTGTTATGACATATTATAAATATAGGGGCTTATTTACAAGCTCCATGCGCCAACAGTGAGTCACCTTTGTGGTGCTCTGGCACTGCAGAGTGCAGACCCTTATCTACGAAGCCATGCACAGCTTTTCATAGCCTCATAGATAAGGTGTAAGGAAATGCAGCACAAGTCACTGTGTTTCCTTACACCACAATAGGGGAGAGCTCCATGGGCATTGTGGTGGGTTTTCCCATGCAAAATCCATAGGTTTTGGCACATTCTGAGTTTTACAAAGATGTGTAAACTTGAGAAGGCATCAAAATCATACACCTCCTCAAGGGAGGAGATTCGAGGAGAAATACATTTATTTCTCCATGTTTTTTCTCCTACTGCGTGTGCTGCATTCTGGAAAAAAACCTCCATGGATTGTTTCTGTGCAGGTGCCTCTTCCTACATATAACAGCCCTGCCAACAAGGCAGACACCCTTGCATCATGGTACAAGGGTGCCTGCGTTGGTGCTAGTGGTATAGAAAAGAAAAGTAGAGAACAGTATGGGAGGCAGGAGTGTTATAGAGAAAAGCAGTAGAGTCAGGAGTTGTGTGGAGCAGAGCAATAGAGTCAGGAGTAGTATAGAGAAGAGCAGTAGAGTCAGGAGTGGGATAGAGAAGAGCAGTAGAGTCAGGAGTGGGATAGAGAAGAGCAGTGGAGTCAGGAGTAGTATAGAGAAGAGCAGTAGAGTCAGGAGTGGGATAGAGAAGAGCAGTAGAGTCAGGAGTAGTATAGAGCAGAGCAGTGGAGTCAGGAGAGGTAAAGAGAGGAGCAGTAGAGTCAGGAGTGGTATAAATATGAGCAGTGGAATCAGGAGTGGTATAGGGAAGAGCAGTAGAGTCAGGAGTAGTATTGAGAAGAGCAATGGAGTCAGGAGTGGTATAGAAAAGAGACGTAGAGTGAAGCATGTGAAAGAGGAGCAGTTGAGAGAAGAATAAGAGAGCAAGGAGTAGAAGAAAGAACAGAAGAGGAAAGAACTGTAGAGAGAATAACAGTGGGCTGATGAACTGTACAGAGAAGATTGATGCTAGGAAACATGGTGAAAGAAGGAGAGATGGAGAAAAGAGCTGCATAAAGAATTGTGGACAGCGAGGAGCGCTAGAAAAGAGTGGTACAGAGAGGTCCAGTGGAGTCAGGAGTGGTACGGTGAAGTGCGGGAGTGAGGAGTGATAGAAAAAAGAGTGGCAAGAAATAAGAGATTAAGGGCCAGATGTAGCAAAGGGTTTTTCCCATTCTGTGTCAATGGGAAAATGTGTTCGTACATATGGCCTAAGGCATATTAGAGAGAACAGCAATAGAAAGAATAGGGTAGAGTGGAGATCAGTAGAGCTATCAGCAGTATGGAGATGAGTGTACGTAGGACAGAAGTAAAATGAGGAGTGCTAGAGAAGAGCTGTAGACTGAGGAGTCACAGAGAAAATAGTGCGGGGGAAGAAAAATAGGAGCAGTAGAAGAGGGAGTAGGAGGATGATATGAGAGGGAGGAAAGGGGTTCTATATGAGGCACCTTAATGTAACCTACAAGAGATGGTAGTTTCAGCTGTGTGCAGTTTCTCTGAAGATATTGGAAGCTTTTTCCCTTTAGTTCCAAAGGAGTCAAGCAATCTATAAGGATAATTCAGTGTGAGGATCTGTGAACAGCCTGTGGCAGTTGTGCTGTTAGCTCAGGATGGCTGTGTTTTTAGTTCAATCCTGTTGGTGTTTTACAGATGCACCACATCTGGGGACCTGCCCCAAAGAAATAGATGCGTGCAATCTGCCCCTGCCTCCCCCACATTGCCAAAGTGACACAGACTGTCCGAAGAATAAGAAGTGCTGCAACCTCTGTGGGAAACAATGTGTGTCTGCTGTGAGAGGTAAAGTATCTTCAAACAATCTACCATCTTGGGGGTCTGGAGTCAGTTACTAAGCTCTACTGTTTCCTTTCCACATACAGCACCCAAAAACCTTTGAGTGAGTTGTTGGGATTTAGAAGACCAACATTACAGAATACTAAATGAGATAGCATAACACGACATGACATAGCATAACATAACATTGCATAAGATAAGATCAAATGACATGATATACCATAGCATAAAATTACATTAAATAGAATAACATGGCATGACATAGCATAATACAACATTACATAAGATAGCATGACATGACATGACATAGCATTACATAATATTACATAAGATAAATGACATGGCATAACATAACTTTATAATTCAATTGGCCTCACATAATATGATTTCTTTCTCCTGCTGTTCTCATCTTTTTCTTGCTTTGCACAATTTAAGGAGTATATAATTGATTGCACTTAAATATGAATTAAAAACACAATTCAAAATTCTCAAGTATAAAGAACAAAAACGTTCTATTATAGCGTTAGAACCCACCGTAGCAGGCTCTACCGGCTATTAAACGCCCACTCCCACGTTAAAGGCCCGAGCGTTAGGCGAGGGCCTTTCACAAGAGAGAGGGCATCTAATAGCCGGTAGAGCCTGCTATGGCGGGTTCTAAGGCTTTTAGATCATTCTGCCATTAGAGGGCAGAATGTTCTCCTAAATGTTCTCCTAAATGAAACAAAGGCTTCACAGAACCGGAGGGGATTAAAATCCCCTCAGGCTCCATGAGGCTTTGTTCACAGCTGCTGCTGTTAACAAAGAAGATTGGAATGTTGCCGCTGTGGGCGGAGCACTCCATTGTTTGCAATGGAGCTGCCAATGTTCCAATGTTCTAATCCATATTATCTTCCATTATTACACAGTGACAGTCAGTACTGTGTAGTTATGATTCACACTACACTTTCCACAGAAAAATCTTTTTTATTTGCCCATAAATGTGGCCTTTTTGGATGAACGTGTGCCACATTTGGCCTTTGTCTACTGCAGTGAGGTGAGATTGACATTTAAAAAACATGCCAGTGAAAGGGTTTGAAATTGTTTTGTATATATTAGCCATTTGAAGTCACAATTTTGTAAAATGATTTCTGTCAACTAGATTGCCTGATAAAGGGTATAAATTTTCCCTGAAAGTTTTATAATCACAATTTTGTAAAAAAAGACAACAAAAACGAAGCTGAGGAAAAATAATTTCTACAGAAATGGGAGGGCACTGTGAGACGTGCCACACTATACTCCAGGTGGGTGCTCAGGGCTCTCTGAAACAAGCACTTGCAATGTAACAGGGTCCCGCATTCCTCAGAGTGAGAGCTATTAGCAGTTGATAACTCCTAACCAGATTTTTCTTGCCGTATTAAATGGAAAAAAACTGCACAATCAAGTTGCTTACAGTTCACTCGTAGTGATGCAAAGTTATGCAAAGTGCTCGACTTCTGCCAAGCGAGATCGCGCTGCGAAAAAAAGATAAAAACTAGTTCATAAATTTAGGAAGGGCCTAGCGCCATCTAGTGTCACATAAGCATCATTTTTTAAGGTATGTGGAGGTAGATTGGCAAAAACGCTGTTCCCAATTTACAAGGTGGTGCAATGCATGCAAAATCATCAGGCAACATTGCCCAGACCAGTCTTCCCACTATTGACCTCTATAACTTAAAAGCACAAGTAGTGGCCCTATATGGTGCCAAAATTTGGGGACATTCAAATGTGAAAAGGCTGACCCAGAGTGAGAATACGTGTCCAAAAAGCACTCCCCTTATCCCCATGTTCAATGATGTTGCACTCGGAGAGAAGAGCATGTAGCAGTGTTAAGGCCTCTTCTCTTCTGGGTGAGGATTGGGACAGTACAGGAGCTTGCGCCATATCAGAAGGGTATGAGAGAACTTTTGGAATTAGATGAGAACACCACTTTTCCCTGGTTCAGGTATATTGAATCTTGGCTCACCAAACTGTGGCTTTGGACTTTCTGAACTGACCCTTCCTTCCTAACATTGTCTTCCAAAACCCAATTAAAATTCATATTTTGGGATAATATTATGACTACCTTACATCACAGCTCTCGTTTAGGTAGATTATCAACAACATTTTTGAAATGTAAACCCTGACCCTATTTCGAGAGTGTCTGGATACCCCCCAATCCCAATTGGCCTGGACCCTGTACATAAAGTTCTGTTATGATATATTATAAATATAGGGGCATATTTACAAGCTCCATGCGCCGACAGTGAGTCACATTTGTGGTGCTCTGGCACTGCAGAGTGCAGACCCTTATCTACAAAGCCTGCACAGCTTTTCATAGCCTCGTAGATAAAGTGTAAGGCAATGCAGCACAAGTCACTGTGTTTCCTTACACCACGAGAGGAGGGAGCTCCATGGGCATTGTGGTGGGTTTTCCCATGCAAAATCCATGGGTTTTGGCACATTCTGAGTTTTACAAAGATGTGTAAACTTGAGAAGGCATCAAAATCATACACCTCCTCAGGGGAGGAGGTTCGAGGAGAAATATATTTATTTCTCCATGTTTTTTCTCCTACCCATTGTGCTGCATTCTGCAGCACACATACAAAGAGGAAAAACACCTCCATGGATTGTTTCTGTGCAGGTGCCTCTTCCTGCATAAATCAGCCCTGCCAACAAGGCAGACACCCTTGCACCATGGTGCAAGGGTGCCTGCGTTGGTGATACTGGTATAGAAAAAAAAGTAGGGAACAGTATGGGAGGCAGGAGTGTTATAGAGAAAAGCAGTAGAGTCAGGAGTGGGATAGAGAAGAGCAGTAGAGTCAGGAGTAGTATAGAGCAGAGCAATGGAGTCAGGAGTGGTAAAGAGAGGAGCAGTAGAGTCAGGAGTCGGATAGAGAAGAGCAGTAGAGTCAGGAGTGGGATAGAGAAGAGCAGTAGAGTCAGGAGTAGTATAGAGCAGAGCAGTAGAGTCAGGAGTGGTAAAGAGAGGAGCAATAGAGTCAGGAGTGGGATAGAGAAGAGCAGTAGAGTCAGGAGTAGTATAGAGCAGAGCAGTGAAGTCAGGAGTGGTAAAGAGAGGAGCAGTAGAGTCAGGAGTGGGATAGAGAAGAGCAGTAGAGTCAGGAGTGGGATAGAGAAGAGCAGTATAGTCAGGAGTAGTATAGAGCAGAGCAGTGAAGTCAGGAGTGGTAAAGAGAGGAGCAGTAGAGTCAGGAGTGGCATAGAGAAGACCAGTAGAGTCAGGAGTAGTATAGAGCAGAGCAGTGGAGTCAGGAGTGGTAAAGAGAGGAGCAGTAGAGTCAGGAGTGGGATAGAGAAGAGCAGTAGAGTCAGGAGTAGTATAGAGCAGAGCAGTGGAGTCAGGAGTGGTAAAGAGAGGAGCATTAGAGTCAGGAGTGGTATAAATATGAGAAGTGGAATCAGGAGTGGTATAGGGAAGAGCAGTAGAGTCAGGAGTGGTATTGATAGGAGCAGTGGAGTCAGGAGTGGTATAAAAAAGAGACATAGAGTGAAGCATGTGAAAGAGGAGCAGTTGAGAGAAGAATAAGAGATCAAGGAGTAGAAGAAAGAATGGAAGAGGAAAGAACAATAGAGCGAATAACAGTGGTCTGATGAACTGTAGAGAGAAGATTGATGCTAGAAAACATGGTGAAATAATGAGCGATGGAGAAAAGAGCTGTAGAAAAAATTCTGGACAGCGAGGAGCACTAGAAAAGAGTGGTATAGAGAGGTCCAGTGGAGTCAGGAGTGGTACGTTGAAGTGAAGGGGTGAGGAGTGATAGAAAAAAGAGTTGCAATAAATAAGAGATTAACGGCCAGATGTAGCAAAGGGTTTTTCCCATTCTGTTACAATGGGAAAATGTGTTCGTACATATGGCCTATGGCACATTAGAGAGAACAGCAATATAAAGAATAGGGTAGAGTGGAGATCAGTAGATCTATCAGCAGTATGGAGATGAGCGTACATAGGACAGAAGTAAAATGAGGAGTGCTAGAGAAGAGCTGTAGACTGAG
Source organism: Pleurodeles waltl (assembly GCF_031143425.1). Classification (NCBI taxonomy): domain Eukaryota; kingdom Metazoa; phylum Chordata; class Amphibia; order Caudata; family Salamandridae; genus Pleurodeles; species Pleurodeles waltl. The sequence continues at coordinate 56,451,858 of NC_090444.1, read as the reverse complement.
GAGTCACAGAGAAAATAGTGTGGGGAAGACAAATAGGAGCAGTAGAAGATGGAGAAGGAGGATGATATGAGAGGGAGGAAAGGGGTTCTATATGAGGCACCTTAATGTAACCTACAAGAGATGGTAGTTTCAGCTGTGTGCAGATTCTCTGAAGATATTGGACGCTTTTTCCCTTTAGTTCAAAAGGAGTCAAGCAATCTATAAGGATAATTCAGTGTGAGGATCTGTGAACAGCCTGTGGCAGTTGTGCTCTTAGCTCAGGATGGCTGTGTTTTTAGTTCAATCCTGTTGGTGTTTTAAAGATGCATCACATCCGGGGACCTGCCCCAAAATACTAGCTGCGTGCAAGCTGCCCCTGCCTCCCCCACAGTGCCAAAGGGACACAAACTGTCTGAAAACTGAGAAGTGCTGCAACCTCTGTGGGTTACAATGTGTGTCTGCTGTGAGAGGTAAAGTATATTCAAACAATCTACCATCTATCGGGTCTGGAGTCAGTTACTAAGCTCTACTGCTTCCTTTCCACATACAGCACCAGAAAAACCTTTGAGTGAGTTGTTGGGATTTAGAAGACCAACATTACAGAATACTACATGAGATAGCATAATACGACATGACATAGCATAACATAGCATTGCATAAGATAAGATAAAATGATATGATAAACCATAGCATAAAATTACATTAAATAGAATAACATGGCATGACATAGCATAATACAACATTACATAAGATAGCATGACATGACATAGCATTACATAACATTACATAAGATAAATGACATGGCATAACATAACTTTATAATTCTATTGGCCTCTCGTAATATGATTTCTTTCTCCTGCTGTTCTCATCTTTTTCTTGCTTTGCACAATTTAAGGAGTATATAATTGAGTGCACTTGAATATGAATTAAAAACACAATTCAAAACTCCCAAGTATAAAGAACAAAAACGTTCTATTCCATATTATCTTCCATTATTACACAGTGACAGTCGCTACTGTGTAGTTATGATTCACACTACACTTTCCACAGAAAAATCTTTTTTTATTTGCCCATAAATGTGGCCTTTTTGGATGAGCGTGCGCCAAATTTGGCCTTTGCCTACTGCAGCAAGGTGAGGTCCAGGTTGTTACACTTCATGCAAACCTGTGCACATTAAAAAGGTTAAGGTGATAGGGAGTCAAAAAATGAGCTTTCCCATTTTAGATCCCATTATACATTTTGCTCTCAGTTACAACAACTGAACCTATTCACACTTTGAAACTGGACATTTTCTGGGAGAGCATGCTTCTGTAAATCCTTTCAGTAATTTTTGAGTGACTGACATTTAAAAAACATGCCAGTGAAAAGGTTTGAAATTGTTTTTCATATATTAGGCATTTGAAGTCACAATTTTGAAAAATGATTTCTGTCAACTAGATTGCCTGATAAAGGGTATAATTTTTCCCTGAAAGTTTGATAATCACAATTTTGTAAAAAAAAAACTACAAAAACGAAGCTGAGGAAAAATGATTTCTACAGAAATGGGTGGGCACTGTGAGACGTGCCACACTATACTCCAGGTAGGTGCTCGGAGCTCTCTGAAACAAGCATTTGCAATGCAACAGGGTCTTGCATTCCTCCGAGTGAGAGTTATTAGCAGTTGTTAACTCCTAACTGGATTTTTCTTGCCACTTTAAATGGAAAAAAACGCACGATCATGTTGCTTACAGTTCACTCGTAGTGAAACCTATCGGCAAAAGTGCAATTATCTACGTAACCATCAAAAGTGTAATTAACTATGTAACAGGGTCGATGTTATGCAAAGTGCTCGACTTCTGCCAAGAGAGATTGCGTTGCGAAAAAAAGATAAAAAGTAGTCCATAAACCTGACAGGAAACAGCAAGCCTCACATGTTTTCAGTACTTGGTCGTTGCGCTCTAGGAGGGCTAGCCACCAGAAAAGGCATGACGTATGCGTGCCTTCCACCAATGAAAGCAAGCAGATTTTAACAGGCAAGCCCACAAACCAATGAAAGACACTGATGTGACATGGATGGGGCGTCAAGCCCTTTTCTAACTCCTAAATCGTCTCACAAATGGAACGCATGCGCAAGCACATGCGATGCAGGCTCGACCCTAACAAGAAAAACGAGGACACATTCAGGAAAAAGGAATGCCCAAATTTAGGAAGGGCCTAGCGCCACCTAGTGTCACATTAGCATAATTTTTTATGGTATGTGGAGGTAGATTGGCAAAAACGCTGTTCCCAATTTACAATGCATGCAAAATCATCAGGCAACATTGCCCAGCCCAGTCTTCCCACTATTGACCTGTATAACTTAAAAGCACAAGTAGTGGCCCTATATGGTGCCAAGATTTGGGTACATTCAAATGTGAAAAGGCTGACCCAGAGTGAGAATACGTGTCCCAAAAGCACTCCCCTTATCCCCATGTTCTATGATGTTGCACTCAGGAGAGAAGAGCATGTAGCAGTGTTAAGGCCTCTTCTCTTCTGGGTGAGGATTTGGACAGTACAGGAGCTTGCGCCATATCAGAAGGGAATGAGAGAACTTTTGGAACTAGATGAGAACACCACTTTTCCCTGGTTCAGGTATATTGAGTCTTGGCTCACCAAACTGTGGCTTTGGACTTTCTGAACTGACCCTTCCTTCCTAACATTGTCTTCCAAAACCCAATTAAAATTCATATTTTGGGATCATATTATGACTAGCTTACATCACAGCTCTCGTTTAGGTAGATTATCAACTACATTTTTTAAATGTAAACCCTGACTCTATTTCAAGAGTGTCTGGATACCCCCCAATCCCAATTGGCCTAGACCCTGTACATAAAGTTCTGTTATGATATATTATAAATATAGGGGCATATTTACAAGCTCCATGCGCCGACAGTGAGTCACCTTTGTGGTGCTCTGGCACTGCAGAGTGCAGACCCTTTTCTACGAAGCCATGCACAGCTTTTCATAGCCTCGTAGATAAAGTGTAAGGTAATGCAGCACAAGTCACTGTGTTTCCTTACACCACGATAGGAGAAGCTCCATGGGCATTGTGGTGGCTTTTCCCATGCAAAATCCATGGGTTTTGGCACATTATGAGTTTTACAAAGATGTGTAAACTTGAGAAGGCATCAAAATCATACACCTCCTCAGGGGAGGAGGTTCGAGGAGAAATATATTTGTTTCTCCATGTTTTTTCTCCTACTATGTGTGCTGCATTCTGCAGCACACATACAAAGAGGAAAAACACCTCCATGGATTGTTTCTGTGCAGGTGCCTCTTCCTGCATAAATCACACCCTGCCAACAAGGCAGACGCCCTTGCACCATGGTACAAGGGTGTCTGCGTTGGTGCTAGTGGTATAGAAAAAAAGGTAGGGAACAGTATGGGAGGCAGGAGTGTTATAGAGAAAAGCAGTAGAGTCAGGAGTGGGATAGAGAAGAGCAGTAGAGTCAGGAGTAGTATAGAGCAGAGCAGTGGAGTCAGGAGTGGTAAAGAGAGGAGCAGTAGAGTCAGGAGTGGGATAGAGAAGAGCAGTAGAGTCAGGAGTGGGATAGAGAAGAGCAGTAGAGTCAGGAGTAATACAGAGCAGAGCAGTGGAGTCAGGAGTGGTAAAGAGAGGAGCAGTAGAGTCAGGAGTGGTATAAATATGAGCAGTGGAATCAGGAGTGGTATAGGGAAGAGCAGTAGAGTCAGGAGTGGTATTGATAAGAGCAGTGGAGTCAGGAGTGGTATAGAAAAGAGACGTAGAGTGAAGCATGTGAAAGAGGAGCAGTTGAGAGAAGAATAAGAGAGCAAGGAGTAGAAGAAAGAATGGAAGAGGAAAGAACAATGGAGCGAATAACAGTGGACTGATGAACTGTAGAGAGAAGATTGATGCTAGAAAACATGGTGAAATAAGGAGCGATGGAGAAAAGAGCTGTAGAAACAATTCTGGACAGCAAGGAGCACTAGAAAAGAGTGGTATAAAGAGGTCCAGTGGAGTCAGGAGTGCCACGTTGAAGTGAAGGGGTGAGGAGTGATAGAAAAAAGAGTGGCAAGAAATAAGAGATTAAGGGCCAGATGTAGCAAAGGGTTTTTCCCATTCTGTGTCAATGGGAAAATGTGTTAGTACATATGGCCTAAGGCACATTAGAGAGAACAGCAATAGAAAGAACAGGGTAGAGTGGAGATCAGTAGAGCTATCAGCAGTATGGAGATGAGTGTACGTAGGACAGAAGTAAAATGAGAAGTGCTAGAGAAGAGCTGTAGACTGAGGAGTCACAGAGAAAATAGTGCGGGGGAAGACAAATAGGAGCAGTAGAAGAGGGAGAAGGAGGATGATATGAGAGGGAGGAAAGGGGTTCTATATGAGGCACCTTAATGTAACCTACAAGAGATGGTAGTTTCAGCTGTGTGCAGTTTCTCTGAAGATATTGGAAGCTTTTTCCCTTTAGTTCCAAAGGAGTCAAGCAATCTATAAGGATATTTCAGTGTGAGGATCTGTGAACAGCCTGTGGCAGTTGTGCTGTTAGCTCAGGATGGCTGTGTTTTTAGTTCAATCCTGTTGGCGTTTTACAGATGCACCACATCTGGGGACCTGCCCCAAAATACTAGCTGCGTGCAAGCTGCCCCTGCCTCCCCCACAGTGCCAAAGCGACACAAACTGTCCGAAGACTAAGAAGTGCTGCAACCTCTGTGGGAAATAATGTGTGCCTGCTGTTAGAGGTAAAGTATCTTCAAAAAATCTACCATCTTGGGGGTCTGGAGTCAGTTACTAAGCTCTACTGTTTCCTCTCCACATACAGCACCCAAAAACCTTTGAGTGAGTTGTTGGGATTTAGAAGACCAACATTACATTATACTACATGAGATAGCATAACACGACATGACATAGCACAACATAACATTACATAAGATAAGATAAAATGACATGATGTACCATAGCATAAAATTACATTAAATAGAATAACATGGCATGACATAGCATAATACAACAATACATAAGATAGCATGACATGACATGCCATGCTGGAGGGGGGGTGGCGTCTGCACCTGTAGATGCGGGGGGCACAGATGGGGCCGCCACCACAAGGGAGCTCCCATCAGAGGACGCGTCAGTTTCGCTTGTGTCAGCTCCTGTCCCTGCCATGGAGCTCCCTTCGCCCTCCGTCCCACAGGTGAACTCAGAGTCCGTAGTGTCGCTCTGCAGGGCCATGTGGGATGCAGCTCCCTCCTGCTCCAATGCCACTGCTCCTCCACCTGATGATGCTAATGCATACATGTACAGGGAGACCAAAAAAAGGGGGGGGGAGACAGAAGAAAGACAAGTTGAGTGCATGCATTACCGCTACTACGGCGGACACGACAGACACAGAAGCACCCTGCACTAAGCCGTGCATTTGGGGTCCACTATTCAATGCCTGGTAAATGGCCTACAAGGCTATGTCCGATATCTGCACACATGGATGTCACAGGAGCCGGACTAGGTGTAGTTGGCACTGTACCCAGGTGGGGAAGGTGCCACAGGTTCTGCATGAAAAAGGGGACTTACTAGCACACTCGCCCTGGCCTAGGGAAACACACAGCCCGCCTCCCCCACCCAGACATCTCCACTGCACGCTGAATCAGCAGAATGAGAGTATACTCACCCCCTTGTTGCTGCTGTGACGCCCTCAAGCGCCCATCCAACTCTGGTTCCGCCACCACCAGGATCCTGAACATCAGGGGGGACATGGTGCGACGGGCACCCCTCCCACGTTGGGAGGCCATCCCCAGCTAGGCCTCCTCCGTCTTCTTGCTCCAGCGGCGAATGTCCGCCACATGCACCGCTGCCAAAGACAGGATGGCCACAAGCACAGCTGCCAAAGACAGGACGGCCACAAGCACCGCTGCCAAAGACAGGACTGCAACAAACACCGCTGCCAAAGACAGGACCGCCACATGCACCACTGCCAAAGACAGGACCGCCACAAGCACTGCTGCCAAAGACAGGACTGCCACATGCAGGATGAAGCACTCTGGGCACCAAGCCACCTCCAGAACCAGTGGAGTATCACATTCACTACCTCTGTCCTTTGCAGGATGAAGCACTCTGGGCACAAAGACCCCTCCAGAACCAGTGGAGAAAGGCATCCACTACCTCTGTCCTTGGCAGGATGAAGCACTCTGGGCACCAAGCCCCCTCCAGAACCAGTGGAGAAAGGCATCCACTACCTCTGTCCTTGGCAGGATGAAGCACTCTGGGCACCAAGCCCCCTCCAGAACCAGTGGAGACTGTTATCTACTTGAGAGACTGTGGCTTTGCACTCCCCAGGATATAGCAGTGTGCAACCCACCCTCTGTAGTGACTTGAGAGACTGTGGCTTTGCACTCCCCAGGATGTAGCAGTGGGCAAACCACCCACTGTAGAGACTTGAGAGACTGTGGCTTTGCACTCCCCAGGATATAGCAGTGGGCAACCCATCCACTGTAGAGACTTGAGAGACTGTGGCTTTTCACTCCCCAGGATTGCACAGTGGGCAAACCACCCACTGTAGAGACTTGAGAGACTGTGGCTTTGCACTCCCCAGGATATAGCAGTGGGCAACCAACCCACTGTAGAGACTTGAGAGACTATGGCTTTGCACTCCCCAGGATTGAACAGTGGGCATGGGGCCCCCTCGTGGATTTGGCGTTGTGCACTCAACCGGCTGAGGTGCCCCCTCTTTCCCTTCCCCGTGGTGCCTGTTTTATTTCAATCTGATGCCCCTGCAGTGTTCTCTCCGTCACGTTTGGATATCTTGTGTGGGCCTCGCCCATGCAGTGTGGGCCCAGTGGTCCACGGACTTTAATGGTGGAATACCCTGGACTAATATTCTTGGTGTATATATTTGTAAATAGTGTATGTATATTATTTGACCACTGAATTTTAATATATTGCAATCATTTATCTCATTTCCTTTTGTCTTTGCATTCTTCTGGAGGATTGGGGGGGGTGTAACTGTAATGTATCATGATGTATTTGTGTGTGTGTTGTAGTGGGTGAGGGTGGGGGTGTTGCGTGTTGCATGTGTGTGTTCTGTTTTTTCCCTCCCCCTCCCCTGTGTCGTAGGTGCAGTACTCACTGTGGTCTTCTGGGCCGGCGTTCGTGCTCCTGGTAGAGGAGCAGGAAGATGAAGGCTGGGAATCTGTGAAGGTCTGGTTCCATGGCGTCCTGGTCTCTCGTGGGGTGTGCAGAGGTGAGCGTTTTCCCTTCGGAGTCCTGTTTCCGCCGTGTTTTTGTTTGCGGTGAATCCGCCCCGGAAAAGGTGGTGGATTGGCCTGATGTAATACTGTGGGTGGTACATTGTCTCCTGCCTGTCTGTTGGCGGTGACCGCCGTGGTGTTTGTTGGTACCGCCATGGCCGTCGGAGTGTTAAAGTGGCTGTCTTTGTTGGCGGTTTCCGCCACGGCTGTAATTCAATTTTTTCATAACGCCGGCCTATTAGCGGTCTTACCGCCGCTTTAACACCGACCGCCAGGGTTGTAATGACCACCATAACCTTTCCAAATGTGTGTTAGAAATTGTTTTTTTCAGTTGGCAGTCAGGTTACCCCCTGTCCAAGAAATGACCCTCACTCTAGTCAAGGTAAAAGAGAATCACCCTCAGTTAATCCCTGCTCACCCCCTTGGTAGCTTGTAGGAGCAGGCAGGCTTAACTTCAGAAGCAATGCATAAAGTATTTGTACCAACACACACAGTAATACAATGAAAACACTACAAAATAACACAACACAGGTTTAGAAAAATAATACCAAATAGGATAAAATCCACAACATACAGTTAAAAAACATAAAAAACATGAATTTACCACTTAATAGCATGAAAACAGTGCCTTGAGGCACAAATACTGCAAGTTGGTATTATCCGTGATGGAGTCGTTTCCTTCAATGCAACGCCAATGGCGTCGTTTACGGACTCGTTCGACCTCCAAGTACAGTACCTTAAGAAACAAGTAGAAAACAGGCTGATGCACGGAGTTGGGGAGAGCGGCTTCGTTGTGTCTGATGCTGCATCAGTTATGGTGCCACGGGACAGAAGGACAGAGGCGTCACGCAGCGGCGTCGGGCCCTCACTACAGCGCAGTTTAGGTGAAGCGGTATCAGATGCGAAGTCGGTCCCTTTGTTCTGACAGATGCAAAGTCCGGCGGAGTCACGATGCTACGGGGCAACCTCACCGGGTTGTGATGATGTCACAGGGCTGCAGGCGCTGCAATGGCATCGGACCGTCATGGATGTTGGACTTACGACACGCCAGTGTCAGCAAAGTCGGGAGGGATCAGCAGCTGGAGCGATGTGAAGCCTACAGTGTTGTCGGACTTCTACAAGGGCAATAGCCTTGGGGCAGGTGGCGTTGTAGTTCCGGGGTAGTGGCCTTAGCTTACTGGGTCATCAGGATCGCACTCAGTGAGGTCCACGGCCTCGGGGCAAGCAGTGTCATGGTTCCAGGCAGCTGCATCCTTTGCGAAGTCGCACAGCATCGTCCAACGTCGTTAGACTGGTTTTTGTCCAGGAATTCACTTCCAGGGGTCCAAGAACTGGAATGGCACCCTCTTGCAAGCTAGAGTCCACAGCAAGTAGACTCAGGTCTGGCTGGTGAAGCCTTTGTTGTCCCTGAGGCTTCAAAACAGGAGGCAAGCTCTAATCCAAGCCATTAGAGTTACTTCTCAAGCAGGAATATACCACAATGTCCAGTCTCCTTTCCCTTGCACAGGAAGAAGATGCAACTGCTGGATAGCCCAACCCAGCATAGTCACAGGCCAGGGCAGCACTTCTCCTCAGCTCTTTAGCTCTTCTTCAGGCAGAGGTTCCTCCTGAATCCTTGAAGTAATCTAATTTTCAGATGTTTTGGGTCCACTACTTATACTCCTTTCTGCCTTTGAAGTAGGTAAACTTCAAAGAAAAGTCTCTCTTGTTTGAAATCTCCTGCCTTGCCCAGGCTAGGCCCCAGACACACACTAGGGGGGTGGAGACTGCATTGTGTGAGGGCAGGCACAGCCCTTTCAGGGTTAAGTGGCCACTCCTCCCCTCCCCTGAGCACAGATGGCCCATCAGGATATGCAGGCTACACCCCAGCTCTCTTTGTGTCACTGTCTAGAGAGAAGTGCCAACAGCCCAACTGTCAAACTGACCCAGACAGAGAATCCACAAACAAGCAGAGTCACAGAACGGTTTAAATGAGAAAATGCCTACTTTCTAAAAGTGGCATTTTCAAACACACAATCTAAAAACCAACTTTACTAAAATAGGTATTTTTAAGTTGTGAGTTCAGAGACTGCAAACTACAAATTTCCATCTGCTCCTAAAGGGAATTTGAGCTTTAATGACATTTAAAGCTAGCCCCTATGTTAACCTATGAGAGAGATAGGCCTTGCAACAGTGAAAACCGAATTTGGCAGTATTTCCCTGTCAGGACATGTAAAACACATAAGTACATTCCCACCTTTAACATACACTGCACCTGCCCATGGGGCTACCTAGAGCCTCCCTTAGGGGTGCCTTGCATAAATAAATAGGGACAGTTTAGGCTTGGCAAGTGGGTACACTTGCCAAATCGAATTGGCAGTTGAAAACTGCAAACAAAGACACTGCAGTGCAGGTCTGAGCCATGTTTACAGGGCTACTAATGTGGGTGGCACAACCAGTGCCACATGCCCACTAGTAACATTTGATTTACAGGCCCTGGACACCTCTAGTGCACTGTACTAGGGACTTACTAGTAAATCAAATATGCCAATAATGGAAATCCAATTACACATACATTTCACATAGGAGCACTTGCACTTTAGCACTGGATAGCAGTGGTAAAGTGCCCAGAGTATCAAAGACAGCAAAAACCAGTCCAGCACACATCAACAACTTGGGGAACAGAGGCAAAAAGTTAGGGGAGACCACACCAAGGATGGCAAGTCTAACAATGTGCAACATGGAGTTGGCCACAGGGCCCAGCCTGATGTAGACCTCATTGCCAGCCCCTCATTGTTAAACAACCCTACCTGAATGCTCAAACTCCCACAGACTCTAAAACCACACTACTTTTTTTAACGTATTTTTAATAGTACTGTTGCACTCCCATTGTAGCTCAGAGTCTTCTGGGCTGTCTGCTGCAGGAGTCCCACATGACCACAAGGGGTTCTTGTGGACTTCTGCAGGAGCTTTTGACTGCTCCTTCAAAGCCCGTCAGTGCATCAGGACCACTGAGTCCATAGTTCCAAGTAGGCTAATGAGGAAAAAGGGCTTCACAGATTTCTATGCTGTGGTCCCACCGGACTCCTATGGGACCAACCGTGCTGATATCTTTATATTTTAAACTTTCATGTCTCAAAAACATCTGAGCACATTTTCTCAAAATCATGAAAATATCATACTTTCTGGGTTAAGATCTTTATATAGTCACCACTAGGTAGTTATAGTTAGGACCATGTTTCCATAGAACTAGAGCTATTTAAGGGAAAAAAAACTATGGATATCTAGGGATGCAGCTCCTCCACAAATCTACTGCAGGTCAATCCACAGATCCACCCACCACAGGAAGAAACCGATTGGCTGGCCACAATCTGGCAGGGAGATTGTGGCCACCATTTTGCTTTATTGGGAAATGGTCCCCGGGGCTGAAATGAGGGCGACAAGGTACAAGATGGGGTCAGGGAAGATGTCCCTGACCCCAGGGCGATCGTATAAAGGTGCCTTAGATATACATACCTTGTAAAAAATGCATAAATAATATTTTTTATGTTTTCTGAGATCTGATGATCCCCAGCAGGGCTCAGAGCGGATCTCGGTGTAAATCTACCGGTGTATCTACAGATCTTGTAAAAAATATGCACAAATGCTTGTACACACTTTTGGCATCCCTCTACACACTCTCACACTCAGTCACAGACACTGTCACACCCAGTATCTCAGCCAGACACTCACTCTCAGAATCAGCCTCACAGCCAGACACACTATTTCATACCCAGTCTCACATCCAGACATAACCCTTTCACACCCAGTCTGACATTCTAGTACACCCTCTCACAACCAGACAGACACTATCACAACTGCTCTCATAACAATACAGACACTCTCACACCCACTCTCACACCCAGACAGGCACTCTCTATAGGAAAGTACCCTCTTTCTTGGCATTGTTACCCTCTTTTCTGCCTGATGCCAGCGTGTTTAATTGTGTTTACTGGGATCCTGCTAACTAGGGCCCCAGTGATTATGCTCTCACTCCCAAAACTCTGTATTTCATCCCACAATTGGCATACTGGCCTTCCATGTAAGCCCCTAGTTTATGGTACCTGGGTACCCAGGGCATTGGAGTTGCAGGGGATCCCTATAGGCTGCAGCAATTATTCTGTCACCTATAGGGTGCCCATGCAAAGGGTTCTGCAGGCCTGCCATTGAAGTCTGCATGAACTGGGTGCATGCACCCATTTTCATTTTAGATCAATGCACCAGGTCACTATAAGTCACCCCTATGGTAGGCCCTCTCAGCCCAGGGAACAGGATGCATGTGCCTGTGTGTGAGGGCACCCCTGCACTAGCAACGGTGCCCTTACAAACTTCAGACCCACTTTCCTGGACTTTGTGAGTGCAAGAACGCCATTTTACGTGTGTACTGGACATAGTTCACTACCTATGTCCAGCTACATAATGGTAACTCTAGATCTAGGCATGTTTTGTATCAAACATGTTGGAATCATCCCCCAATATTTTAGCAAGTATAGGTTGCATGATTCCATGCACTCTGGGGGCTTCTTAAAGGACCTCCAGCATTGCTTCCACATCCTTCTGAGGTTTTCCAGTCAGCCTCAGCTTCTGCCACCCCTCAGACAGGATTCTTCCCTCCTGTTGCTTGACCAGATCAAGGCCAGGAAGGCAGAGCAAAGGATTTCCTTTGGGAGAGGGGTCTTACACCCTATCCCTTAGGAAATAGGTGCTAAATGGCTTGGGAGGGGTAGCTTCCCCAAGCCAGTGGTATGCTTTGAAGGGCACATTTGGTGTCCTTCATGAATAAACCAGCCTACAACAGTTCAGGGACCTCCAGTCCCTGCTCAGGCACAAAACAGGACAATGGAAAGGGGAGTGACCACCCTGTCCATCACCACCCCAGGGTTGGTACCCAGAGCTCCTCCAGAGGGTCCCTGGGTTTTGCCATCTTGAATCTAAGGTTGGCAGGGAACTCAACTCTGGGAGCATCTGAGTGGCCAGGCCAGGCAGGTGACATCAGAGCCCCCTCCTGATAGGTGGTCACCAAGCTAGGTGACCAATCCCCCTTTCAGGTCTCTGTTTTGGGTGATTCCTCAGATTCGGCTTGCAAGATTCCAGCAAGATCCCTCTGCATCAGTTACTTCTACCTCTGACCAAAGAAACTGCTCCAGGACTCTCTAGGACCCGACAATCTGCAACAAAGTTAAACATTTTGCCTGCAACATTGTTTCTCTGGCCCCTTCCAGCTTTTGGAACATGTCCCCGGTTGTGCATCCTCTGCGGACAGCCCGTCTTCAGTCTGCACAGGAAAGAAGAAGGAATCTCCCTTGAAGTGAAGGAGTCACTCCCCTGCTTCTGCAGGCACCAACAGCAACGACAACTGGCTGCTTGAATCCCCGCTCCTGCTGAGCTGCGTGGATCCTGTAACAAAGGAAGTGGTCAGAAGTGGGTCAGACAGTCCTCTCTACCAGCTGTCCAACTTGGGTGGAGGTAAGCCCTTGCCTTCCCACGAAGGACAGTACCCCTGTGCACAGCATCCTTTGCAGTTGTCAAGGCTTGTTGACACTTTTTCCACTCCTTCCTGTGATTCACAGCAACCTGAGTGGCTCTCCTGCTTCGTGGGACTTCTCTTTGTAGCGCTGCATGGGCTCGATTTGCACCTTCTGTGTTCCCATCCTGTGGGACTTCTGTGCATGTTGCCTGTGCTTCTCTGGGCTCTCTGCGATGCTGAGACCCCCTCTGACTCCACCTCCCATGTTTAGTACTCCTGGACCTTGCTGATCCCCAGCAGATCCACTTTCCACCAACCGTGAGTCTTGCCTGTGCCAAGGTTTGTTGGTGGAATCCAGGCAAGCAAACCTGACTGCAATCTTCCTTTCGGCCTGGGACATCACCTGCATCCTCCAAGAACTCAACTCTAACTCCAACTCCAGGGCTGCAGTGCTATCTTTTCTTCTTCACCGTCGACCAACTCCTGCTATCTTCAGCTTGGTGGGTAGGGGCTCCTGCCCCCACTGGACTCTGCTGTGCCTTCTGGACTCAGTCCCCTCTTTCAACAGGTCTTCCTCCTCAGGAATCCACCGTTGGTTTCTTGCAGTCATCTCTGGGTTTTGCAATTCTCTTCTTTTCTTCTAAGTTGGTGTTCTGGGGAAATTCTAGTAATTTACTTCTGCTCTCCTGGTTGCTGGGGTGTGTTGTGGTACTTACCTTTGTGTGTTCCTGGTACCCCTATCAACCCGCTACACACTCCACTTACGTGGGTGGGGGTGACACTCTTGCATTCCATCTTTTTAGAGTATGGTTTGTGCTCCCCTGAGGTCCCCTATTCTCTATTGTGTTTTTAACTATTTTGACTGTTTTCTAAATATTGTTATGCCTATTTCTGATAACTAGTGTATATAACTTGTGTATTACTTCACCCAAAGGGAGTATTGCCTCTATAGTAATTTTGGTGTCGTGTTACCATAATAAAGTACCTTAATTTTTGTAACACTGAGGGGGTCATTCTGACCCTGGCGGTAGGTGATAAAGCGGCGGCCAACCCGCCAACAGGCTGGCGGTCCAAAAATTGGAATTCTGACCACCGCCGCTTTAGCACTCCGACCGCCACGGCGGCACAAACAAACAGCGCGGCGGTCACCGCCAACAGCCAGGCGGCAGACAATGTACCGCCCACACTATCACGACCCATCAATCCGCCACCTTTTCCGGGGCGGGAGCCCCGCCGATAAAAACACGGCGGAAACAGACATTTTCAATGGAAAACGCTCACCTCGAGACACTCCACGCGGAAACCGGGCATGATGGAACCCGAACTCCACATCCTCCCAGTCATTGCCTTCCTGCTCTTCTTCCAGGATCATGACCGTCGCCGCAGACGACAACGGTGAGTACTGCACCTACGACACAGGGGAGGGGGGAGGAGGAAAGGTTACGGGCACACACATACGCAACACACCCACCCCCACCCTCAACCCCACCCAAATACCTACACACCAATGCTGATTAAAAAGTCAGAGTGACACCGCCAAACCCCTCAAAAATAAATGCAAAGACAAAAGGCCATAATCGTAAAATTAAAACAAATTATATTAGTAAGTAAGTATAGCGAACTCAGCAATATAAAAATAAATATTTACACATTTTTAACAAAATATTTACAGTGAGCCAAAGTCCGGCACAGTTATACAACTGCAAATGTCCGTGGGCCAATGTCCAGTAACACACGGGCAAAGCCCACACACAAGACAGACTCCATTGGAGAGAACACTGCAGGGGCATCAAAGAAATTAAAAACAGGCACCTCAGGGGGAAGGGAAGGGGGGTTACCTCAGCCACATGAGTCCACGACGCCAGATCCACGAAGCTCCTCCATGCCCACTGTTCCATCCTGGGGAGTGCAAAGCCACAGTCTCTCAAGTCTCTACAGTGGTTGGTTTGTCCACTGTGCCATCCTGGGGAGTGCAAAGCCACAGTCTCTCAAGTCTCTACAGTGGTTGGTTTGTCCACTGTGCCATCCTGGGGAGTGCAAAGCCACAGTCTCACAAGTCTCTACAGTGGTTGGTTTGTCCACTGTGCCATCCTGGGGAGTGCAAAGCCACAGTCTCTCAAGTCTCTACAGTGGTTGGTTTGTCCACTGTGCCATCCTGGGGAGTGCAAAGCCACAGTCTCTCAAGTCTCTACAGTGGTTGGTTTGTCCACTGTTCCATCCTGGGGAGTGCAAAGCCACAGTCTCACAAGTGGATAACAGACTCCACTGGTCATGGAGGAGGCATGGAGGGCAGATCGCCTCGTGAAGCCATGCCGGACACAGATCCGGGGATACCAATGGGCAAGCGGTGCTTGAGATGAGGGCCCAGCGGAGCGGTGCTTGACAGGAGGGCCCAGCGGAGCGGTGCTTGAGATGAAGGGCCCAGCGGAGCAGTGCTTGAGATGAGGGCCCAGCGGAGCGGTCCCTGACAGGAGGGCCCAGCGGAGCGGTGCTTGAGATGAAGGGCCCAGCGGAGCAGTGCTTGAGATGAGGGCCCAGCGGAGCGGTGCTTGACAGGAGGGCCCAGCGGAGCGGTGCTTGACAGGAGGGCCCAGCGGAGCAGTGCTTGACAGGAGGGCCCAGCGGAGCGGTGCTTGACAGGAGGGCCCAGCGGAGCGGTGCTTGACAGGAGGGCCCAGCGGAGCGGTGCTTGACAGGAGGGCCCAGCAGAGCAGTGCTTGAGATGAGGGCCCAGCGGAGCGGTGCTTGACAGGAGGGCCCAGCGGAGCGGTGCTTGACAAGAGGGCCCAGCGGAGCAGTGTTTGAGATGAAGGGCCCAGTGGAGCGGTGCTTGTCTTGGCGGGGCCCTGTTCAGCGGTGCTTCTCACAGCGGCCCCTCTCCAGCGGTGCTTGTCTTGGCGGGGCCCTGTTCAGCGGTGCTTGTCTTGGCGGGGCCCTGTTCAGCGGTGCTTGTCTTGGCGGGGCCCTGTTCAGCGGTGCTTCTCTTGGCGGGGCCCTGTTCAGCGGTGCTTGTCTTGGCGGGGCCCTCTTCAGCGGTGCCTGTCGTGTGCCTCCAGTGCCCCACACCTGGCCAATACTTGCCGCTCATTCTGCATCTGTGCCTTCCTTTGCGGGGCCCTCCTTTGATGGAGCCCTGGGGCCCTGGGTCTCCTCGGATACCCCCGGAATGGGGCTGGTGGGGCCCTCATGGCCAGGTCGGCTGCTCCCTGCCTTTTGCTCCTTGGAAGACTGTACGTGGCCCTTGGCTCCCTTCCCCGTGGTGGCAGGTGAGGGTGTAAGGCTACCCTCCTTGGGGGCAGGCGTGTCAGGCCTGTCGCGCCTGCCCTTGAGTTTTTTGCTCCTCTTCCCGGGGGGGGGGCTGGCTGTGCCTTTGCTGCTGGTCGATGTCCCAGACCAAGGAAAGGGCGGACTCCAAAAACCAAGCACGACGTGCTTGGGAGTTGCTGGGCTGGTGGTGGCTGAGGTGTTTGGGGAACTCTTACGGGACGGAGGGGGTGGGTCAGGTGAGGAAAAGAGGTCAATTTTAGAGAGGAAATATTTCTTTGGAGCCATGGGAAGGGTAGCTGGACTGGGTATGGGAGTGGAGGAAGAGGATGTGGTTGTAGGAGAGTCAAGTGTGCTGTCTTTGGGTGCAGGTGCTTGGGCTGGAGGCTGTCGTGAGGTGGATGGCTGTTGTTTGGGTGCCTGCCTGCGTTTGTGTGGTTGGGAAGCGGGGGTGACAGACACAGTTGGAGAGGACACAGGGGACGTGTACATGGCAGTGGGGGTGGTGACTGCACATGTGCGGACTGCTCTGGAGGGTGTGCTGGTGATGGGTGTACTGGCTGATGGGGGTGTGCATGCAGGTGTGAGTGTAGACGTCACAGGGAGGGAGGAGGGAGACGAGAAGGTGGGGGACACAGAGGAGGTAGTGGCTGTTGGCATGTCTGGATCTGGATGTTGCTTGGGTGAATGCTTGTGTGTTTTGTGGTGGTTATGTTTGGATGAGCTTCTCTTGGGTGTTGAGGTGTGTGCAGGCTCGTCTGTAGGTGTGGATGGGATAGGCAGAGGAACAGGGGAGTGGGACTGGGTGGAGGCAGTTAGTAGAGGGAGACTGGAGACAGGGACAATCGCTGCCGTCAGTGCTGAGGCCAGAGAGTTGAACGATCGTTGATGGGCAGCCTGACCCGAATGAAGGCCCTCTAGGTATGCATTGCTTTGATGCACCTCCCTCTCCACACCCTGGATGGCATTCAAAAGGGTAGACTGCCCAACAATGATGGTCCTCAAGAGGTCAATGACCTCCTCACTGAGGGCAGCAGGGGCGACTGGGGCAGGGCCTGAGGTGCCTGGGGCGAAGGAGATGGCCGGCTTCCTGGCCGTGCGGGCACGGGCCGAACGCCGAGGGGCTGCTAGGAGGGCGGAGCTGGTGCGCTGGGTGGCGGCTGTACCTGTAGTCGAGGTAGGCACGGATGGTACCACCACCGCAAGGGAGCTCCCATCCGAGGACGTGTCGCTGTCACTGACGTCTGCACGGGTCCCCGTTGTAGAGCCCCCCTCGCCCCTTTCTCACTGGTCACCTCGGAGTCCGTTGCATGGTCCTCCGGGGCCATGTGAGCTTCAGCTCCCTCTTGCGCCGATGCCACTTCTCCTCCGCCTGATGATGCTAATGCACACATTCACAGAAAAACAAAGAAAATGGGGGGGGTGGAAAAATAAAGACAAGTTGAGTGCATGTATTGTGTACACCGTTGGCGGAGAGGACAGACACAGAAGCCCCCTGCACTACGCTGCGCACTTGGGGTACACTACTCATTCACTGGGACATGGCCTACATGCCTATGGGCGACAACTGCCCACACAGAATACACAGGTCCATCAATAGCGTTACTATGCACCCTACAGAGGTGGGGGGCGGGGGCACAGGACCATACCTCACGGAGGGGCCTAGCCTACAGAAATCGCCCTGGCCTAGGGATACCCACAGCCCTCCTCCCCAAACCAGGCACCTCCACTGCGCGCAAAGATAGAAGAATGTTCTGGTACTCACCCCCTTGTGTCTGCTGTGATGCCCTCAAGCGCCCATCCAAGTTGGGGTAGGCCACCGCCAGGATCCGGGACATCAGGGGGGTCAAGGTACGACTGGCACCCCTCCTAGGTTGGGAGGCCATCCCCAGCAGAGCCTCGGCGGTCTTCCTGCTCCCGCGGCGGATGTCCTCCCACCTCTTGCGGCATTGGGTGCCCCGTCTGTTGTGGACCCCCAGGGCCCGGACGTCCTTGGCGATGGCACGCCAAATCTCAATCTTCTGATGGGCGCTGACCTATGTGACATGTACAGGGGTGTAAAAAAAAATCATCATTTTTCTGCATGGTGGGTGTGAGTGGGCCTCTCCCCAACCTTGCCATGTGGCACATGCTCTCATCTGTCGTGCCATGCATTCCTCATTCGCTCCCCTCCCCTCCATCGTACATCCACCCCACTCATCCCAGGCATTGCCCACTAAGCATGGTCCCAGTGTACTCACCTGTTGGTCTGGAGGACCGTAGAGTAGCGCATACTGGGGGAGGACCCCGTCCACGAGCTTCTCCAACTTTTCTGAACTGAAGGCGGGGGCCCTTTCACCAGTAGCAGCAGCCATTGTCACTTCCAGACCGAGGTCACAGCAGCACGTGCAGTATAGGTCCTCTCCTGTGGATGATCAGGTCTCGAGTGATCAAGCAGATAGAAAATGGCGGTTACGGCCGCGGCGGTGAGTACCGCGGCGGTGCGTACCGCGACCGCCGGCGCACTTCGCCATTGGCTCCTGAAACCCATAGGGCTCAATTTTATCCAATGCGGCTTTGCGCCGCGGTCTTCGACCGCCTACCGCCACGGTGTGCCACGCCAGCGCAATGACCTCACTTCACATTGTCACACTTCACAGGTCAGGCAGCCTCCATTTCAAGGGCCCACATGGCTTAATTCCTAATGCGTCACACATGCCTAGGCCTTGCATCGACACTCATACAAGCCATTCATTCCATAGTAAAATCAGTACTGTACAAGCTGTGGGAACTTACCTGTGGGTTGATTGACTCTGTGCTCGCTGTTGTCCTTCCTAGGCACCGTCCGCTGGGTCTTGCGAGGAGAAGGAGGAATGTTCCCGTGTACAGACCGCTGGTGGACCTGTCGACAATGGAAAAACGACATGTCATCCTGACCTATAGACTCAACCGTGCCACTATACAGGAACTGTGTGCCCAGCTGGAGCCAGAGCTGATGTCACCCATCCACCAACCCACAGGGATCCCCCCTCTAGTGCAGGTGCTGTCAGTACTCCATTTTCTGGCTAGTGGATCATTTCAAACTACAGTGGCCATATCTTCTGGGATGTCTCAACCTATGTTTTCCAAATTATTGTCCAGAGTGTTGTCTGCCCTGATGAAATACATGCGGAGCTACATCATTTTCCCTGAGGTGGGTGACTTGCCTACAGTGAAGGGTGATTTCTATGCCCTTGGACACATTCCCAATATCATTGGTGCCATTGATGGTACCCATGTGGCTTTGGTCCCCCCAAAAGACGATGAACAGGTGTACAGGAACCAAAAGAATTATCATTCGATGAATGTCCAAGTGGTCTGTTTGGCTGACCAGTACATCTCCCATGTAAATGCCATGTTCCCAGGGTCAGTGCATGATGCGTACGTGATGTGAAATAGCAGCATCCCTTATGTGATGGAACAGCTACAGAGACAGCGTGTGTGGCTAATTGGTGACTCGGGTTACCCCAACCTGCCGTGGCTATTGACCCCAGTGAGGAATCCCAGGACTAGGGCAGAGGAACGGTACATTGATGCCCATGGGCGTACTAGGAGGGTGATCGAGCGGACCTTCGTCCTCCTGAAGGCCAGGTTTAGGTGCCTGCATATGACAGGTGGATCCCTAATGTACTCACCAAAGAAGGTGTGTCATATCATCGTGGCCTGCTGTATGCTTCACAACCTGGCTTTGCGACGCCAGGTGCCTTTCCTGCAGGAGGATGGTCCAGATGGTGGTGTTGTGGCAGCTGTGGAGCCTGCGGAGAGTGAAGAGGAGGAAGACGAAGAGGACGACACAGACAACAGGGACAGAGTGATAGAGCAGTATTTCCAATGACACAAAGGTAAGAATTTACTCCAGCATTTCAAACTATCTGTAACAGTACAGGCTCTCTACTGTCTGACTTTTCCCCCCAATGTATGGTATCTTAGTTGTGGATTTCCCTTCCTATTTCAGGGATCTGATCCCCACGGAGTGCCCTCTGGTTTCTTTCCCCATGGACTGCCGCTGTGTGACACTGGTATGTTGTCATCACAATGTAACTGGACTTTTTGGGTTGGTTATGTCCATTACCTTTGCTTTAACGAAAATAAATTACAGACTCCAGATGATTTTGGTGCAATAATTGTGTTTATTAAAGTGAAGAAATGGGTGAATAGTTCAAAAAGGGTGATGGGTGATGGTGGAGGCATGTCCTTGGCAGAGTCCAGACTCTCGTTTGCACAGGTGCATTGTCCATATGCCTGTGGAAGGTGGAGCAGGGGCAGTTCTAGGTTGGACAGGGTGAACAAGTGGGACAGTGGGATGACATCCGGGGGGATCCTTTCCTGGCGGGGGTCTTGACATCCTACTCTGTCTTCTTCCTGGATCTCAGGCCTTTCTTGAGGGGTGGTTCCTGTTCTGCAGGGGGTGGGGTCCGGGTTGGCCGTTGCTGTTGTGTGGGGGCCTCCTGACCACTAGCGGCGGCGGAGGTGGTGGGCTGTTCTTCCCCCATGCTAGTGGCAGGGGCCCTTTGGGAGGCCACAAGGTCCCGCAATGTGGTAACAATCTGGTTGAGTGCCACCACGATTGTACCCATTGCGGAACTGATGGTGCGCAGTTCGTCCCGGAACCCCATGTACCGTTCCTCCTGCAGTGCCTGGATCTCCTGGAACCTGGCCAGGACCGTCGCCATCGTCTCTTGGGAGTGGTGGTAGCCTCCCATGATGGTGGTGAGGGCCTCTTGGACAGAGGGATCCCTAGGCCTGTCCTCCCTCTGTCGCACAGCAGCCCTCCCAGTTCCCCTTTGTTCCTGGGCCTCTGTCCCCTGAACGGTGTGCCCACTACCACTGCCCCCAGGTCCCTGTTGTTGTTGGGGTGGTGGGTTACCCTGGGTGCCCTGTAGTGGTAGACACACCGCTGCTTGACCTGTCCTGGAGACAGAGGGATGGGCCCGCTGGGTGGGTGCTGTGCTGGTGTTTCCTGAGGGGGTAGGTCTGCTGTGGCCTGTGGCTGCCTGAGGGGAACCGACTGCCCAGAGGTCCCCGATGGTCCGGGCTGGTCATCAGGTTCCAGGTCGACAGAGCTGCTGTCATCACTGGGGGCCTGTTTCGGGGGTGGGATGGACATTTCTGGACCCTCCTGACTGGTGTGTTGGCGTTCGGGTCCTGCAGGGGTAAAAGAGTATGATTATTGGTTGTGTGTGTGCCATGGCGTGCGATTTGTGTGTGGCCTTGTCCCCCAGTGGTGCCATACCCTTGTGGGAGGAGTTGTGAGGGTGGTTTGTGGGGGGGGATGGGTATGTGCAGTGGTCATGCTTAGGTGATGGGTGTCCATGGTTTGTGTTGGCATTCAGGGGTTGGTGTTGGGTTGGGTGGGTTGTGCTGGAGAGACATTATCAGGGAGGATGTGTGATGGGGGATTGGGGGTGAGGGTGGGGGTGTGGGTTGGCATGCTGGTGGGGTGGGGGGGATAAAGTAGTTGAGATTCGACTTACCAGAGTCCATTCCTCCGGCTACTCCAGCGAGGCCCTCAGGATGCAGGATGTTCAAGACCTCTTGCTCCCATGCTGTGAATTCGGGTGGGGTGGGCGGGGGTCCGCCGCCAGTCTTCTGCACTACGATGTTGTGTCTTGACACCATCGAGCGCACCTTCCCCCGTAGGTCGTTCCAGCGTTTGCGGATGTCCTCCCGATTTCTGGGATGCTGTCCCACAGCGTTGACCCTGTCTACGATCCGTTGCCATAGCTCCGCCTTCCTGGCTATAGTGGTGTGCTGCACCTGTGTGCCGAAGAGCTGGGGCTCTACCCTTATTATTTCCTCCACCATGACCCTGAGTTCTTGGTCCGAAAACCGTGGGTGTCTTTGGGGTGCCATGGGGTGGTGTGGATGAGGTGTGGGGTATGTGGTGATAAGTGTGTTGGTGTGTGGTGCTTTGTGCGTAGATGTGGTGTGGGTGATGGTGTTGTGTGCCTCTGTGTGATGGGGTTGTCAATTGCTGTGCTCTCTCTCTCTGTCCTTCATCTCTGATTTGTGGTTGTAGGGGTTTGTGGGTGACGTGGGTGTGCGTTTTATATTGTATTGATTGTGTGGGAGTGGTGTGTGTATGTGTTTCAGGTGTGTGTATTTCAAATTGTCCAATGTGGCTGTGATTTGGAGCTGGGTGTGTATTTTGACCACGGCGGTGTGTACCGCCAATAGAATACCGCGTTTGAATGACCGCCACGTGGATTCGTGGGTCGTAATGGCATGGGCGTATTTCTGTTGGCGTGACGGTGGAGGTTTGGTCATCTCCAGTTTATCGCTGGCCGCTGATGTGGCGGACTGCAGTGGATGTCGGATTTTTGGAGGTTTGGCAGTTGTGGGTCAGAATGACCGTGGCGGTTTACCGCGGCGGTATTATGGCGGTCTTCTGACCGGCGGTAAGTGCCTTTTACCGCCGAGGTCAGAATGACCCCCTGAGTGTATTCTTTCATGTGTGTAAGTGATGTGTGACTACAGTGGTATTGCATGAGCTTTGCATGTCTCCTAGATAAGCCTTGACTGATCACCCACAGCTACCTCTAGCAAACCTGGCTTCTAGACACTGCCTACATTTCACTAATAGGGGATACCTGGACCTGGTATAAGTGTAAATACCTTAGGTACCCACCACACACCAAGCCAGATTTGTACACTCTCACACCCACTGTCACACCCGGACAGACACTCTCACACCCACTGTCACACCAACACAGACACTCTCACACCCAGATAGGCATTCTCACACCCACTCTCACACCTAGACAGACACTCTCACTCCCACTGTTATACCAACGCATACACTCTCACAACCATTATCAGACCCAAACTGTCTGCTGCTGCAGCGATTTGGCAGTAATAGTGCCAAGATGTAAATCAGGCCCCATGTGGCAAATTAAATGTTGAGTCACCTATATTCATTACATCGTCAACAAACGTGATAACACAAAACACTGTTGAAAGATAAGGCATTCTATTCATACAATACTTTATTATACTATCTTCCACACAACAGGGGTGTGTCTAACTGAGATTGTGATGAATGGTGGCTGATGTGATGGACACATATCTTTAGTTACTGTCTTTATAATTTCAACCAGGGCTTCACACTGATAAGTCCTTCTTTTCTAAGAAATTCTGAGACTTATAGGATGCTCTTCCTACTGAAAATACATGGGTGAGGGCATCACGCAGTTCTCGTGTGAAATTCACAGTTGGTGATATTTTGTTCCCTGGTGATTATTTTGCATCATAAAGTCATGTCATATTTCTGCAAATGTTGTTTTATTGATAGAGAAGTCTGGTGTGCACCCTACAGTAAACTTTACCTGCATGATGAGTCCTCTGCCCGGAACATGCCACCATGATACTGACTGTGTTGGGGTCCAGAAGTGCTGCCAGCATAGCTGTGGCTTTGAGTGTACAGACCCTGTGACAGCCACAGTACTAATGCAAGCCTGTCTATGAACAGGGCACAGATTCACTGCTCTGATCATATTACAGCTTGTTAGATAATGTGATGTGCACACCATAGAGCTCTCCTTGGAAACTGCAAGCTGAATCCCAGTGGTCCGTAATCTAACTTTAAATTTACAAATTTACCAAGTGTATGCCTAATTATAGCCTCATTGCAAGTTTTGGGAAGCTCATAGACATTCCATATGGAGTATTGCTCATTATTCAAATGTACTCGTTACCATTCCAAAATAGTTATCAGTAGAAGCCCTGCTTCATATGTGGGGCTCTTGTTAGATGGAATCAAAATTGTTTCTTAATTGATGTGGTAGTCTTGCATCTGGTGTGGGATCTTTCTACTAGCTGTGAAAAGATTTGAACTGGAGCAAAGCACTGAAAGTACACAAAGTGGAAAGAAGGAATAAACTGCAATCTGAAGATACAATGCCCAATCCTATATCACAATAGCATACAATAATGTCTCAACTGTATCAATCAAAATAGCTTTGCAAAGTTCATTATTAATAATAAGAAGAAGGGAAACACACAAATCAAGTTACTGAGGTCATATTTACAAGATCAGAAAGACAATATAAAGCAGCATAAGCAGCTGTCTGAATCATATGCACTAAATAACACATGAACGCATTACGAGGTGGACAAAATGCTCCCAACTCAAATAGAAATGCAGACTCTTCTTGGCAATCCAAAGACAGTATGTACTAACTGTTGCGACAGGGAGAAGATCACTACAGACTGCACCTCAGCACGCTCAAGCTACCTAAGCAGTTTATCTCAAATGCCTGTTCCCGCAGGCAGACCTTTTTATACAATTCAATACAAGGCTTTATTCCACATAGTAAATAATTAGTAATTTGTAAGTTACAAATTCAAGGCAGAAAACACTTAAAGACATGTGACTGTATAACCCTGAATTCCTGAACTAAACCATCACACATTTCATTAACCATTTAACAATGCTTTTTGACAGGGCATGTTTTTTTTGTCTAAGAACGCATGGGTGTTTCATAGTAGGTGTGCACTCCTTAGATTGTGTGCTGGCAGCACTGTGTGCCTGAGGGCTCCGTGTGCTCAGAATTTAGGCCCATATAAATGAAGAATAGCGCACAACTGCACTAATGCAGTTGTGTGTCATTTTTCTCTACACTGGCTAACACCATTCCTTAAAGCCATCCGTGTGTCATATTTATGGAATGACGCACAGTGGTACCATACAACATTCTCCTCTCTATTTGATATTTCATCTACTTCATTCAGACCTGCCCTTAGCAGCAGGTAATACATGTTGTCCTACTAATCTACTACCTGTATTGGAATTCTAACTGAAAACGTCCCTGCCACCTTAGGGGTTATTCTCCAAATGCATGCTAAAATTACTTGTATCATACAATCTATCACTAACAAGATCACAGTAATTGGTAACTAAGGGCCAGATGTAGGAAACACCAATTTTGCAACTTGCAAATTGCGAGTCTGAACGACTCGCAATTTGCAACTCGCAAAATTGGATGCAGAAAGGTGTCTCAGACACCTTCTGCGACTCGCTATGGGGTCGCAAAGATCCACCTCATCAATATTCATGAGGTGGGTTGCAGTTTGCGACCCCATAGCGAGTCCCTGCACTCACAGGGATGGTGGCCTGCAGTAGTCAGCAGACCTCCATATCTGTAACTGCTTTGTAAATAAAGCAGTTTTTTTTTTTTTCATTTTGCAGCCCGTTTTCCTTAAAGGAAAACGTGCTGCAAAACGAAAACTAAACCGAAACCATTTGGTTTCGTTTTTTTCAGATTTTTTTCGGCATTCACACAGGGGAAGGGGTCCCATGGGGACCCCTTCCCTTTTGTGAATGAGTTACCACCAGTGTGACACTGGTGGTAACTGCGAGTTGGTTTGCGACTGAATTCACAGTCTCAAAGCAACTCTGAATTGCGATGCGGTCGCAAATAGGAAGGGAACACCCCTTCCTATTTGTGAGTCGCATTCCCAAATTGCGAGTCGGTACCGACTCGCAATTTGGGAATGAGCATCGTGTTCGGCCGTTTGCATGCCGCAAACTGCAATTTTTGCAGTTTGCGACATGCGAACGGCTTCGTACATCTGGCCCAAAGTCCCCAACAATCCTGACATCCATGATGGTAGTGGTGCAAACCAACCACTGAACCACTATCTGGTGCACCTCCTTCCTCTATCATTTTAGTATCAAAATTATGCAGTGTCTGTATTGCTTCTGACGATGTTCGATTTTCTCTATCATTTGCTGGGATGAACGTGCAGCATGCAGATCTTATCTTGCTGCACCCTACCTTGCATGACTGTCATAAGGTCCAGTACGTGACGGTGTTGCAGCATCATCATTCTTAGGGTACACACTTCCTCTTCTATGGCTGAAGCCATCATTGGTGGTGTTAATGAGTTTGAGGAGCTACCACCTTGTGATTTGGATTCAACGAGCTGTTGCTTTAGCTTGGACAAATGGCAGGACGCTTCCAAAGAAAAGTTTAGCATCGTTGAACAGCCTCTATTCTTGGGCAACTATCGTTCCAGGTAATTGTACCATAATATTCTGCAGTTCTCGTTCTTCTGTTGAGATGTAGCAAAGTCATTCGAAGGCTCATGGGGTGTTTATGTAAAACAGATATGTTTATTCCAGGGATAAACAAAACTGGAGCATGCAAAGTTACTGTGCATCAGATCCCACCCCAGTTGTGTGGTAACTGTGCATACACCAGTTCTCCACACTGCCAGAAGAAATCAATGATGCCTGAGGTGCCCCCCTGCATGTTAGTGTGGAAAACTGTGACCTTGCAACCAATATTTTGACCTACGTAAATGGTGCCATTTCCTCCCTGCACCCGTTCTCTGCCTGCCTTTTTATGGCAGTTACCGCCATTAAATGGCTGGCAGAGAACGAGGTTATAATTGTGCTTGCAGGGCTTTCCCTGGCAGATTTTGACCGCCGCAACTACCAGACCTCCGAGATCTCTGATCCTGGCAGTGCTGGTGGTCCCATCATGGCACGACTGCCAGAGTTAAAATATGGCACTCGGACAACTGCATTGGCGTAGGTCCAACCGCCATCCGCAAGGGGGCCTAAGTGTCATAGCTGGCACAGCACAGGCCACTTCACACAGTGACAGATGGGACTCGCTAATGGAACAAAATCATGATACGAATAGTAAGGAAAATATATCAGATGTTCATGCATTCCCCAGGTTGTTCAGGTCCCCTGGGTATACATGGATAATAGAATCCTCTGTAGCTATTAGGAGGATCAATACAAATATTACTGAGATATAATGTAGAGGGAAATACCAATGTGGCACTTTGAGTGCTCTGATTCACTTATTTGCCAATCTGTAATCTTTGCTGAATACCTACCCACATCCACAAACTCAAACATGGGTTGCAGCAGGGTGGTTTGCTTTTTCATGGAAACTGAGGCTGATCCACATAGCAGTGTGTTGCGTCACTGTGTCAGTGTATAACATAATGATACCTGGGAACGTGCCAGCAAATCTAGTATGTAACTCCACGAGACAAGTAAAATAAATTATTTAAGCCTAAAATGCAATAGTTTGGTATATTAAAGTGCTATCTTTGAAAGTTCAAGGTGCATAGGAAAATGCATATCAGAGCTATGTAAGCTAGTTCTCATCCATTTGGCGAAACTGGTTATGGCATTGCAGAAATTACTTCTGGTGGTGGTCTTTGCTGAGTAAGAGGATGAGTTGTCTGTTGCCTGAATAGGATATGATGCTGAATTTTTGGGATCTGACATGTTAGTGAGGGCAGTCATGTAGGTGTTGATGCTTGGGGTACGCTGCAGATGATGCTCTTAGGTTTGGAGGGGAAGGGCGGTAGGTGGATTCTCTGCATTCATCCTGTGAAGAATGAGGCAACTCATTTGAGGGCATTTTCCTGCACACCAATGCTGTTCGGTCTATTGAGGAGGGTGTTGTGGAATACAGTATTGAATGCTGTTGATAAGATGAGGAGGGTCAGGGCTGCTCTGTGGTCAAGGAGAGATCTGATGTCACCTGTGGCTGCGATAAGGGCAGTTTCTGTACTGTGGTTGGTGCTGAAGCTGGATTGGTAGGCCTCAAGGAAGTTGTTTTTCTCTAAGTGTTCTTTGAGCTGGTGGTTGATGGCCTTCTTGAGGACTTTTGTGGTGTATAGGAGCAGTGAGGTGGCGCAGTCATTTTTCAGTTCACTGGGATCCGCAGAGCTTTTCTTGAGAAGCGGTTTTACCTCTGCATGCTTCCTTCTGTTAGCGAAGGCTACCATTGTAATGGCGGCATTGAGGATGTTGGTGAGTTCTGTACAGAATTCCTTAGTTCCTAGTTTGAATAAGTGGTGGGGACTGGGATTGGTGTGTGCTCAAGAGTGGATGGTGGACATGATGGCTACAGTGTCGTACGTGGTGATCTGGTTTCATGTGGTGATTACTTGGTTGTGTGAGTGGTTGGGTTGAGGTTGTTGAAGTTAATATCGGTGAATTGGGGCTAGATGTTGTTGTAGATGTTGGCTATCTTGCTGTGCAAATAGTCTGATAGAGTGTGGCAGAGTTCTTGGAAGGGGAATTGTTAGAAATGGGGTCTCTGGTTGGCAGTCAGTTTGCACTCTGTCTAATCAGGGACCCTCACTCTAGTCAGGGCATTGGAGGTATACACTTAAGGTAACTGTTGATCACCCCCTTGGTAGCATGGCACACGCATTCAGGCTTATCTCAAAGGCAAAGTGTAAAGTATTTGTACCAAAACACACAGTAATACAGTGAAAACACTACCAAAATGGACACCACACCAGTTCAGAAAAATAGCCAATATTTATCTAAATCAAAGAAGACCAAAATTAAATAAGAACCAACATACACAAGTGAAGTTATGAATTATTAAAATATAGAATCTTAGTCCATAAAAAACAATGGATACATTGTTGTTACATAAAGTACCTGGTTTGCGTCAAAAATAAAGCTGCACGGGCGAACGTGCGTCAGAAAAGTCAGAAATATGTCAATTCCATATTCTCAAGTGAGGCCGTGCATCGTTTCTTCTATGGTCGGGTAGGCAATGCACCGGTTTTCTCTCCCACAAAAGAGCGATGTGTCAATTTCTGGATGCGGTACCTCCGATCCGTGCAGGTTCACGTTGATTTTGACGTCTAGCGAGGATGCGTGCAAATTCCAGCTGCACACTGATGGAAAACTGTGCTGCGTGGGGTTTGCGCCATTTTGAGCAGCCGCAAGTGGATACTGTGTCATTTCTTCAGCTGCAATGCAGGTGATGCATCGATTTCTCAACCACAATGCAGGTGGTATATCAATATTCAGCAGCGATGCAGGTGGCGTATCATTTTTAAAGTCGGGTTGCAGGTGGTGTGTCGATATTTTCCCCACACGGCTCCTGTGCGTGGATTTCCACGTGGGTTCCACCAGCTTCACCTTTCAAAAGACCAGGAACGGGGTAGGGCACCACTTGGCAGTGTAAGAGTTTCAGCAGAGAGTCCAGGTGATGGCAGAGTAAATCTTTGATGGCCCTGAGACTTTAAAACAAGAGGCAAACTCAGTCCAAGCCCTTGGAGACACTTCACTAGCAGGAATATACCACAAAGTCCAGCCTTTGTCCTCTTTTAGGCAGAAGCAGCAACTGCAGACCAACGCATTAAAGCACAGTCACAGGCAAATGGGCAATACTCCTCCTCTAGCTCTTGAGCTCGTATCCTTTGGAGAGGTTCCTCTTGTATCCAAAAGCAATCTAAAAATCTGGGGTTTTGGGTCCAATAATTATACCCCTTGCTGCCTTTGAAGTAGGCAAACTTAAAAGTAACGTCTCTGTTATTCACAAGATCCTGCCTTGACCAGACTCACCCCAGGGGGTTGGAGACTGCATTGTGTGAAGGCAGGCACAGCCCTTTCAGGTGTAAGTGACCACTCCTTCTTCTACGCTAGCCCAGATGGCCCATCAGGATTTGAAGGCTACACCCTAGCTCTATTTCTGTGACTGTCTAGTGTAGATTCACAAACAGCCTACTGCCAGTCTGACCCAGTGAGGGAATACAGAAGCAAGAAAATGCCCACTTTCTAAAAGTGGCATTTTCAAACTGACAATCTAAAAAACAACTTTTCCAAAAGATGTATTTTTAAATTGTGAGTTTAAAGACCCCACACTATATATTTCGATCTGCCTCCAAAGGCAAAAAAACTAATTTGGCAGTATTTCACTGTTAGGAGATAAAAACACACTAGTACATGTCCTACCTTTAACAAGCACTGTACCCTGCCCCTGGGGCTACCTAGGGCCTACCTTAGGGGTGCCTTACATGTATAACAAGCATTTTCAATGCAATGGATCTCACATTTTTTTGAGTTAGAGCGACTGGCATTGTACATTCATAACTGGACTTTTCTTGCTACACAGATTGGTCAACCCTGCCACATAATTTCATCTTTTCCTGCCATGTCATTCCAGTGGTCCAGGATTTAACTAAAGCACCTCCATTTACCTTATTCCTCTATCTTAAAAAAATATACATTTATCATATAAACCTTTATCAGAAATAAACTTTTGGCATGAGAGTGTAATGCTCAAAGCATCATAACAAAAATATATTTTGGGATGGATTGGAGGGTGAAAGGAAAGAGGGAGTCAGGAGTAAATATGGAGAGGACAAGTGGCGTTATTACATTGTCATGGGCTCCGGAGTAAGAAGGGAAAATGGTTGACTGCAATTTCGGTAGGAAAATAGAGCAGTAATAGAGTTGAGTGAAGCCCATAGGTTTCTGGTCCCGGTGCTTTTGCACCTGTTGCTCTTTTGATAACTAGACCTCAGGAGAGAAAGCGGATGGGGCAGAAAAAGAGAAGCAAAATGAATACAACAAACAAAAGGAAGAAAGAGAAATGGGTCACAAAGAAAATAAAAGAAGTAAGGGAAATAAAGAAGCAGAAAATGAAAACAAAACTAAGAGACTAAAGCAAACATTATACAAAGGAAAAAAAGGAAGGAAGCTACTGAATGAAAGATAAAGAGGAAAACATAATGAAAGAAGTGTGAAAAAAAAAATAACATCAGAGAATAAAGAGAGATGGTGAGAGAAACACACAATAAAAGAACCAGGGCATGTATGTACTAACACATTTCCCACAGACACAGAATTGGAAAACAACTTTGACACTTAGGGGCCCGACTAGTAACTTGTGGCTTCCACATTCAGATAGGAAAAAGAGGGATTTATAGTAAAACATGAATTGATAAGAAAAACAGCAGAGGAAGGAAGGCAGAAAGATCTAAAAAAAAAAGTGAAAGGACGTTTATTGAGTCAAAGGAAAGAGCAAATAAGAAAAACAAAGAAAGAATGAAGGGAAGAGAAAATAGAGTGAAAGAATCAACACCTGAAGAAAATAGGAGGAATGAAACACGGAAAGAAATATATAAGTTTTTATAAGTTTGAATGAGGAAGTAGAAGAGGAAGAGGGAAATACAAAAAAGGAGAGGAGTAGAAATAAACATTTGAAAGAAAGAGCAAAACTGTTAATGTGTGGATTTTAAGAGCTGGAAAGAGAAATGGGAGGAAGAATGAAAATATTGAGAGTAATTGGAGTTAAGGAAAGAAAGGAGTGAGCTTAGTGAAACAGACCCTCCCAAATAAAGATGGCATCTAAGAATAGATTTAATTTGCTCCACCACATCCTCAAACAGAAGTCAGAGTGTGGAACAGCAGGAGGCACCGCAGAACAGCAGGAGGTTCATTAGGTGTATGTGAACCCTGATACAGCATTATTGGGGCACTTCAGATCAGGATTAGGGGTATAGACAGAGCTTAATCCTGGCCCTGTGCTGGAATAACAGAAAGGCAGTGGGTGAGGATTGAGAAACGGAGTGCTGTGTAACTTCTTGTATTGGAATAATGAGGCCCTGCAGGTTAGGGAGGATTGGAAGATTGCAGCAATTATTGGATAATTTTAACACATATTGTGAAAACAAGGGACTGGAGCTTAATGCTACTAAGACCAAATTTAGGGGGATCAGACCCCACAATTCATTCAGAGGGGATTTATTTCTGCAGCAGAAGATGCTTGAACGTGTAGCAAAACTTTAGTGTCTGGCTATTATGCTTGATAGTAAATTATCCTGTACTTCGCACATTCAAAACAAAGGGCAGTACTTCCGCATAGAGCTATGGCAATCTTTAACAATCATCAGGCAACATTGCCCAGACCAGTCTTCCCGCTATTGACCTCATAACTTAAAAGCACAAGTAGTGGCCCTATATGGTGCCAAAATCTGGGGACATTAAAATGTGAAAAGGCTGACCCAGAGTGACAACACGTGTCCCAAAAGCACTCCCCTTATCCCCATGTTCTATGATGTTGCACTCAAGAGAGAAGAGCATGTAGCAGTGTTAAGGCCTCTTCTCTTCTGGCTGAGGATTTGGACAATACAGGAGCGTGCGCCACATCAGAAGTGTATGAGAAAACTTTTGGAACTAGATGAGAACACCACTTTTCCCTGGTTCAGGTATATTGAATCTTGGCTCACCAAACTATGGCTTTGGACTTTCTGAACTGACCCTTCCTTCCTAACATTGTCTTCCAAAACCCAATTAAAATTCACATTTTGGGATAATATTATCAGTAGCTTACATCACAGTTCTCGTTTAGGTAGATTATCAACTACATTTTTTAAATGTAAACCCTCACCCTATTTCGAGAGTGTCTGGATACCCCCCAATCCCAATTGGCCTAGACCCTGTACATAAAGTTCTGTTATGATATATTATAAATATAGTTCTGTTATGATATATTATAATATAGCTCCATGCGCCGACAGTGAGTCACCTTTGTTGTGCTTTGGCACTGCAGAGTGCAGACCCTTATCTACAAAGCCATGCACAGCTTTTCATAGCCTCATAGATAAAGTGTAAGGCAATGCAGCACAAGTCACTGTGTTTCCTTACACCATGATAGGGGGGAGCTCCATGGGCATTGTGGTGGGTTTTCCCATGCAAAATCCATGGGTTTTGGCACATTCTGAGTTTTACAAAGATGTGTAAACTTGAGAAGGCATCAAAATCATACACCTCCTCAGGGGAGGAGGTTCGAGGAGAAATATATTTATTTCTCCATGTTTTTTCTCCTACTACGTGTGCTGCATTCTGCCTCCCTTTAACACCTGTTCTGAGTGGGCATTAAACGTGTCGAAAACAATGACACATAAAAATCTCTTGACTTTCTTTGCAGAATTCTTTTGCCTCCGCTAACAGGGGAATGCCCCCTTTGCATACATCATGCCTGGTGCAGGCATATTATTGTGCAAAAAGTTGCAAAGTGGTGCAATGCATGCATTGCGCCATTTTGTAAATATGGCGCAGCGTTTTTGGCCTTCTAATGCCACATTAGTATAAAAAGAATGATGCTAATGTGGCATTAGAATGGTGCTAGGAGCTGCTAAATGTCCCTTAGACTTTTGGTCTAAGTTTACCTTTGTGAATCGGGGCAATGGTGTGGTATCAGAACATAGCTCGCAGGTAGGGTTGCTACCTAGCCGGTTCTCACCTAAATCACCTAATGCCGGTATTTTTAACCCTTATCTATACACACATCAAACAGCACACACAAATAGAAAGCCTTTTTACATGTGCTAATGATCCCTGGCTAACTATTAAAGTAAGCAAAGGCAGAAAGTCATGTTGCAAGTGAATTCATACGATGTTGTTTGAATTCCTATTTGGTGTCACTTCCGGGTCTTTGGAGATTCTGAAAGCAACAACATTGCACTCAGGAAATTGTCTGGCGTGGGTATCAAGCCTTAAATACAGGGACGTCATTTAGGGGTCACCAGGGGTGTATGTGAAAGTCATAATATATTCATCAATCCTTCATTCTCTCCATACGATTCTGTGAGAAATAGCAGAATTAGGCCACACTCATCCTTTCACTAGATGTGTCCATTAATGGAACCTCAAGATATATATATCATACCTAATCTACTATGAGGGGGACACCGAAGTGCATAAGTGGCTCCCACCATAACTTACTTAAGTAGGATTGTTTACTTATGTATGTAACATAATTCCCTATTTTAGAGGTCACGCCTTCTTATGCATGTGACTTGAAAGATAAAAAAATGATAAACAATCTCACTCACATGTATGCATGCCAAGTGCATAATGGGCACATCACACCTCACATGTATTCATTACACTGCCAACTAAAAAGTAATAGCACAAAACAGTGTTAAAAGATAAGGAATTCCATACATACAATGTTTAATTCTACTATCTTCCATACAACAGGGGTGTGTCTAACTGGGACTGTGATGAATGTCTGCTGTGATGTACACAAATCTTGAGTTACGATGTTAGTAATTTCAACCAGGGCATAACACTGATAAGTCTTTCTCATTTTCTAAGCAATTCTGAGACTTATAGGATGCTTTTCCTACTGAAAATCTGTGGGTGAGGGCATTGTGTAGTTCTCATGTGAAATCCACAGTT
Organism: Pleurodeles waltl; assembly: GCF_031143425.1. NCBI lineage: Eukaryota > Metazoa > Chordata > Amphibia > Caudata > Salamandridae > Pleurodeles > Pleurodeles waltl. The sequence goes on along the minus strand of NC_090444.1, from coordinate 56,417,926 downwards.
GATTACTTTGCATCATAAAGTCATGAACTATCTCTACAAATGTTGTTTTATTAACAGAGAAGTCTGGTGTGTGCCCTACAGTTATATAAACCTGCATGATCATTCCTCTGCCCAGAACATGCAACAGTGACAGCGACTGTTTTGGGTCAAAAAGTGCTGCCAGCATGGCTGTGGCTTTGGATGTATAGACCCTGTGACGGGTACAGTACTAGTACAAGCCTGTCTATGAACAGGGCACAGATTCACTGCTCTGATCCTATTACAGCTTGTTAGATAATCTGATGTTCACACCATAGAGATCTCTTTGGAAACTCCAAGCTGAATACCAGTGGTCCATAATCTACCCTTAAATTTACAAAAGTTCTAAGAAATGTACTAAGGGCCATATTTATACTTTTTGACGCAAAACTGGGCTAACGCTGTTTTGCGTCAAAAAAATTAGCGCCGGCTAACGCCATTCTGAAGCGCCATGCGTCGTATTTATTCAATGACGTTAGCCGGCGTTAGCCGCCGGCGCTGCCTGGTGTGCGTGAAAAAAAATGACGTACACCAGGCAACGCCGGCGTAGGGGAATATGGAGATTGGGCGTCAAAAAATGGGGCAAGTCAGGCTGAGGCAAATTTTTCGCCTCAACCCGATTTGCATAATTTTTTTTGACTCCCAACCCCCATTGAAATGACTCCTGTCTTAGCAAAGACAGGAGTCATTCCCCCTTGTCCCCTGGGCATGGTCATTGGGCATAGTGGCATGTAGGGGGGCACAAATCAGGCCCCCTATGCCACAAAAAAAAAAAATACTTACCTGAACTTACCTTAATGTCCCTGGGGTGGGTCCCTCCATCCTTCGGCGTCCTCCTGGGGTGGGCAAGGGTGGCAGGGGGTGTCCCTGGGGTCATGGGAGGGCACCTGTGGGCTCATTCCGAGCCCACAGGTTCCTTAACGCCTGCCCTGAGCAGGCGTTAAAAAATGACGCTAACGCGGGTAGACGTCATTTTTTTTGACCCGCCCACTCCTGTGCGCCGTTTTTGCACGGGAGTGTAAATACGGCGCACAGGCCTGGGAGTCATTTTTTTAGACGGGAACGCCTACCTTGCATCTCATTAACGCAAGGTAGGTGTCCACGCCAAAAAATGACGCTAACTCCATGAACTTTGGCGCTAGACACGTCTAACGCCAAAGTATAAATATGGAGTTAGTTTTGCGTCGAATTTGTGTCGAAAAAAAAAAACGCAAATTCGGCGCAAACAGAGTATAAATATGCCCCTAAGTGTATGCCTAATTATAGCCCCTTTTGGAGATCGCATGGACATTGTACATGCTTTATTGCTCACTCTTAAAATGTACTCTTTACCATTCCAAAACAGTTATCAGTAGAAGCCCTGCATTGTATGTGGGGCTCTTGTTAGATGGAATCACAAATGTTTCTTTATTTAACTACACGACTTGCATCTGGTGTAGGATCCTTCTACAGCAATGAAAAGATCTGAACCACAGCAAAGAGTTGTACTATGCAATGCAGGGAGAAGGAAGAAACTGCCAAATTAAGCGACAGTGCCCAATCCTATATTACAGAATGAATCACATGGCAATCTACCCCACTCAAAAAGCAGTGATTCCTTCTCATAAACATGCAACTACCGGCAGAACTCACCTCAGATGAGAGAAACTGCTGAGCAAAAAAGTGACAGCCTCAATCCGGCCCCAATCCAGGCAGCAACGCAGGGCCATTGCACTCAGTCAGCAGTAGAGTTGAATAGGCATCGATCATGTGATGCCCAACAGATAGAGCCATATTGACCTTTGAAGAAGAATCATCACTGATCCGTGCAACCTCATAAACTGGCAAGTGCCCATGCAATAAAAAGAACAAAATACCTTGGAGGGAAATAAGAGAGAATTTTGGTCCAGCACACGTCTTCCCAGTCAATACTGTGCTTAGCAAACAAGAAGTGCTGTTTTGTAAAGAAGTCAGATTAGCCAAACTATGGTAAAAAGGTCCCTTCAGTTTCACAGGAGTAGCCTTTATAGGATGCACAGTACCTCACCCACCAAAGCTGTATGCTTCAGTATCAGGTCATCAACATTGTGGGGTCTATGGATCCCCAGACTACTCCTGGTCACAGGTTTATCCTCTTTTTCGGAGGGGAGCTCCGATAATCAACACAGCCGCTAGGGGGATCTTTTACAGAGATCTTTACCTGTCTGTTTGTCTGATGGTGTTCAGTCGGAAAACAATCATTCTTTTGTGCTGTGAGTGCAGATCAGGGTGGTGCCAATAAATAAAATTAACACCCAAATCAATGTTATTCCGGGTGGATGTCCTTTTTAAGGTAAAAAAAAGTCTAACATCTGCGATGTGGACTGTCCCAGTGTTCAGTATGTAGCCAAAATGTTTCCTAGAGGGTCAATGGCAATTCATCAGGACCATAATCAAAAACATCTAATCTACTATGGGGGACAACCCAAGTGGCAGAAATGGTGACCTCTGTAAGTAACTTAAGTACAATTGTTTACTTATATATATATGACATAATCCCCCATTTTGAGGGGTTACGTTGTTTTATGCATTTTACCTGAAAGCTAAAAATTACAACAAATAAACAACACATATTAAAAACCTGCAATATTCTTTTGTGCTTTAAAATGTGTACCGTGTCACCAAATTGCATGCACATGTGTGCATGCTGAGGTGGATATTTACAAGAAAGTGGTGCATCAGTCCTGATGTGCCACTGTCTTATCCAGGTGACTGGTTGACACCTGTTCGGTATAAGTCAATAAGGACGCTCAATGAAGGACCACACGCCAATTATAAATATAATTTAGCTTTACTAGAATTGCAGGTAAAATGTAGGCATTTAGCACATTAACAATAGTAGAATAAGAATAGCAATGAAAAGCATCTGTTTATATATATATACATAGGCAAAGAATTCATTGACAGATATAAGTTTTGATTAACTGTATACTAAAATGCATCGCACTACGATATTCAGGAAGCAGAATATAAATGAGTTGATAAGCTTTGATTTACTGCACACCAAAATGCATGTTTCAATTACTGCAGCAGGTTCTCACTACGAGGTTCAGGAGGCAATATATAAACAAACTAAATACTTCAGATAAGCTTAGATTTACTGCACACCAAAATGCATGTTTCAGTTATTTTAGCAGTTCACACTAATAGGTTTAGAAAGCAAAATAAAAACGAGCTGAATACTTCAGGTTATAAACACAGTGCAGGCATAAATAATCAGTCATAATAATAGAGCTGAGAAACAAAGGTATTTTATCCCTGTGTGGAAACTTAACTTAATCCACAACATGCTGGGGAGCCCTCTACCACCTGCTTGGACCTCTCTCCCCCTCAAGCACCACGAGCAAACAGGGAGGCAGTGCTGGGCAATGGCAGCTTCCACAATTCCATCTGCGAGCTTCCAATCCCTCACCACACTTCAGTGCTTAAATAACTCGAAGCTTGGATTCTATCTCATTCTGGCATTTTCTAGCTATGTTATCAGTACTTGGCTGCTCTGCTCTGCTCCAGCCTTTGTTTTCATTCCCTCTTCTCCCTGTACTCTCGTTCTCAAGGTTGAGACGGAGTCTTCTACACAAACAAGCGTGAAAATAATATCATGAACTTTTCCACGATGTTTGGGAGGGAGTTTCAACAGGCATTACGCTCATCTACACTGCTCAAGCTAATTAATCCTTCGCGTTACAATGTCTTCCGCATCTTTCCCTAATACTGAACAGCTACTCTTCTTGCTTCACCCTTGCCCCACCTAACGACACCATGGTTGTGCCATATTTAGAATGTGGCGCACCCTGGCGGTCGTTAGCACAACATCGTCACAATTCTTGACACTGTAGCGGTGCTTTCCTGTACTAGCGTCAATAGCGACAATAGTGCAGCAAAGCAAAGGCAGACCCATGGGTGGGTCATTTGAATGCGTGCCTTGAGCAGGTATTAAAAATGACGGAAAAAATGGTGCAGTGAAATGATGTAAATTTCACTGCACCATTTTTTTGGGCCTCCCTGCACAGAAACACCCCCTTGCATACATTATGTCTGGAGCAGGCATAATGTGGCGCAAGGGGTTACAAAGTGGCGCAATGCGTGCATTTCTCTACTTTGTAAATATGGCACGGGGCAAAGGCAATGATGCTATGGCGGTGCTAAGGTAGCACAATGTGCCCCTAAGTGTCATAGTGGGCACAGAACAGCACACTTAACACAATGACGAATGTGAACTCCTGATGGTACAGAGTCATGATACAAGTGGTAAGGAAAATATATCAGTTGCGTACCCATTTCCCAAGTTTTTTTTAGAGCCCCTGGGTACACATGGATGTAAACTCCCCTATCGCTATAAGCGGATCGATACAAGGATTACTGAAGGGTAATATAGAGGGAAATACTATTTTGGCAGTTTGAGTTCTCTGATTCACTTATTTGCTAATTGTTAAGTCTTTGCTGAGTACCTGCCCACATCCACAAACATAAACATGGGTTGCAGCAGGGTGGTTGGCTTTTTTATGGAGACTGAGGCCAATCCACATAGCAGTGCATTGAGTCACCGCATAAGTGTGTATCTTATTGATGCCTGGGAATGTTCCAACGCATCTAGGGTCAGATTTATGGAAAGTGGTGCTGCTCCTTAGCGCCCCACTAACGCTACCATGTGTGCACCATATTTAAAATACGTGGCACCATGGCGCAGAGTAGGGGGCAATAGCGTAATGTTTCATGACGCTATTGATGTACTCTGCAGGAGTAGCACCAAAATATTGGCCCTACTCCTGCAGAGTACATAGGGGACCATTATAAATAATAAAAGCCCCCTTTTACCGCCTGCTTTGAGCAGGCATTAAAAGTGCCGTACAAAATAACACAAGGAAATCTCTTTGATTCTTAGGCCATTTTTCCGCCCCCTCCTAACAGGGGAAGGACCCCGTTGCGTACATTATGCCTGGTACGGGCATAATGTAGCACAAAGAGTTACAAATTGGTGCAATGCATGCATTGCACCACTTTGTAAACAAGGAGCTAGGATTTTGACCTTGTTGGGCCACATTAGTGTAAATAAAATGTACGCTAATGTGGTGCATGGTGGCGCTAGGGGATTATAAATATGCCCCCTACTATGTAACTCCATGCACTGAGTTATAAAAACCTGTTCAGGTCTAAAAGGCAACAGGTTGGTATTTTTGAGTGCCATCTTTGAAATGACAAGGGCCGTATGAAAATGCATTTTGGCATATTTATGCTGCTGTGATGTGACTAGAGTGCATTACTTTTCGAAAGTTGGAGGGTATCTGAGTTTCAAGTGCGATTGGAGTAACATAACAAATAAAAACTGCCCTCAGTTTTATACATAAACATCAGTACATGATGACGGCGTTTCAGCCTTGACCTGTAGCCACTCCATCACCACCCACAGCCAAAGGCCATGCATGGCAAGGGGTTGGCTGCCACATGTGGTTGCCCTATGGCCAACCTCTGCCATGCATAGTCTAACACAGTGGTTGGCCATCTGTGGGGAGGGTTGGGTGCTAGACCTGGCCCAGGCCAAAAGGTAGAGATGGGTCATACAAGACAAAGGTAGTTAGATTTTAACTTAACATTTAAAAAAACGTAGAAATGCAGTGAAAAAACACTACCATTTATAAACAATAAAACTCTAAAATACACTGCATATACGTAACTGACATAAGTAAGACTTGCACCTCTGTGATGCGCTTCTTATGACCTCACAAATTACATCAATAATGGAATCTGAAATCTATGGCAGCAAAAGTTATATATATATATATATATATATATGTAGCTGTGAACAAGACTCCTGAGGGAGTTGAAACGCGTTGGTGGTTGCTATTTGGATTAAATTTGCACTATTGATACCTCGTGGAGTGCAGTGAATACTTTTTGAAATTTACATTTTTACGAGACTGGTCCTCTCCGTCACTGGCACCGACAGTGGAGTGCGCCGCTCAACAATTTTCAGACCATATTTGCTTGATAGATATATATATATATATATTTATGTCAGTTACGTATGACAGGCACATTTCAGTTTTTTTAGTTTTTAAATTTAACTATCTCCCTCATTTGTTACTTCTCATCGTGAAGTTCTCATGTGAAATAGAATTGGTGATATCTGTCTGCTGATAAATTTGCATCATCATCTCATTTGAGTTGCCTGCAAATGTTTTACTTACTAATAAGCCTGCCATATGTCCTGCAGTAGGACTCATGTGTGGCATATTTCCTTTGCCCAAATTTGCAACAGTGACACCTACTGCAAAGGGATACAGAGGTGCTGCCAGCAATCATGTGGCTATGGGTGTACAAACCCTGTGAGCAAAGGTACAGTACCAATCCAACCCTGTCTATAAACAAGGGCATGGATTAAGGGACATATTTATACTTGTTTTGCGCCGAATTTGGGTCATTTGTTTAATGCAAATTTGGTGCAAAACTGACTCGATATTTATACATTGGCGCTAGACCCATCTAGCTCCAAGGTTATGGAGTTAAAGTCATTTTTTGGACATGGAAACCTGCCTTGCGTCAATGAGATGCAAGGTGGCGTTCCTGTGCAAAAAATGACTCTATGGACTTAGCGCCATATTTATCGCCTGTATTAAAATCACGCATGGGGGGAGGAGGGGTCAAATAATGGTGCAAAGCTTGCTTTGCACCATTATTTAATGCCTGGGTCAGGGCAGGGGTTAGGGGCCCTGTGGGCCTATTTCCATGGTGGAACACCAGGAAATAAGCCCACAGGTGCCCTCCCCAGGCTCCAGGGACACCCCCACCCACACCAAAGGGACAGCAGAGGATGAGGACCCCATCCCAGGTCAGTATAGGTAAGTACAGGTAAGTTTTCTTTTTTAAAGTGCCAAATGGGCCCCCCTACATGGCATTGGGTGCCATGGCCATGACCGGGGGACCCTGGCCAACTGTGCTCGCCATTGGGGTGGTGGGCATGACTCCTGTCTTTTCTAAGACATTACCGTCAAAATTTCGACACCCACACAAGTCCGCCACACCAAAGGTCAGTGATAAACTGGCAAAAACAAAACTGACACCGTCACGCCAACAGAAATACGCCCACACTATCACGACCCACGAATCCACGCAGCGGTCTTTCAACTGCGGTATTCCATTGGCGGTACACACCGCCGCGTTCAAAATACACACACATCTACAAAACACAGCCACATTGGACAATTCGAAATACACACACCTGATGCACATACATACACCACTCCCACACACCCAATATAATATAAAACACACACCCACAAACCCCTACGCCCAAACTTTCCGAAAGAAGGCCAGAGAGAGACACTACAAACTACAACCAAGCATCCACAGGCACACAATACCATCACCCACATTATTTCCATGCACCTCACACAACACACCACTAAATATCACCCCACACATCGCAACACACACCAACCCACACATTACCCACACCACTCCATGGAACTGCAAAGACACCCCAGGTTCTCTGAGGACCTCAGGGTTATGGTGGAGGAAATCGTCCGGGTAGAGCCACAGCTATTCGGATCACAGGTGCAGCACACCTCCATTGCTAGGAAGATGGAGCTATGGCACAGACTAGCGGACAGGGTCAACGCAGTGGGACAGCACCCTAGAACAAGGGATGACATCAGGAAGAGGTGGGACGACCTACGGGGAAGGTGAGTTCCGTCGTATCAAGACACCACCTGGCGGTTCAGAGGACTGGCGGTGGACCCCCACCTCCTCCCCCACAACTAACAACATGGGAGGAGCAAGTCTTGGCTATTCTGCATCCTGAGGGCCTCGCAGGAGTAGATGGAGGAATGGACTCTGGTAAGGAAATTCTTCACTACTATATCCCCCACCCTACCTGCATGCCATCACATACCCCCACCAACGCCCTCACCCTCATCACTCCAACTCCTTACAAATGTCCCAATATCACAAACCACACATCCCAACACCAAGCCCTGCATGCAGCAGCAAAGCATGGACACCCATCACCAAAGCATGGCCACTGCACATACCCATACACACCCCTAAACCATCATCACACAATCTCCCACACAGGAATGCAAGCACTGGGGCACACAGGCACCCACCCATTGCACACCATGGCACACACAGATGCAATAATCATGCTTTTATACCCCTGCAGGACCCCCACCCAACGTCACTGCACAGAAGCGTCCAGACATGTCCACACCACCAACAGAAGAGGCCCACAGTGATGACAGCAGCTCTGTCCAACTGGATCTAGATGACCAGCCCGGCCCATCTGGTACCTCGGGACCGTCGGTTCCCCTCAAACTGGCACAGGCCACCACAGAGCTTCCCCCCTCTGGAAACACCAGCACAGCACCCACCAAGCGGGCCCATTCCTCTGTCCCAAGGACACGACAAGCAGCAGTGTGTCCACCACTACAGGGAACCCAGGCTAACCCACCACCCCAACAACAACAGGGACCTGGGGGCAGTGGCAGTGGGCACACGGTCAAGGGGACAGAGGCCCAGGGAAACAGGGAACTGAGAGGGCTGCTGTGCGACAGGGGGAGGACAGGCCCAGTGAACCGACTCTCCACGAGGCCCTCTCCAACATCCTGGGAGCCTACCATCACTCCCAGGAGACAATGGCAACGGTACTGGCCAAGTTCCAGGAGACCCAGTGGCTGCAGGAGGAACAGTATTTGGGCTTCAGGGAGGAACTCAGATCTATCAATTCCACCAAGGGCACCATCGTAGGGGTGCTGAGGGAAGTCCTCAACACCAGGAGGGACACTGTGGCAAAACAAGGGGCCCCTGACACTAGCCAGGACTATGAACTGCCCACCACCTACGCCGGCGCTAATGGACAGGAGGCACCGCCACAGGACCACCACACCAGCACCCCACCCCCTGCAGAGGAAGAACCACCCCGCAAACCGTCCCTGAAATCCAGGACAAAGACAGAGAACGATGTCAAGACCCCCGCCAAGAAATGAGACCACCCTGAATGTCATCCCCCTGTCCCACTTTGTAACCCTGTCCATCCATCAATTGCCCCAGCTCCACTTCATATGCCCCTTTGGACAATGCACCTGTGAGAACAATAGACTGGACTCTGCCATGGACATTCCTCCACCATCATCCCTCACCATTTTACATCACCCTCCAATATTTAGCACTTAAATAAACACCCTTAATGCACAAAACAATCTGGAGTCTGTCTGTGATTTCGAAATGTTGTATTAGCAATTACAGTGACAAAATGCTCTTTCAATAGTAATGTCAACATACCTATGTCACACAGCTCTAGTCCATGAGGAAACAAAGCAGATGTCACACAGTGGGACCCACATCTCTGAAATCGTAAGGGAAAGTGACAACTCAGAGACCATACACTGGGTGAAAAGGACAGACAGTAGAGAGGTAGTAGTGTTAAAGTACATGTAGTAGGAAGGTTTGTATTCTTACCTGTGTCTCACTAGAAGTATTGCAGCATCACAGAGTCCCTGTTGTCGATGTCATCTTCTTCTGCTTCCTCGTCTTCGCTGTCCACAGGCTCCACAGCTGCCACAACACCTCCATCTGGACAATCCTCCTGCAGAAAAGGCACCTGTTGTCGCAAAGCTAAGTTGTGAAGCATACAGCAGGCCACGATGATCTGGCACACCTTCTTTGGTGAGTAGAATAGGGAACCACCTGTCATATGGAGGCAGCGGAACCTGGCCTTCAGGAGGCCAAAGGTCCTCTCTATAACCCTCCTAGTTCGCCCATGTGCTTCATTGTAGGGTTCCTCTGCCCTTGTCCTGGGATTCCTCACTGGGGTCAGTAGCCATGACAGGTTGGGGTAGCCAGAGTCACCTGCAAATGTTGAGGGACAACTGTTAGACACACACTAACCTGTAGGGATATCCCTAGACCCAGGCAAATATTCCCAACGATTTTGTTCCAGGTGCTCACCTAATGCCACACACGGTGCCTCTGGAGTTGCCCCATCACATAAGGGATGCTGCTATTCCACAGGATGTAAGCGTCATGCACTGAGCCAGGGAATTTGGCATTAACATGGGAGATGTACTGGTCGGCCAAACACACCATCTGCACATTCCTTGAATGGTAACTCTTCCGGTTTCTGTACACCTGTCAACTCCTGCGGGGGGTACCAAGGCCACATGTGTCCCATCAATGGCACCTATGATGTTAGGTATATGTCCCAGGGCATAGAAATCACCTTTCACTGTAGGCAAATCCTCCACCTGAGGGAAAACGATGTAGCTCCGCATGTGTTTCAGCAGGGCAGACAACACTCTGGACAGCACGTTGGAAAACATAGGCTGGGACATCCCTGATGCTATGGCCACTGTTGTTTGAAATGACCCACTTGCAAGGAAATGGAGTACTGACAGCACTTGAGGGGGGATTCCTGTGGGATGGCGGATAGCTGACATCTGGTCTGGCTCCAACTGGGCACACAATTCCAGGATTGTGGCACGATCAAGCCTGTAGGTGATGATTACATGCCTTTCCTCCATTGTCGACAGGTCCACCATTTGTCTGTACACCGGAGGATGCCGCCATCTCCTCACATGTCCCAGCAGACGGTGCCTATGAAGAACAACAGCGAGCACAGAGTCAACCAACTCGGAGGTACGTAAACACAGCTTACTCAGAAAACCATTCATAACCCGATTTATGCCTGTATGAGTGTTGAGCCAAGGCCTAGGTATGGGTGACGCAGTTATAATTCAAGCAATTTGGGCCACTGAAATTGCAGCTGCCTGACCTGTAAAGTGGGACAATGGGATGTGAGGTAACTGCGCTGGCGTTGTACACCATCGCGGTAGGCGGTCGAAGACCGCAGCACAATTCTGCATTTGTTAACATTGGACCCTATGGGTCCCAGGAGCCAATGACGATGTACGCCGACGGTTACGGTACGCACCGCCGCGGACGTGACCGCCATTCTCTATCTGTTCAATCACTCGATACCTGATCTTTGACAGGAGAGGACCTACACTGCAAGTGCTGCTGTGACCTCAGTCTGGAAGAGACAATGGCTTGTGCGTCTGGGGAAATGGCCCCTGAATTCACCACAGAGGAGTTGGAGAAACTCATGGATGGGGTCCTCCCCCAGTACACGCTACTCTACGGTCCTCCAGACAAACAGGTAAGTAAACTGGGAGCATGCTGTATGGGCAATGCCTGTGTGGAGTGTGGTGGATGAAAGAGCGGGGGGCGAGAATGAGGCATGCATGAAACAACGGTGAGTGCATGTGCCACAAGGCAAGGGTAGGGATGCGGGCCAATGACTGTGACGGTGCAGTTCATAATAACTTCTCTTTTTCCCCTGTATAATTCCTGTATTTCAGCGCCCACCAGAAGAAGGATATTTGGCGTGCCATCGCCAAGGACGTCCGGACCCACTGCCGTAAAAGATGAGAGGACATTCGCCGCTGGAGCAAGAAGACGGAAGAGGCCTAGCTAGGGATGTCCTCCCAACGTGGGAGGGGTGCCCGTCGCACCATGTCCCCCCTGATGTTCAGGATCCTGGTGGTGGCGGACCCAGAGTTGGATGGACACGTGAGGACCTCACAGCAGCAACAAGGGGGTGAGTATACTCTCATTCTGCTGATTCAGCGCGCAGTGGAGATGTCTGGGTGGGGGAGGTGGGCTGTGTGTTTCCCTAGGCCAGGGCGAGTGTGCTAGTGAGTCCCCTTTTTCATGCAGACCCTGTGGCACCTTCCCCACCTGGGTACAGTGCCAACTACACCTAGTCCGGCTCCTGTGACATCCATGTGTGCAGATATCAGACATAGCCTTGTAGGCCATTTACCAGGCATTGAATAGTGGACCCCAAATGCACGGCTTAGAGCACGGGGGCTTCTGTGTCTGACGTGTCCGCCAACAGTAGCGGTAATGCATGCACTCAACTTGTCTTTCTTCTGTCTCCCCCCCCCTTTTTGTGGTCTCCCTGTACATGTATGCATTAGCATCATCAGGTGGAGGAGCAGTGGCATTGGAGCAGGAGGGAGCTGCATCCCACATGGCCCTGCAGAGCGACACTACGGACTCTGAGTTCACCAGTGGGACGGAGGGCGAGGGGAGCTCCATGACACCAGTGAAACTGACGCGTCCTCTGATGGGAGCTCCCTTGTGGTGGCGGCCCCATCTGTGCCCCCTGCATCTACAGGTACAGACGCCACCCCCCCTCCAGCACCGTCCTCCCAGCAGCCCCTCAGCCTTTGCCCAGTGGCCGCTCACCCAGGAGGGTGGGCATCTCCTTCGCCCCAGGCACCTCAGCCCCTGCCCCAGTCACAGTTGCTTCCCTCAGTAAGGAGGCCATTGACCTCCTCAGGTCCCTCACTGTTGGGCAGTCTACCATTTTGAATGCCATCCAGGGTGTAGAGAGACAGTTGCAACAAAGCAGTGCATTCCTGGAGGGCATTCATTCTGGTCAGGCAGCCCTTCAGCAAGCTTTTCAGACTCTGGCCTCAGCACTGATGGCAGCCATTGTCCCTGTCTCTAGCCTCCGCCCTCCAACTTCCTCCACCCAGACCCAATCCCCTGTACCTCAGCCTACCCCAAGCCCACATCAGACCAGCATGCACACACCTCAACACACAAGGGAAGCTTTGGCAAACATAAGCACCACACATCCCACAGGCACTCACGCAAGCATCACACACATGCAGACATACCAACATCCACTGCCTCCACTGTGTCCCCCTCCTCCTCGTCACCCTCCTCCCTCCCAGTCGCGTCTCTACTCACACCTGCATGCACTACATCTACAGCCACTACATCCATCACCAGCACACCCACCACCACACCCCGCTGATGTGCAGTCACCACCCCCTCTACCATTCACACATCCCCTGTGTACTCTCCTAGTGTGTCTGTGACGACACCTCCCAAGGTACACAAACGCAGACACACACCCACCCAACAGCCATCCACCTCACAACAGCCTCCAGCACATGCACCTTCACCCAAAGTCACCAAACATACACCTCCTACAACCACAACCTCTTCCTCCACTCCCAAACCCCCTCCAGCTACCCGTCCCAGTGTTCCTAAGAAACTGTTGATGTCCACCCTTGACCTCTTTCCCTCACCTCCCCCACCCCGTCAGTCTTCTGGGGCCCGACTCATCAGGCCCCAACCTAGCACCTCAGCCACAACATCTCCCGGACCAGTGGTGCCAGTAGTCACCGGATTCTGGTGTGCACCAGACAGCAGGGCACCCAGTGTGGCAAGGAGCCACAGACCGGACAGTCCCCCACCTGTCAAGCATCAAAAGGTGGCCAGTGCCCGGCGGGAGAGGGGGTACAAAACAGCCAGCAAAGCCGCTCCCAGGGGCACAGGTGGGAGTGTGGAGTCAGCAGAAACACCTTCCAAGGTGGGGAAGGGGCCCAAGAAAGCCGGAAGGTCTGGGAGGATCACCACGACGGAGAAGACCGCCAGCAGCCCCGCTGGGCCAGACAGAACCGCCAGTAGCCCCGCTGGGCCAGAGAGGACCGCCAGCAGCAGCCCCGTTGGGCCAGAGAGGACCGCCAGCAGCCCCGCTGGGCCAGAGAGTACCGCCAGCAGCAGGCCCGCTGTGCCAGAGAGGATTGCCAGCAGCAGCCCCGCTGGGCCAGACAGAACTGCCAGCAGCTGAACGACTGGGCCAGACAGAACCCCCAGCAGCTCAACCGCTGGGCCAGACAGAACCGCCAGCAGCTGAACCGCTGCCCAAGACAGGACCGCCACATGCACCGCTGCCAAAGACAGGACCGCCACATGCACCACTGCCAAAGACAGGACCGCCACAAGCACTGTTGCCAAAGACAGGACCGCCACAAGCACCACGGCCAAAGACAGGACCGCCACAAGCACTGTTGCCAAAGACAGGACCGCCACAAGCACCGCTGCCAAAGACAGGACCGCCACATGCACCACTGCCAAAGACAGGACCGCCACAAGCACTGTTGCCAAAGACAGGACCGCCTCAAGCACCGCTGCCAAAGACAGGACCGCCACATGCACCACTGCCAAAGACAGGACCGCCACAAGCACTGTTGCCAAAGACAGGACCGCCACAAGCACCGCTGCCAAAGACAGGACCGCCACATGCACCACTGCCAAAGACAGGACCGCCACAAGCACTGCTGCCAAAGACAGGACCGCCACATGCACCGCTGCCAAAGACAGGACTGCCACATGCAGGATGATGCACTCTGGGCACCAAGACCCCTCCAGAACCAGTGGAGAAAGGCATCCACTACCTCTGTCCTTGGCAGGATGAAGCACTCTGGGCACCAAGCCCCCTCCAGAACCAGTGGAGACTGTTATCCACTTGAGAGACTGTGGCTTTGCACTCCCCAGGATATAGCAGTGTGCAACCCACCCACTGTAGTGACTTGAGAGACTGTGGCTTTGCACTCCCCAGGATGTAGCAGTGGGCAAACCACCCACTGTAGAGACTTGAGAGACTGTGGCTTTGCACTCCCCAGGATATAGCAGTGGACAAACCACACACTGTAGAGACTTGAGAGACTGTGGCTTTGCACTCCCCAGGATACAGCAGTGTGCAACCCACCCACTGTAGAGACTTGAGAGACTGTGGCTTTGCACTCCCCAGGATAGAGCAGTGGGCCACCCATCCACTGCAGAGACTTGAGAGACTGTGGCTTTGCACTCCCCTGGATTACACAGTGGGCAAGCACCCACTGTAGAGACTTGAGAGACTGTGGCTTTGCACTCCCCAGGATATAGCAGTGGGCAACCCAGCCACTGTAGAGACTTCAGAGACTGTTGTGCCCCCTCTTTCCCTTCCCCTGTGGTGCCTGTTTTATTTCAATCTGATGCCCCTGCAGTGTTCTCTCCGTCACGTTCGGATATCTTGTGTGGGCCTCGCCCATGCAGTGTGGGCCCAGTGGTCCACGGACTTTAATGGTGGAATACCCTGGACTAATATTCTTGGTGTATATATTTGTAAATAGTGTATGTATATTATTTGACTACTGAATTTTAAAATATTGCAATCATTCATCTCATTTCCTTTTGTCTTTGCATTCTTCTGGGGGGTTGGGGGGGTGTAACTGTAATGTATCATGATGTATTTGTGTGTGTGTTGTAGTGGGTGAAGGTGGGGGTGTTGCGTGTTGCGTGTGTGTGTTCTGTTTTTTCCCTCCCCCTCCCCTGTGTCGTAGGTGCAGTACTCACTGTGGTCTTCCGCGCCGGCGTTCGTGCTCCTGGTAGAGGAGCAGGAAGATGAAGGCTGGGAATCTGTGAAGGTCTGGTTCCATGGCGTCCTGGTTCCTCGTGGGTGTGCAGAGGTGAGCGTTTTCCCTTCGAAGTCCTGTTTCCGCCGTGTTTTTGTTTGCGGTGAATCCGCCCCGGAAAAGGTGGTGGATTGGCCTGATGTAATACTGTGGGTGGTACATTGTCTCCTGCCTGTCTGTTGGCGGTGACCGCCGTGCTGTTTGTTGGTACCGCTGTGGCCGTCGGAGTGTTAAAGTGGCTGTCTTTGTTGGCGATTTCCGCCACGGTTGTAATTCCATTTTTTTATAACGCCGCCATATTGGCGGTCTTACCGCCGCTTTAACACCGACCGCAAGGGTTGTAATGACCACCATAACCTTTCCAAATGTGTGTTAGTAATTGTTTTTTTTGGTTGGCAGTCAGGTTATCCCCTGTCCAAGAAATGACCCTCACTCTAGTCAGGGTAAAAGAGAATCACCCTCAGTTAACCCCTGCTCACCCCCTTGGTAGCTTGCACGAGCAGGCAGGCTTAACTTCAGAAGCAATGCGTAAAGTATTTGTACCAACACACACAGTAATACAATGAAAACACTACAAAATAACACAACACAGGTTTAGAAAAATAGTTATTATTTATCTGAACAAAACGAGACCAAATAGGATAAAATCCACAACATACAGTTAAAAAACATGAATTTACCACTTAATAGCATGAAAACAGTGCCTTGAGGCACAAATACTGCAAGTTGGT
This sequence comes from Pleurodeles waltl, assembly GCF_031143425.1. Taxonomy (NCBI): domain Eukaryota; kingdom Metazoa; phylum Chordata; class Amphibia; order Caudata; family Salamandridae; genus Pleurodeles; species Pleurodeles waltl. The sequence continues at coordinate 56,401,911 of NC_090444.1, read as the reverse complement.
ATTATGCGATGTTGTGATGGAGTCGTTTCCTACAATGCAACGCCAATGGCGTCGTTTACGGACTTGTTCGACCTCCAAGTACAGTACCTTAAGAAACAAGTAGAAAACAGGCTGATGCACGGAGTTGGGGAGAGCGGCATCGTTGTGTCCGATGCTGCATCAGTTATGGTGCCACGGGACAGAAGGACAGAGGCGTCACGCAGCGGCGTCGGGCCCTCACTACAGCGCAGTTTAGGTGAAGCGGTATCAGATGCGAAGTCGGTCCCTTTGTTCTGACAGATGCAAAGTCCGGCGGAGTCACGATGCTGCGGGGCAACCCCACCGGGTTGTGATGATGTCACAGGGCTGCAGGCGCTGCAATGGCATCGGACCGTCATGGATGTTGGACTTAAGACACGCCAGTGTCAACAAAGTCAGGAGGGATCAGCAGCTGCAGCGATGTGAAGCCTACAGTGTTGTCGGACTTCTACAAGGGCAATAGCCTTGGGGCAGGTAGCGTTGTAGTTCAGGGGTAGTGGCGTCAGCTTACTGGGTCATCAGCATCGCACTTAGTGAGGTCCACGGCCTCGGGGCAAGCAGCGTCATGGTTCCAGGCAGCAGCATCCTTTGCGAAGTCGCACAGCATCGTCCAACGTCTTTAGACTGGTTTTTGTCCAGGAATTCACTTCCAGGGGTTCAGGAACTGGAATGGCATCCTCTTGCAAGCTAGAGTCCACAGCAAGTAGACTCAGGTCTGGCTGGTGAAGCCTTTGCTGTCCCTGAGGCTTCAAAACAGGAGGCAAGCTCTAATCCAAGCCATTAGAGTTACTTCTCAAGCAGGAATATACCACAATGTCCAGTCTCCTTCCCCTTGCACAGGTAGAAGCAGCAACTGCTGGATAGCCCAACACAGCATAGTCACGGGCCAGGGCAGCACTTCTCCTCAGCTCTTCAGCTCTTCTCCAGGCAGAGGTTCCTCTTGAATCCTTGAAGTAATCTAATTTTCAGGTGTTTTGGGTCCACTACTTATACTCCTTTCTGCCTTTGAAGTAGGTAAACTTCAAAGAAAAGTCTCTCTTGTTTGAAAGCTCCTGCCTTGCCCAGGCTAGGCCCCAGACACACACTAGGGGGTTGGAGACTGCATTGTGTGAGGGCAGGCACAGCCCTTTCAGGTGTGAGTGACCACTCCTCCCCTCCCCTGAGCCCAGGTGGCCCATCAGGATATGCAGGCTACACCCCAGCTCTCTTTGTGTCACTGTCTAGAGAGAAGTGCCAACAGCCCAACTGTCAAACTGACCCAGACAGGGAATCCACAAACAAGCAGAGTCACAGAACGGTTTAAATAAGAAAATGCCTACTTTCTAAAAGTGGCATTTTCAAACACACAATCTAAAAACCAACTTTACTAAAATAGGTATTTTTAAATTGTGAGTTCAGAGACTGCAAACTACATATTTCCATCTGCTCCTAAAGGGAATTTGAGCTTTAATGACATTTAAAGCTAGCCCCTATGTTAACCTATGAGAGAGATAGGCCTTGCAACAGTGAAACCCGAATTTGGCAGTATTTCACTGTCAGGACATGTAAAACACATTCCCACCTTTAACATACACTGCACCCTGCCCATGGGGCTACCTAGAGCTTCCCTTAGGGGTGCCTTGCATATATAAATAGGGACGGTTTAGGCTTGGCAAGTGGGTACACTTGCCAAATTGAATTGGCAGTTGAAAACTGCAAACAAAGACACTGCAGTGCAGGTCTGAGCCATGTTTACAGGGCTACTAATGTGGGTGGCACAAACAGTGCTACATGCCCACTAGTAACATTTGATTTACAGGCCCTGGACACCTCTAGTGCACTGTACTAGGGACTTACTAGTAAATCAAATATGCCAATCATGGAAAGCCAATTACACATACATTTCACATAGGAGCACTTGCACTTTAGCACTGGATAGCGGTGGTAAAGTGCCCAGAGTATTAACGACAGCAAAAACCAGTCCAGCACACATCAACAACTTGGGGAACAGAGGCAAAAAGTTAGGGGGGTCCACACCAAGGATGGCAAGTCTAACAATGTGCAACATGGAGTTGGCCACAGGGCCCAGCCTGATGTAGACCTCATGGCCAGCCCCTCATTGTTAAACAACCCTACCTGAATGCTCAAACTCCCACAGACTCTAAAACCACACTACTTTTTTTAACGTTTTTTTATTAGTACTTTTGCACTCCCATTGTGGCTCAGAGTCGTCTGGGCTGTCTGCTGCAGGAGTCCCACATGACCACAAGGAGTTCTTGTGGACTTCTGCAGGAGCTTTTGACTGCTCCTTCAAAGCTCTTCAGTGCATCAGGACCACTGAGTCCATAGTACCAAGTAGGCTAATGAGGAAAAAGGCCTTCACAGATTTCTATGCTGTGGTCCCACCGGACTCCTATGGGACCAACCATACTGATATCTTTATATTTTGAACTTTCATGTCTCAAAAACATCTCAGCACATTTTCTCAAAATCATGAAAATATCATACTTTCTGGGTTAAGATCTTTATATAGTCGCCACTAGGTAGTTATAGTTAGGACCATGTTTCCATAGAACTAGAGCTATTTAAGGAAAATAAAAAACTATAGATATCTAGGGATGCAGCTCCTCCACAAATCTACTGCAGTTCAATCCACAGATCCACCCACCACAGGAAGAATCTGATTGGCTGGCCACAATCTGGCAGGGAGATTGTGGCCAACATTTTGCTTTATTGGGAAATGGTCCCAGGGGCTGAAATGAGGGGGACAAGGTACAAGATGGGGTCAGGGAAGACGTCTCTGACCCCAGGGGGATCATATAAAGGTAGATATACATACCTTGTAAAAAATGCATAAATAATATTTTTTATGTTTTATGAGATCTGATGATCCCCAGCAGGGCTCAGAGCGGATCTCTGTGTAAATCCACTGGTGTATCTACAGATCTTGTAAAACCTCAAATAATATGCACAAATGCTTGTACACACTTTTGGCATCCCTCTACACACTCTCACACTCAGTCACAGACACTGTCACACCCAGTGTCTCAGCCAGACACTCACTCTCAGATGCAGCCTCACAGCCAGACACACTATTTCATACCCAGTCTCACATCCAGACATAACCCTTTCACACCCAGTCTGACATTCTAATATACCCTCTCACAACCAGACAGACACTATCACAACTGCTCTCATAACAATACAGACACTCTCACACCTACTCTCACACCCAGATAGGCACTCTCTATAGGAAAGTACGCTCTTTCTTGGCATTGTTACCCTCTTTTCTGCCTGATGCCAGCGTGTTTAATTGTGTTTACTGGGATCCTGCTAACTAGGGCCCCAGTGATTATGCTCTCACTCCCAAAACTCTGTATTTCATCCCACAATTGGCATACTGGCCTTCCATGTAAGCCCCTAGTTTATGGTACCTAGGTATCCAGGGCATTGGAGTTGCAGGGGATCCCTATAGGCTGCAGCAATTATTCTGTCACCTATAGGGTGCCCATGCAAAGGGTTCTGCAGGCCTGCCATTGAAGTCTGCATGAACTGGGTGCGTGCACCCATTTTCACTATAGATCAATGCACCAGGTCACTATAAGTCACCCCTATGGTAGGCCCTCTCAGCCCAGGGAACAGGATGCATGTACCTGTGTGTGAGGGCACCCCTGCACTAGCAAAGGTGCCCTTACAAACTTCAGACCCACTTTCCTGTACTTTGTGAGTACAAGAACGACATTTTACGTGTGTACTGGACATAGGTCACTACCTATGTCCAGCTACATAATGGTAACTCTAGATCTAGGCATGTTTTGTATCAAACATGTTGGAATCATCCCCCAATATGTTTGCAAGTATAGGTTGCATGATTCCATGCACTCTGGGGGCTTCTTAGAGGACCCCAAGCATTGCTTCCACATCCTTCTGAGGTTTTCCAGGCAGCCTCAGCTTCTGCCACCCCTCAGACAGGTTTCTTCCCTCCTGTTGCTTGACCAGATCAAGACCAGGAAGGCAGAGCAAAGTATTTCCTTTGGGAGAGGGGTGTTACACCCTATCCCTTAGGAAATAGGTGCTAAATGGCTTGGGAGGGGTAGCTTCCCCAAGCCAGTGGTATGCTTTGAAGGGCACATTTGGTGTCCTTCATGAATAAACCAGCCTACACCAGTTCAGGGACCTCCAGTCCCTGCTCAGGCACAAAACAGGACAATGGAAAGGGGAGTGACCACCCCCCTGTCCATCACCACCCCAGGGTTGGTACCCAGAGCTCCTCCAGAGGGTCCCTGGGTTTTGCCATCTTGAATCTAAGGTTGGCAGGGAACTCAACTCTGGGAGCATCTGAGTGGCCAGGCCAGGCAGGTGACATCAGAGCCCCCTCCTGATAGGTGGTCCCCAAGCTAGGTGACCAATCCCCCTTTCAGGTCTCTCTTTTGGGAGATTCCTCAGATTCGGCTTGCAAGATTCCAGCAAGATCCCTCTGCATCAGTTACTTCTACCTCTGACCAAAGAAACTGCTCCTGGACTCTCTAGGACCCGACAATCTGCAACAAAGTTAAAGATTTTGCCTGCAACATTGTTTCTCTGGCCCCTTCCACCTTTTGGAACATTTCCCCGGTTGTGCATCCTCTGCGGACAGCCCGTCTTCAGTCTGCACAGGAAAGAAGAAGGAATCTCCCTTGAAGTGAAGGAGTCACTCCCCTGCATCTGCAGGCACCAACAGCAACGACAACTGGCTGCTTCAATCCCCTCTCCTGCTGAGCTGCGTGGATCCTGTAACAAAGGAAGTGGTCAGAAGTGGGCCAGACAGTCCTCTCTACCAGCTGTCCAATTTGGGTAGAGGTAAATCCTTGCCTTCCCACGAAGGACAGTACCCCTGTGCACTGCATCCTTTGCAGTTGTCAAGGCTGGTTGACACTTCTTCCAAGGAGTCTTCAGTCTTCCTGTAGCTGTAGCTACTAGCACTCCTTCCTGTGATTCACAGCAACCTGAGTGGCTCTATTGCTTCGTGGGACTTCTTTTTGTACCGCTGCTTGGGCTCCATTTGCACCTTCTGTGTTCCCATCCTGTGGGACTTCTGTGCATGTTTCCTGTGCTTCTCTGCGCTCTCTGCGATGCTGAGAACCCCTCTGACTCCACCTCCCAGGTTTAGTCCTCCTGGACCTTGCTGGTCCCCAGCAGCTCCACTTTCCACCAACCGCGAGTCTTGCCTGTGCCAAGGCTTGTTGGTGGAATCCAGACAAGCAAACCTGACTGCAATCTTCCTTCCAGCCTGGGACATCACCTGCATCCTCCAAGAACTCAACTCTCACTCCAACTCCAGGGCTGCAGTGCTGTCTTTTCTTCCTCACCGTTGACCAACTCCTGCTATCTTCAGCTTGGTGGGTAGGGGCTCATGCCCCCACTGGACTCTGCTGTGTCTTCTGGACTCAGTCCCCTCTTTCATGATGAGTCCTCTGCCCAGAACATGCCACCATGATACTGACTGTGTTGGGGTCCAGAAGTGCTGCCAGCATAGCTGTGGCTTTGTGTGTACAGACCCTGTGACAGCCACAGTACTAATGCAAGCCTGTCTATGAACAGGGCACAGATTCACTGCTCTGATCCTATTACAGCTTGTTAGATAATGTGATGTGTTGCTGTGCACACCATAGAGCTCTCCTTGGAAACTGCAAGCTGAATCCCAGTGGTCCCTAATCTAACTTTAAATTTACAAATTTACCAAGTGTATGCCTAATTATAGCCTCATTGCAAGTTTTGGGAAGCTCATAAACATTCCATATGGAGTATTGCTCATTATTCAAATGTACTCATTACCATTCCAAAATAGTTATCAGTAGAAGCCCTGCTTCAAATGTGGGGCTCTTGTTAGATGGAATCAAAATTGTTTCTTAATTGATGTGGTAGTCTTGCATCTGGTGTGTGATCTTTCTACTAGCTGTGAAAAGATTTGAACTGGAGCAAAGCACTGAAAGTACACAAAGTGGAAAGAAGGAATAAACTGCCATCTGAAGATACAATGCCCAATCCTATATCACAATAGCATACAATAATGTCTCAACTGTATCAATCAAAATAGCTTTGCAAAGTAAATTATTAACAATAAGAAAAAGGGAAACACACAAATCAAGTTACTGAGGTCATATTTACAAGATCAGAAAGACAATATAAAGCAGCATGAGCAGCTGTCTGAATCATATGCACTAAATAACACATGAACATGTTACGAGGTGGGCAAAACGCTCCCATCTCAAATAGAAATGCAGACTCTTCTTGGCAATCCAAAGACAGTATTCACTATCTGTTGCGACAGGGAGAAGATCACTACAGACTGCACCTCAGCACCCTCAAGCTACCTAAGCAGTTTATCTCAAATGCCTGTTCCTGCAGGCATACCTTTTTATACAATTCAATACAAGGCTTTATTCCACATAGTAAATAATAAGTAATTTGTAAGTGACAAATTCAAGGCAGAAAACACTTAAAGACATGTGACTGTATAACCCTGAATTCCTGAACTAAACCATTACACATTTCATTAACCATTTAACAATGCTTTTTGACAGGGCATGTTTTTTGTCTAAGAACACATGGGTGTTTCATAGTAGATGTGTACTCCTTAGATTGTGTGCTGGCAGCAGTGTGTGCCTGAGGGCTCCGTGTGCTCAGAATTTAGGCCCATATAAATAAAGAATAGCACACAACTGCGCTAATGCAGTTGTGTGTCATTTTTCTCAACACTGGCTAACACCATTCCTGAAAGCCATCCGTGTGTCATATTTATGGAATGACGCACAGTGGCGCTAAGGAATGGCTATCAGAAAAAAAAAAGACGATAGTCGGAGGTGGCTTTAGGGGGAATGGTGCTAGTGGGTCAGATATGATGTTAGGCTGGTTAGCGGGAAAACTTTTGCTGCTAGTCAGCCTAGCGAAAGTTACTGATGCACAAGAAGCCAAAAAATGACTCCTGCCTAGCGGGCTTAGCGCCATTATATAGGTCTGCTTCCCACCCACATGTCGTTTCTGCGCCGCGAGGTAAATATGGCTCTGGGGGGGGCTAGCATCATGTTTAGAATGGGAACGCCTACCTTGCATCTCAGTGACGAAAGATGGGTTTGCGCATCCTAAACTTAGTGCTAACTCCAACATTTTGACTCTTGATGGGCATAGATTCGAAATATAGAGTTAGGTTAGCACCATTTTAGTGCCAAAATAAGTGCAAAGGTGACGCTAACCATCCATAAATATGTCCCTTAGGGGCAGATTTAAGGAAAGTGGTGCTGCACCGAGTGCAGCGCCACTTTCCCTGCGCCCCTTAGTACCCCCCTACCGCCACCATGTGTGCGTCGTATTTATAATACGGTGCACCATGGCGCAGGGTAGGGGGATATAGTCTCATTTTTCTTGACGCTTTTCATGTACCCTGCAGGAGCAGCTCCAAAATGTTGGCGCTACTCCTTCAGAGTACATAGGGTCCCATTCTAAATAATGGAAGCCCCCTTTTAATGCCTGCTCTGAGCACCTTTCACCAATTTTCCAGCCCCACCTAACAGGGGAACGCCCACTTTGCATACAGTATGCCTGGCGCAGGTATAATGTAGCACAAAGGGTTACAGAGTGGCACAATGCATGCATTGCGCTACTCTGTAAATACGGTGCAGGGATTTCAGCCCTGTTGGGCCTCATTAATGTCAAAAATAATGGTGCTAGTGTGGTACAAGGTGGCACCAGGGGACTATAAATATGCCCTTTAGTTTCTTACCTGCATCCATTGTTTAATCAAACACCAATGTGTTCTAAGCTTCTTCAATTATGGACTTATTGTCTAATCAGGCCACAATCTGTTTGAAGGCATGGAGTGTGTGCCGGGTGATTTGTTTGCTGATGTTGTAAATGCTTTTAGATCAGTTAGGTATTAGTTAGCCTTTAAATAAAAACCCTTTCAAGTTTCCTATTTGACTCCATCCTTAAGAGAACTTTTCACCTTATTCCGCTAAGTGTGGGAGTTGGGCCTAAACCCTTTCTTAACTATAAACAGCTATGTGGTTTTGGCTTGGGCCTGATGTTGTGTGATATTTCTGTGTTTCGTATTTTTTACATCATGTTACTTGTTTATATACCATACAACATTTCCCTCTCTATTTGATATTTCATCTACTTCATTCAGACCTACCCTTGGCAGCAGGTAATACATGCTGTCCTACTAATCTACTACCTGTGTTGGAATTCTAACTGAAAACGTCCCTGCCACCTTAGCGGTTATTCTCCAAATGCATGCTAAAATTACTTGCATCATACAATCTATCACTTACAAGATCACAGTAATTGGTAACTAAGGGCCAGATGTAGGAAACACCAATTTTGCGACTTGCAAATTGGATGCAGAAAGGTGTCTCTGACACCTTCTGCGACTCGCTATGGGGTCGCAAAGACCCACCTCATCAATATTCATGAGGTGGGTCACAGTTTCCGACCCCATAGCGAGTCCGTGCACTCACAGGGATGGTGGCCTGCTGTAGTCAGCAGACCTCCATATCTGTGACTGCTTTGTAAATAAATTTATTTGGAAAACGAGCTGCAAAATGAAAACTTAACCGAAACCATTTGGTTTCGTTTTTTTCAGAGCAGGCAGTGGTCCATAGGACCACTGCCTGCTCTGAAAAAATATTTTTTTCGGCATTCACAAAGGGGAAGGGGTCCCATGGGGACCACTTCCCTTTTGCGAATGAGTTACCACCAGTGTGACACTGGTGGTAACTGCGAGTTGGTTTGCGACCGCATTCGCGGTCACAAAACAACTCTGAATTGCGATGCGGTCGCAAATAGGAAGGGAACACCCCTTCCTATTTGCGAGTCGCATTCCCAAATTGTGAGTCGGTACCGACTCGCAATTTGGGAATGAGCATCGTGTTCGGCCGTTTGCATGCCGCAAACTGCGATTTTTGCAGTTTGCGACATGCAAACGGCTTCGTACATCTGGCCCAAAGTCCCCAACATCCATGATGGTAGTGGTGCAAACCAACCACTGAACCACTATCTGGTGCACCTCCTTCCTCTATCATTTTAGTATCAAAATTATGCAGTGTCTGTATTGCTTCTGACGAAGTTCGATTTTCTCTATCATTTGCTGGGATGAACATGCAGAATGCAGATCTTATCTTGCTGCACCCCACCTTGCATGACTGTCATAAGGTCCAGAACGTAACGGTGTTGCAGCATCATCATTCTTAGGGTACACACTCCCTCTTCTATGGCTGAAGCCATCATTGGTGGTGTTGATGAATTTGAGGAGCTACCATCTTGTGATTTGGATTTAACGAGCTGTTGCTTTAGCTTGGACAAATGGCAGGATGCTCCCAAAGAAAAGTTCAGCATCGTTGAACAGCCTTTATTCTGGGGCAACTTCGTTCCAGGTAATTGTACCATAATATTCTGCAGTTCTTGTTCTTCTGTTGAGATGTAGCAAAGTCATTCGAAGGCTCATGGGGTGTTTATGTAAATCAGATATGTTTATTCCAGGGATCAACAAAACTTGAGCATGCAAAGTTACTGTGCATCAGATCCCACCCCAGTTGTGTGGTAACTGTGCATACACCAGTTCTCCACACTGCCAGAAGAAATCCATGACGGCTGAGGTGCCCCCCTGCATGTTAGTGTGGAAAACTGTGACCTTGCAACCAATATTTTGACCTACGTAAATGGTGCCATTTCCTCCCTGCACCCGTTCTCTGCCTACCTTTAAATGGCTGGCAGAGAACGAGGTCATAATTGTGCTTGCAGGGCTTTCCCTGGCAGATTATGACCGCCGCAACTACCAGACCTCCGAGATCTCTGATCCTGGCAGTGCTGGTGGTCCCATCATGGCACGACTGCCAGAGTTAAAATATGGCACTGGGACTACTGCATTGGCGTAGGTCCAACCACCATCCGCAAGGGGGGCCTAAGTGTGATAGCTGGCACAGCACAGGCCACTTCACACAGTGACAGATGGGACTCGCTAATGGAACAAAATCATGATACGAGTAGTAAGGAAAATATATCAGATGTTCATGCATTCCCCAGGTTGTTCAGGTCCCCTGGGTATACATGGATAAAAGAATCCTCTGTAGCTATTAAGAGGATCAATAAAAATATTACTGAGACATAATGTAGAGGGAAATACCCATGTGGCACTTTGAGTGCTCAGATTCACTTATTTGCCAATTTGTAATCTTTGCTGAATACCTACCCACATCCACAAACTCAAACATGGGTTGCAGCAGGGTGGTTTGCTTTTTCATGGAAACTGAGGCTGATCCACATAGCAGTGCGTTGTGTCACTGTGTCAGTGTATAACATAATGATACCTGGGAACGTGCCAGCAAATCTAGTATGTAACTCCATGAGCCAAGTAAAATAAATTATTTAAGTCTAAAATGCAATAGTTTGGTATATTAAAGTGCTATCTTTGAAAGTTTAAGGTGCATAGGAAAATGTATATCAGAGCTATGAAAGCTAATTCTCATCCATTTGGCGAAACTGGTTATGGCATTGCAGAAATTACTTCTGGTGGTGGTCTTTGCTGAGTAAGAGGATGAGTTGTCTGTTGCCTGAATAGGATATGATGTTGAATTTTTGGGATCTGACATGTTAGTGAGGGGAGTCATGTAGGTGTTGATGCTTGGGGTACGCTGCAGATGATGCTCTTAGGTTTGGAGGGGAAGGGTGGTAGGTGGGTTCTCTGCATTCATCCTGTATAGAATGAGGCAACCCATTTGAGGGCATTTTCCTGCACACCAATGCTGTTCGGTCTATTGAGGAGGGTGTTGTGGAATACAGTATTGAATGCTGTTGATAAGAAGAGGAGGGTCAGGGCTGCTCTGTGGTCAAGGAGAGATCTGATGTCACCTGTGGCTGTGATAAGGGCAGTTTCTGTGCTGTGGTTGGTGCAGAAGCTGGATTGGTAGGCCTCAAGGAAGTTGTTTTTCTCCAGGTGTTCTGTGAGCTGGTGGTTGATGGCCTTCTTGAGGACTTTTGTGGTGTATAGGAGCAGGAGGTGGCGCAGTAATTTTTCAGTTCACTGGGATCCGCAGAGATTTTCTTGAGAAGCGGTTTTACCTCTGCATGCTTCCATCTGTTAGCGAAGGCTACCATTGTAATGGCGGCATTGAGGATGTTGGTGAGTTCTGTACAGAATTCCTTAGTTCCTAGGTTGAATAAGTGGTGGGGACTGGGATTGGTGTGTGCTCCAGAGTGGATGGTGGACATGATGGCTACAGTGTCGTACGTGGTGATCTGGTTTCATGTGGTGATTACTTGGTTGGTGTGAGTGGTTGGGTTAAGGTTGTTGAAGTTAATATCGGTGAGTTGAGGCTAGATGTTGTTGTAGATGTTGGCTATCTTGCTGTGCAAATAGTCTGATAGAGTGTGGCAGAGTTCTTGGTAGGGGAATTGTTAGAAATGGGGTCTCTGGTTGGCAGTCAGTTTGCACTCTGTCTAATCAGGGACCCTCACTCTAGTCAGGGCATTGGAGGTACACACTTAAGGTAACCGTTGCTCACCCCCTTGGTAGCATGGCACACGCATTCAGGCTTATCTCAAAGGCAAAGTGTAAAGTATTTGTACCAAAACACACAGTAATACAGTGAAAACACTACCAAAATGGACGCCACACCAGTTCAGAAAAATAGCCAATATTTATCTAAATCAAAGAAGACCAAAATTACAAAAATCCAACATACACAAGTGAAGTTATGAATTATTAAAATATAGAATCTTAGTCCATAAAAAACAATGGATACATTGTTGTTACATAAAGTACCTGGTTTGCGTCAAAAATAAAGCTGCACGGGCGAACGTGCATCAGAAAAGTCAGAAATATGTCAATTCCATATTCTCAAGTGAGGCCGTGAATCGTTTCTTCTATGGTCGGGTAGGCAATGTACCGGTTTTCTCTCCCACAAGAAAGCAATGTGTCAATTTCTGGATGCGGTACCTCTGATCCGTGCAGGTTCACGTTGATTTTGATGCCTAGCGATGATGCGTGCAAAATCCAGCTGCACAGTGATGGAAAACTGTGCTGCGTGGGGTTTGCGCCATTTTCAGCAGCTGCAAGTGGATTTTGTGTCATTTCTTCAGCTACAATGCAGGTGATGCATCGATTTCTCAACCACAATGCAGGTGGGACATCAATTTTCAGCTGCGATGCAGGTGGCGCATCATTTTTAAAGTCGGGTTGCAGGTGGTGTGTCGATATTTTCCCCGCACAGCTCCTGTGCGTGGATTTCCAAGTGGGTTCCACCAGCTTCACCTTTCAAGGGACCAGGGACTGGGTAGGGCACCACTTGGCAGAGTAAGAGTTTCAGCAGAGAGTCCAGGTGCTGGCAGAGGAAATATTTGATGGCCCTGAGACTTCAAAACAAGAGGCAAACTAGTCCAAGCCCTTGGAGACACTTCACTAGCAGGAATATACCACAAAGTCCAGCCTTTGTCCTCTTTTAGGCAGAAGCAGCAACTGCAGACCAACGCAGCAAAGCACATTCACAGGCAAATGCGCAATACTCCTCCTCTAGCTCTTGAGCTTGTATCCTTTGGAGGGTTTCCTCTTGTATCCAGAAGCAATCTAAAAATCTGGGGTTTTGGGTCCAATACTTATACGCCTTTCTGCCTTTGAAGTAGGCAAACTTAAAAGTAACGTCTCTGTTGTTCACAAGATCCTGCCTTGCCCAGACTCACCCAGGGGGTTGGAGACTGCATTGTGTGAAGGCAGGCACAGCCCTTTCAGGTGTAAGTGACCACTCCTCCTTCTACGCTAGCCCAGATGGCCCATCAGGATATGCAGGCTACACCCTAGCTCTCTTTCTGTGACTGTCTAGTGTAGATTCACAAACAGCCTACTGCCAGTCTGACCCAGTGAGGGAATACACAAGCAGGCAGAGTCACAGAATGATTCAAGCAAGAAAATGCCCACTTTCTAAAACTGACAATCTGAAAAACAACTTTTCCAAAAGATGTATTTTTAAATTGTGAGTTTAGAGACCCCACATTATATATCTCGATCTACTTACAAAGGGAAACTGCACTTAAAAGTTATGTAAAGGGAACCCCAATGTCAACCTACGAGAGAGATAGGTCTTGCAACATTGAAAAACTAATTTGGCAGTATTTAACTGTTAGGAGATAAAAACACACTAGTACATGTCCTACCTTTAACATGCACTGTACCCTGCCCATGGGGCTACCTAGGGCCTACCTTAGGGGTGCCTTACATGTATAACAAGCATTTTCAATGCAATGGATCTCACATTTTTTTGAGTTAGAGCGACTAGCATTGTACATTCATAACTGGACTTTTCTTGCTACACAGATTGGTCAACCCTGCCACATAATTTCATCTTTTCCTGCCATGTCATTCCAGTGGTCCAGGACTGAACTAAAGCACCTCCATCTACCTTATTCCTCTATCTTAAAAAAATATACATTTATCATATAAACCTTTATCAGAAATAAACTTTTGGCATGAGAGTGTAATGCTCAAAGCACCATAACAAAAATATATTTTGGGATGGATTGGAGGGTGAAAGGAAATAGGGAGTCAGGAGTAAATATGGAGAGGACAAGTGGCGTAGTTACATTGTCATGGGCTCCGGAGTAAGAAGTGAAAATGGTTGACTGCAATTTCAGTAGGAAAATAGAGCAGTAATTAGAGTTGAGTGAAGCCCATAGGTTCCTGGGCCCGGTGCCAATGCATCTGTTGCTCTTTTGATAACTAGACCTCAGGAGAGAAAGTGGATGGGGCAGGAAAAGAGAAGCAAAATGAATACAACAAACAAAAGGAAGAAAGATGAATGGGTCACAAAGAAATGAAAGAAGTAAGGGAAATAAAGAACCCGAAAATGAAAACAAAACTAAGAGAATAGAGCAAACATGATACAAAGGAAAAAAAGGAAGGAAGCTACTGAATGAAAGATAAAGAGGAGAACAATAATGAAAAAAGTGTGAAAATTGTTTTACATCAGAGAAAAAAGAGAGATGGTGAGAGAAACACGCAATAAAAGAACCAGGGCATGTATGTATTATCACATTTCCCACAGACACAGAATTGGAAAACAACTTTGACACTTAGGGTCCCGACTAGTAACTTGTGGCTTCCACATAAAGAAAGGAAAAAGAGGGATTTATAGTAAAACATGAATTGACAGATAAAGATAAGAAAAACAGCAGAGGAAGGAAGGAAGAAAGATCCCAAAAAAAGTGAAAGGATGTTTACTGAGTCTAAGTAAAGAGCAAATAAAAAAGACAAAGAAAGAATGAAGGGACGAGAAAATAAAGTGTAAGAATGAACACCTGAAGAAAAAAGGAGGAATGAAACAAGGAAAGAAATATATAAGTTTTTATAAGTTTAAATGAGGAAGTAGCAAGAGGAAGAGGGAAATAAAAAAAAGGAGAGGAGTAGAAATAAACAGTTGAAAGAAAGAGGAAAACTGTTAATATGTGGATTTTAAGAGCTGGAAAGAGAAAAGTGAGGAAGAAAGAAAATATTGAGAGTAAAGGGAGTTAAGGAAAGAAAGGAGTGAGCTAAGTGAAACAGACCCTCCCAAATAAAGATGGCATCTAAGAATAGATGTAATTTGCTCCACTATATCCTCAAACAGAAGTCAGAGTGTGGAACAGCAGGAGGCACCGCAGAACAGCAGGAGGTTCATTAGGTGTATGTGAACCCTGATACAGCATTATTGGGGCACTTCAGATCAGGATTAGGGGTATAGACAGAGCTAAATCCTGGCCCTGTGCAGGAATAACAGAAAGGCAGTGGGTGAGGATTGAGAAACGGAGTGCTGTGTAACTTCTTGTATTGGAATAATGGGGCCCTGCAGGTTAGGGAGGATTGGAAGATTGCAGCAATTATTGGATAATTTTAACACATATTGTGAAAACAAGGGACTGGAGATTAATGCTACTAAGACCACATTTTGGCGGATCAGACCCCACAAGTCATTCAGAGGGGATTTATTTCTGCAGCAGAAGATGCTTGAACGTGTAGCAAAACTTTAGTGTCTGGCTATTATGCTTGATAGTAAATTATCCTGTACATCGCACATTCAAAGCAAAGGGCAGTACTTCAGCATAGAGCTATGGCAATCTTTAAAAATCATCATGCAACATTGCCCAGACCAGTCTTCCCGCTATTGACCTCTATAACTTAAATGCACAAGTAGTGGCCCTATATGGTGCCAAAATTTGGGGGACATTCAAATGTGAAAAGGCTGACCCAGAGTGAGAATACGTGTCCCAAAAGCACTCCCCTTATCCCCATGTTCTATGATGTTGTACTCAAGAGAGAAGAGCATGTAGCAGTGTTAAGGACTCTTCTCTTCTGGGTGACGATTTGGACAGTACAGGAGCTTGCGCCATATCAGAAGGGTATGAGAGAACTTTTGGAACTAGATGAGAACACCACTTTTCCCTGGTTCAGGTATATTGAATCTTGGCTCACCAAACTGTGGCTTTGGACTTTCTGAACTGACCCTTCCTTCCTAACATTGTCTTCCAAAACCTAATTAAAATTCATATTTTGGGATAATATTATCACTAGCTTACATCACAGCTCTCGTTTAGGTAGATTATCAACTCAATTTTTGAAATTTAAACCCTGACCCTATTTCGAGAGTGTCTGGATACCCCCCAATCCCAATTGGCCTAGACCCTGTACATAAAGTTCTATTATGACATATTATAAATATAGGGGCATATTTACAAGCTCCATGCGCCGACAGTGAGTCACCTTTGTGGTGCTCTGGCACTGCAGAGTGCACACCCTTATCTACAAAGCTATGCACAGCTTTTTATAGCCTCATAGATAAGGTGTAAGGCAATGCAGCACAAGTCACTGTGTATCCTTACACCACAATAGGGGGGAGCTCCATGGGCATTGTGGTGGGTTTTCCCATGCAAAATCCATGGATTTTGGCACATTCTGAGTTTTACAAAGATGTGTAAACTTGAGAAGGCATCAAAATCATACACCTTCTCAAGGGAGGAGGTTCGAGGAGAAATATATTTATTTCTCAATGTTTTTTCTCTTACTGCATGTGTTGCATTTTGCAGCACACATACAAAGAGGAAAAAAACCTCCATGGATTGTTTCTGTGCAGGTGCCTCTTCTTACATAAAACTGCCCTGCCAACAAGGCAGGCACCCTTGCACCATGGTACAGGGGTGCCTGCGTTGGTGCTAGTGGTATAGAAAAGAAAAGTAGAGAACAGTATGGGAGGCAGGAGTGTTATAGAGAAAAGCAGTAGAGTCAGGAGCTGTATAGAGAAGAGCAGTAGAGTCAGGAGTGGGATAGAGAAGAGCAGTAGAGTCAGGAGTAGTATAGAGCAGAGCAGGGGAGTCAGGAGTGATAAAGAGAGGAGCAGTAGAGTCAGGAGTGGTATAAATATGAGCAGTGGAATCGGGAGTGGTGTAGGGAAGAGCAGAAGAGTCAGGAGTGGTATAGGGAAGAACAGTAGAGTCAGGAGTGTGATAGAGAAGAGCAGTAGAGTCAGGAGTAGTATAGAGAAGAGCAGTAGAGTCAGGAGTGGTAAAGAGAGGAGCAGTAGAGTCAGGAGTGGTATAAATATGAGCAGTGGAATCAGGAGTGGAATAGGGAAGAGCAGTAGAGTCAGGAGTGGTATTGATAAGAGCAGTGGAGTCAGGAGTGGTATAGAAAAGAGACGTAGAGTGAAGCATGTGAAAGAGGAGCAGTTGAGAGAAGAATAAGAGAGCAAGGAGTAGAAGAAAGAACAGAAGAGGAAAGAACTGTAGAGAGAATAACAGTGGGCTGATGAACTGAACAGAGAAGATTGATGCTAGGAAACATGGTGAAAGAAGGAGAGATGGAGAAAAGAGCTGCAGAAAAAATTCTGGACAGCGAGGAGCACCAGAAAAGAGTGGTACAGAGAGGTCCAGTGGAGTCAGGAGTGGTACGGTGAAGTGCGGGGGTGAGGAGTGATAGAAAAAAGAGTGGCAAGAAATAAGAGATTAAGGGCCAGATGTAGCAAAGGGTTTTTCCCATTCTGTGTCAATGGGAAAATGTGTTCGTACATATGGCCTAAGGCACATTAGAGAGAACAGCAATAGAAAGAATAGGGTAGAGTGGAGATCAGTAGAGCTATCAGCAGTATGGAGATGAGTGTACGTAGGACAGAAGTAAAATGAGGAGTGCTAGAGAAGAGCTGTAGACTGAGGAGTCACAGAGAAATAGTGCGGAGAAGACAAATAGGAGCAGTAGAAGAGGGAGGAGGAGGATGATATGAGAGGGAGGAAAGGGGTTCTATATGAGGCACCTTAATGTAACCTACAAGAGATGGTAGTTTCAGCTGTGTGCAGTTTCTCTGAAGATATTGGAAGCTTTTTCCCCTTAGTTCCAAAGGAGTCAAACCATCTATAAGGATAATTCAGTGTGAGGATCTGTGAACAGCCTGTGGCAGTTGTGCTGTTAGCGCAGGATGGCTGTGTTTTTAGTTCAATCCTGTTGGTGTTTTACAGATGCACCACATCCGGGGACCTGCCCCAAAGAAATAGATGCGTGCAATCTGCACCTGCCTCCCCCAAAGTGCCAAAGCGACACAGACTGTCCGAAGACTCTGAAGTGCAGCAACCTCTGCGGGAAAAGATGTGTGCCTGCTGTGAGAGGTAAAGTATCTTCAAACAATCTACCATCTTGGGGGTTTGGAGTCAGTTACTAAGCTCTACTGCTTCCTTTCCACATACAGCACCCAAAAACCTTTGAGTGAGTTGTTGGGATTTAGAAGACCAACATTACAGAATACTACATGAGATAGCATAACACGACATGACATAGCATAACATAACATTGCATAAGATAAGATAAAATGACATGATATACCACAGCATAAAATTACATTAAATAGCATAACATGGCATGACATAGCATAATACAACATTACATAAGATAGCATGACATGACATGACATAGCATTACATAACACTACATAAGATAAATTACATGGCATAACATAACTTTATAATTCTATTGGCCTCACATAATATGATTTCTTTCTCCTGCTGTTCTCATCTTTTTCTTGCTTTGCACAATTTAAGGAGTATATAATTGAGTGCACTTGAATATGAATTAAAAACACAATTCAAAATTCTCGAGTATGAAGAACAAAAACGTTCTATTCTATATTATCTTCCATTATTACACAGTGACAGTCGCTACTGTGTAGTTATGATTCACACTACACTTTCCACAGATTTTGTTTTTTTTTATTTGCCCATCAATGTGGCCTTTTTGGATGAGCATGCGCCAAATTTGGCCCTTGCCTACTGTAGCGAGGTGAGGTCCAGGTAGTTAAACTTCATGCAAATCTGTGCACATTAAAAAGTTTAAGGTGATAGGGAGTCAAAAAATCAGCTTTCCCATTTTAGATCCCATTCTACATTTTGCTCTCAGTTACAACAACTGAACCTATTCACACTTTGAAATTGGACATTTTCTGGGAAAGCATGCTTCTGTAAATCCTTTGAGTAGTTTTTGAGAGATTGACATTTAAAAAACATGCCAGTGAAAGGGTTTGAAATTGTTTTGTATATATTAGCCGTTTGAAGTCACAATTTTGAAAAATAATTTCTGTCAACTAGATTGCCTGATAAAGGGAATAATTTTTCCCTGAAAGGTGATAATCACAATTGTGTTAAAAAAAACACAAAAAAACGAAGCTGTGGAAAAATAATTTCTACAGAAATGGGAGGGCACTGAGAGACGTGCCACACTCCATGTGGGTGCCCATGGCTCTCTGAACCAAGAAAAACGAGGACACATTCAGGAAAAACTAATGCCCAAATTTAGAGAAGGCCTAGCGCCACCTAGTTTCATGTTAGCATCATTTTTTTATGGTGTGTGGAGGTAGGTTAACAAAAACGCAGTGCCCAATTTACAAGGTGTTGCAATGCACGCATTGCACCACTTTGTAACTCTTTGCACCACATTATGCCTCTGCCAGGCATAATGAATGCAAGGGGAGCGTTCCTCCATTAGGAGGCCCAGAAAAGTAGGATTCCCCTGCGCCATTTTTCTCGTCATTTTTAAATTGAGGCACACAATTGTTTATAATGGGCCTCTATGAACTTTAGAGGATTAGTGCCATCATTTTTGGCGCTCATCCTGCAAAGTACCACAATAGCATCAGAAATTATGATGCAATTGATCCTAACGTGCACAATATCATTAATATGGTGCACACATGGTGGCATTAGTGGGAGCGCAATGTGGCACAAGAAAAGTGGCCCTTCATTTAATGAAGCAGCACTTTTCCTAAATCTGGGCCTAGGTGAACTAGTGTAAAAGTTTGATTTTCATACCCGGGCAGGTGCTGCAGGTCAGGCCAAAGATCATACCTTCTGGGCACCCCGTATTGTGCTCATCAAAACACAGTGATGAAGGGTTGGTGGCAGGTTAATGACATAAATAAAATGTTTTAAAAAAAATAGCAATTCACAGAAAGACACACAGTTAAAGGTTGCTTATGTTTCAGTGAACCATGAAACCACTGAAATTTGCTATTTATGCTAAGCGCTGCAGACACGCCATACCTCACACCATATTCCTTGCTGTGTTTTTGGAAAAAAGCTTTAAATCAAACTCCCTCAGCAAACGGGTACACTGGGTGTGGCACATGTTACGATGTGCATTGCCCACATTGCATGCAAAACTGGGAAATGTCAGGCATTCTAAAGGACTCTATATGGGAAGCCGTTCATGTCGAAATTACAGCTCCCCATATAAGACACCTCCTGAAATACACAGCGTGTTGCAAAATGAATATGACGCACGCCAGAATGAACACACTAAGGGGGTTATTCCAACTTTGGAGGAAGTGGTAATCCGTCCCAAAAGTGACGGTAAAGTGACGGATATACCACCAGCCGTATTACGAGTCCATTATATCCTATGGAACTCGTAATACGGCTGGTGGTAAATCCGTCACATTTGGGACGGATTACCACCTCCTCCAAAGTTGGAATAACCCCCTAAGTGTCAATATAAATATGATACCTGGCACAGTGAATCTGACTTGAACCAAAACAAATATGAAACCTGGCAGAGTGAATATGTTACTTAGTAATTAATATGAATAACTCACACTCCGAATTGATTAAGAGATATACTGAAATATATATCATTCATACTGAAATAAATATGGCCCACGCTGTAAACAATAAAGTGATCATTGAAATAAACAGAATATTCATTAAAAAGAATGGGACATTTCTTGACATGACTGACATATGCCAAGAGGAATATGACATACATTGGAATGAATATGACAAATTGAAATGAATATAAGGTACTGCAATGAAAATGTATTATTTTGAAAAGAATATATTGTGCAATGAACATTCCATTTATCAAAGTGAATACGGTTTGCATTGAAAGAAACATGATACACATTGACATGATTATGATATGTGTTGTAATGGATATGATTCATGTTAAAATTAATATGATGTGTTAATATGAATGAGACATCCATTGAAAGGAATATCACACATTCTAAGATGAATAGGACACACATTTAAATGAATATGAGCCCCTTCAAAATTAACTCAACATGCCCGAAACTGAATATGACCAATGCTGAAATTGAAATGAAACTTGTCAAAATGAATATGTTATGCTTTGAAATTAATATGATACACATCAAAATGGATATTACATATATTGAAATGTATAGGACCTATGTTGAAATGGATATGACTTGTGTTAAAATTATTATGACAGGTGTTAAGGTGAATATGACATCCACTGAAATGAATGGCATTAATTGAAAGGAATATGACACATGTTAAGATGAATATGAACCACTTTGACATGAATATGACATCTGGCGAAGTTAATATGACCCATATCAAAATGAATATGACATTCATTAAAATGAATTTGACATTTTTTCAAATGAATATTAAACTATTTGAGATAAATGTAGCATACTTTGAAATGAATAAAGTACATATCAAAGTGAACACATGCCATGTTTAAATTAATATTACCCTGTTTAAATAAATATGGCTTGTATTGAACTGATGTGGATTTGCTTTAAAATTAACATTACATATTGAAATTACATATTCTGAAAGGATATGATATGAACAAAAATGAATTAATTAAAATTAATATTTGTTTTTGACTATGTGCTGCATTTAGTTTTTGCCAGCTTTAGGACTCTGAGCACTTTACCACTTCTGACCAGTGCTAAAGTGCAAGTGCTCTCTGTCTAAATTGAATTGATGATTGGTTTATCCATGATTGGCATATTTTTTTTACCGGTCCCTACTATAGTGCAAGATGTGTGCCCAGGGCCTGTAATTCAAATGCTACTAGTGGGCCTGCAGCACTGATTGTGCCACCCATATGAGTAGACCTGTAAACATGTCCAGACATGCTACTGCGGTGTCTGTGTGGGCAGTTTTAAACTGCCATTTCAATCTGGCAAGTGCACCCACTTGCCAGGCCCAAACCTTCCCTTTTACTGCATGTAAGTCACCCCTAAGGTTGGCTCAAGGCAGTCCCATGGGCAAGGTGCAGTATATTTAAAAGGTAGGACATGTCCTGATAGTAAAATGCTGCTAAATTCAGTTTTCACTATTGCAAGGCATGTCTCACTCACAGGGTAACATGGGGATTGCCTTGAAATATCTTTTAAGTGTAATTTCCCATTAGTAGCAGATAGAGATAGGGGTTTGGGGTCACTGAACTCACAACTTAAAAATACATCTTTTGGTGAAGTTGGTTTTTAAACTGCCACTTTTATAAAGTGGGTATTTTATTGCTTCAACATTCTGTGTCTCTGCCTAGCTGTGACACATCTGGGTCAGGATGACAGTGGGGATGTTTGTGAGTTCACTCTAAACAGCCACCTAAAGGGATCTGAGGTGTGCCATGCATAGCCTGATGGGTCTTCCTGAGCTAGAGTGGTGGGCGGAGCTGACACTTGCACCTAAATAGTCTGTGCTTGTCCTTATACAAAGCAGCCTCCAACCCCCTGGAGTGTGTCTGGGGCCAGGCCAGGAATAGCAGAGTCTTGTGCACTAGAAAGACGTATCTTTTAGGTTTTCCTTCTTCCAAGGCAGAAATGGGTATAAGTACTAGATCTTTGACCCCACAAATGTATGCTGCTTGCTGCTTCTGTCCAGGGAGTGAAAGAACTGGACTTTGCTTTCTACATCCTGCTTCTATAGGTTCCCTAAGGGCTTGGACTGAACTTGCCGCCTGTTAAGAAGTCTCAGGTACATCAAAGACTTCATCTGCCAGCACCTGGGCTCTCTTGCTAAGAGTCCTGACTTGCCAGGTGGTGCCAAATCCAGTTCCTGTGCCCTTGGGAGTGAGTTCTGGTACAACCAAGAAGAAACCATGTACATCGACTCCAGAGCGACTTCGGAATAGGTGCCTCGGTCTGACTCCGTGCAGCTGTAAAGACCTGAGCCGTGGTCTCCACTGAGTACAAAAATCGAGACCAATGTTGCAGGTGCAACACCGCTAAAGCACCTGTGAAGTCCCACCACAGCTTGAGTCCCAAGTGCAGTGTCACTGACGCTCGTGACACCCAACTCTTACTTCACCACAGCACCTGTGACACGCCTTGTGTCTTGACCTGCTGGATTCATCGACCCCACCTTGTCAAAAGAAACTGATGCCTCGCCACTGATGCCCCATCACCTCCTCTGCAACTGTAAGGAACCGATGCCTCACCTCTCCCGCCTAGCAGGAAGGAACCAACACCTCTCCTGCCTAGCAGTAATGAACCAATGCCTCCCTTCCCCAGTAGCAGTAAGGAACCAACACCACACCGACTCCAGTGACGCCTCACTTCCCTGACTCCATGTAGTTTTTGTTTCCTCATTTTCCAGGGTACTGTACCTGGGGTCTGTGCGACTCCGTGACCAGCCCACACTCCCACCCGAGTGGCGTCGCACTATTGGGAATGACTCTGTCAAGACGTCGTGATAGCCTCAGTTGGAGCTATTGTGTTTCTAAGTGCTATACTAATATTTAGGGCCTGATTACGAGTTTGGTGGTCAGGCCGCCAGACTGCCATGTTGGCGGTCCCCAAACAAATGCCGCGCTGGCCGTCCCCAGAACACCATTTTATGATTCATACAGGAAGGACCATCATCCACCAAGCAAAAAAGGCAAACTGGCAAGCAAAAAAGGCAGACCGCCAGTGGCACAGGGGCTTCGATTTAGGGCGGTCTGACCTCCAGTGCCATCAGCACCTGGACCAAACACCAAGCCTACTTCAAACACACAGTTGCCGTGGCAGTCAACCACCTTGGTCCTCGTTCAGCAAAGTAACAGACAAGTGCACACTGGATGAATTCAAAACAACACAGCTGACACACATTGGCCAAGTGGACACACCTACAAAGGACACTATAAAACACACCCCTTCACAAACCACAATCCTTTGTATTGCCACTGTAGCACAGCAAGACAGACCACACATAATTTTGTCCATTTTTTGTGATAAGTCAGCGCTTTTTTCCCCCATCCCATTTTACACCTTTCACACACATCATCTATTTTTTCCCCATATTCACCTGTCTTGTTTAATTAGTCACTTTCATCCCCCTTTGATTTCTAGGCATGTCACGGCCCGAAACCCATAATTTTTAGAGGATGAGTTGAGAGTCATGGTGTATGAAATCATTAGAGTAGAGCCACAATTGTTTGGAGCCTAAGTCCATTACAATCCTCTCAGTAGGGAAATTAAAATGTGGGACAGGATAGCCGATAGAGTGATTGCTGTAGACACCATCCTGCGCACAAAGGAGGACATTAGGAAGAGGTGGAACAACCTCAGGGACAAGGTCATTTCCCTGATCACCAGGAAGCAGCTGGAGGCCAAGGAGACTGGCAGTGGCCCTCACAGTGCCCTGTTAAGACTCTTTTCCTGGGAGGAGAAGGTCTTGGCCATCCTGCATCCTCAGGGCTTGACAGGAATAACTGGGGGAGTAGAGTCTGGCAAGTCACAACACAATGTCACAAAACTGCAATGTCATGCATGCTCACAGCTTAGCTGTTGCCACTGTCTTGTTCATGTACCTCAACAAAATTCAATACCCAGAGTATCTGAGTTGTAACACTGTCAATCTGTATAACATTTCGAGGGCCTTCTATAAGTACTTGCAAATCCCTGGGCCTCTACATCATACAAAGGATTAATGGCATCTGCTGATGCAATCAGACTTTGTCATAGTAAGGGGTGCCATATAGCAGTGGAGATTTCTCTGGGGCCATTGTGTTGTGGATTTTAGAGACATATCTCACAGACAATTTGCACATTTTGTTTACAGTATACATTTCCATGCCAAATATGGAGTATATCTGAGCAACATTAGTACTACCTCCATGACTCCATTGGTACAATTTACACATGGTGAAGTGTGCATTGTTGATATGTTTCCAGTGTGACATGAGTATTTCCATGTCACCTTCTTCAGGATACTGTACTGTTGTCAGGAACATGGCAGGATTTTGGAACATCATTTCTTGTTGTGTTATTGTGTATGTGATGAATAGATGTCTGCATGACCTTGTGTGGGATCTGTTGGAATGAACTTGACATTGGCATACTATTGTATGACAACAGGTAACAGGTATGCTCCACAAGGCAAAACATTGAATGTGATATGGTCTCCTACTTGTTCAATGGTTACTGTGATTGCACAACTTCACCCATGCAATTGGAGTTGTCTGAGATCCTGTTTTTCCTGTGGGCAACTGTTGACAGTTCATGTGGCATGCATGCATATGGTATGGTACATGTAGGAGGCACCTGGATGTAGTTTGTTGCTATGGACTACTTGACATCATGGTAATGTTTGCTAATCACAGCTGATGCATTTGCAGCATCATCCCAGGCAAGTGAATGAGACAGGGTGCAACCAACTGGGGAAGCATCTGGCCACAGTGCCTCCAGTCATGACACCACCAACACGGAGGGATCCAGTAGCCCGGAGGGTGAGGGGAGTGCCACAGAGGACACAGGATTGACCTTCTCATCTTCATATTCTACCTCCAGTGCCACTCCCTAGTGGTGGGGGACCCATCAGGACCTGCTCCTGTACCATCCTTGTCCGCCACCCTCAGTTCTATCACCATCCTCCCTGTTGCTTCCCACCCAGTTGGCCATGCCCACTCACCCAAGAGGGTTGGTGTCTCCTTTGCCCCAGCCACCGCAGCACAAGTCCCTGTTACCCCTGCTGCCCTGAGTGAGAAGACGATTAACCTCCTGAGAAATATCTCTGTGGAGGAGATTGCCATTGTGAATGCCATCCATGGGTTAGCAAGCCAACCTCATCAGACAAATGCTTTCCTAGAAGGCTTTCTATTCTGGCCTAAAGAGATCTTTTCAGGCTCTGGCCTCCTCACTGATGACAGTAATCCACCCCCAATCCTCTCTCCCACCACCTCTCTCTTCCCAATCAAAACTCCCTATTGCCCTACCGGTCCTAAGCACACAGACACATCCGCATGAACCTACCTCAACACACACAAGCAGCAAACATCGACACAAACACCACAAGACACACCAGCATGCATGCACTCGGCATTTACCCACAGACACCACATCAGCCACCATTTCAACAGACACCCCCACCTACCCACACACCACATCCACATACCCACAGACACCACCACAACACCCAGTGACACATCCTCCACACCCACCATACACCCAGACAACAGCTCACAACCCACGGACCCTCACTCCTCAGGAACCATACCCCCAGAGACCACCACAACACCCACAGAGACATCCACCACATCCAGCATACCCACAGACACCACCCGAACAGACACACACACATCCACCATCCCTCATCACCCAGTACCTCCACCTGCCAGCCCCCCTAAAATGCACAAATGCCCACACCCACACACATAATAGACAGCACCCAAACACAGACATACCTCGCAGATGTACACACCCAAGGCATCTACACCCACAGACAAGCCCACCACTCCATCAACCTCCAACTCCCCAATCCCTTCTGATGACCCTACCTGTTTTCCCAAGGAGAATATTCTTTTCGACCTTGCCCTTTCCCCTGTTACCTCCAAACTCCCTCCCAAACTCAAAAGGCCCCCACCTACAGCCCAACCCATCCCTTTGACATCCAGGTCCTCCCCTGTCACGCCTTTTCCCCTGCAAGCACCCACACCCATCCCCCCACAAGGAGATGCCCACCCCTCTGAAGAAAAAGCCCCCCCTCCCAAATCCATCCATCCAAAATATGACCATACCACACATAAGGATGGACTCTGAGGTGCCTGTCTGCCACTTGATACCCCTTCCTGTAGAGGGTCCCTGGCAGTGACTGGAGTCTAGGTTGGGCACAGTAATGTGCATGGACTCACATAGAGTGGCCAATGGCCTTTGCTTTTCAGCATTTGAATTGAATAAACCCAAGCTGTTATTTTGTTGGGAGCACATTTGCCCTACCATTACTTTTCTACCTTTATGTTGTTCCTGAATCACTTGTGTATGTCTACAGTTGTGTGTGTTTCACCCGGATTGCTGATCCAGTTGCTGTTTTTTGCAATATCTGATTTAGTGGGCAGTGCTGGTCACCTAAGACAAGGGCAGGTGTTCAGTGTATGGATATATTGGTATTGATCCAATCGGGGTGTCATTGCATTGTGTTATGTTTGCTAGGGTAAGTATTTCATCTAGTGTTGGCCAATGTCAGCATGTATGGTGTTAGATTTGTCCCCCTGATATGGATTGTACTTTCATCTCATGTGTGGGAGGTAGAGTTTTGTTTGTCCACACATGTAGGGTGTTCAATAGTGGTAGCTTCCTTTGCATTTGATTGACCCTGTGTCCATTTTGATGTTTGTACCTTACAGCGACTTCATCTAGAAGTATGGCCTATGCTGTTGCTGTTGTGTGTGCTTTCTTGACTTGCACTTACACATTTGGCAGATAGGCATGTCACCCTGCTCAAATATTGTTTGTCCCTGAGATATATGAAGGGCCGGTTCCTGTGCAAAGGCAGTTTTAGGGGCATGTGCACCGTGAAATGTGTCCCAGAGCAGCCTCTTCCCATGAATGCTGATGCTGCCATTCCTATTCTGCAGGTATTGTTTGCATTGTGAGATTTGGATATTTGTTTCACAACCTATTGTGCATCCCATTGACCTTCCATTGTGTTCCAATGTGGGTGCTGTATTGGTCCATCAATGAGCAGCACCTGCTGCAGGACGTGTGTGATGGGCTCCATGGTGGCACAGGATGTCTAATACGGCCTGTAGGTGAGTTGCTTCCTTTATTCTCTCCATTTCCAACTCCTGGGTTGTGGTGGTTGGACTGCCACAGTCATGTTGGCAGTATGCAATATCATAACGTTCCCAACGGAAGCACTGGCTCCCTCGGCTTGTTTGGCCGGCCTCGCCACCGCGGTGGTCTGCACTGCCTGGTGGTGCCAGTGGGACATTGGTGGACTTTCCCCTATGGGACTGCCAGAATTGTAATACAGTGGTCCAACAGCCAAGCAGATGGTGGTTGAACCGCCAAACTCGTAATGAGGCCCTTAATCTTTGAAAATGTGTATCTTTGCTTGTGTATGTTGGATTTATTGTTGTTTCGGTCTTGTTTTATTCAGATAAATATTGGCTATTTTTCTAAACTGGTGTGGAGGACTTTTGTGGTGTTTTCACTGTGTTACTGTGTGTGCGTGTAAAAATACTTTGCACATTGTCTGTGAGATAAGCCTGACTGCTCATGCCAAGCTACCAAGGCTTTGAGCAGGGGTTATCCTAGCTGTGTGACTCCCTTGCCCTGACTAGAGTGAGGGTCCCTACTTGTACAGGGTGCAAACCACTGCCAACTAGAGACCGCATTTCTAACACCTCCCTTTACCTCTACCCGCAAAGTGTGTTATTTAGAAAAATACTTACCTGTGTGATAAAGTACTGTGTGCCAAATGTGGAAATACTTACCTGCGTTATAAATTGATGCATGTAATGGATTCGTTGTAAAGGCTGGTTCCTTGTTTTATATTCTGTTAAATGTGTGGTATATTAATTTCAGCTAATTCATTTTAGTACATATCAAACCCTTTGAGAATATGTAATATTACATTTAATATGTAATGTTAATTTTAAAGCAAATCAACATCAGTTCAATGCAAGCATATTCATTTAAACAGGGTAATATTCATTTAAACACGGCATGTGTTCACTTTGATATGTACTTTATTCATTTCAAAGTATGCTACATTTATCTCACATAGTTCAATATTCATGTCAAAAAGTGTCAAATTCATTTTAATGAATGTCATATTCATTTTGATATGGGTCATATTAACTTCACCAGATGTCATATTCATGTCAAAGTGGCTCATATTCATCTTAACATGTGTCATATTCCTTTCAATGAATGCCATTCATTTCAATGGATGTCATATTCACTTTAACACCTGTCATAATACTTTTAACACTAGTCATATCCATTTAATTATTTCATTTCAATACATGAAATATGTGTTTTGCTGTGTATCATATCACTTTCAAAGCATAACATATTCATTTTGACAAGTTTCATTTTAATTTCAGCATTAAACATATTCATTTTAAGACATGTTGACTTCATTTCAGTGAGCTCATATTCATTTCAATGCATGTCATATTCATCTTAGCATGTGTCATATTCCTTTCAATGGATGCTTTATTCATATTAACACATCTTAATTTTAACTTGAATCATATCCATTGCAACATATATCATAATCATATTCATTTGAGTATGACTGACATATATCTCAGTAGATTTCTTATTCAATTCGGTGTGTGTTATTCATATTAATCACTAAGTATCATATTCACTCTACCAGGTTTCATATTTGTTTTGGTTCAATTCAAATTCACTCTGCCAGGTATCATAATTATTTTGACACATAGTACATTCATTCTGGTGTGTGTCATTTTTATTTTGCAGCACGCTATGCATTTCAGAAGGTGTCCTATATGGGGAGCTGTAATTTTGACATGAACGGCTTCCCATAACTCTAATCACTGAAATGCAACTGACCTGTAACTGTGTTTTCTTCAGTGAGTAACTAATGGAAGCCTCCTTTTAACACCTGTTAAACAATCTCACTCACATGTATGCATGCCAAGTGCATAATGGGCACATCACACCACACACGTATTCATTACACTGCCAACAAAACAGTAATAGCACAAAACAGTGTTAAAAATTAAGGAATTCCATACATACAATGTTTTATTCTACTATCTTCCATACAACAGGGGTGTGTCTAACTGGGACTGTGATGAATGTCTGCTGTGATGTACACATATCTTGAGTTACGATGTTAGTAATTTCAACCAGGGCATAACACTGATAAGTCTTTCTCATTTTCTAAGCAATTCTGAGACTTATAGGATGCTTTTCCTACTGAAAAGCTGTGGGTGGGGGCATTGTGTAGTTCGCATGTGAAATCCACAGTTGATTACTTTGCATCATAAAGTCATGAACTATTTCTGCAAATGTTGTTTTATTAACAGAGAAGTCTGGTGTGTGCCCTACAGTTAAATATACCTGCACGATCATTCCTCTTCGCAGAACATGCAACAGTGACAGCAACTGTTTTGGGGTCAAAAAGTGCTGCCAGCATGGCTGTGGCTTTGGATGTATAGACCCTGTGACAGGTACAGTACTAGTACAAGCCTGTCTATGAACAGGGCACAGATTCACTGCTCTGATCCTATTACAGCTTGTTAGATAATGTGATGTTCACACCATAGAGATCTCTTTGGAAACTCCAAGCTGAATACCAGTGGTTCATAACCTAACCTTAAATTTACAAAAGTTATAACAAATGTACTAAGTGTATGCCTCATTAGAGCCTCATTTTGGAGATCGTATGGGCATCGTACATGCTGCATTGCTCATTCTTAAACAGTACTCTTTACCATCCCAAAACAGTTATCAGTAGAAGCCCTGCATTGTATGTGGGGCTCTTGTTAGATGGAATCACAAATGTTTCTTTATTTAACTACACGACTTGCATCTGGTGTAGGATCCTTCTACAGCAATGAAAAGATCTGAACCACAGCAAAGAGTTGTACTATGCAAGGCAGGGAGAAGGAAGAAACTGCCAAATTAAGCGACAGTGCCCAATTCTATATTACAGAATGAATCACATGGCAATCTACCCCACTCATAAAGCAGTGATTCCTTCTCATAAACATGCAACTACCGGCAGAACTCACCTGAGATAAGAGAAACTGCTGAGCAAAAAAGTGACAGCCTCAATCCAGCCCCAATCCAGCCAGCAACGCAGGGCCATTGCACTCAGTCAGCAGTAGAGTTGAATAGGCATCGATCATGTGATGCCCAACAGATAGAGCCATATTGACCTTTGAAGAAGAATCATCACTGATCCGTGCAACCTCATAAACTGGCAAGTGCCCATGCAATAAAAAGAACAAAATATCTTGGAGGGAAATAAGAGAGAATTTTGGTCCAGCACACGTCTTCCCAGTCAATACTGTGCTTTACAAAGAAGGAGGGCTGTTCTGTAAAGAAGCCAGATTAGCCAAACTATGGTAAAAAGGTCCCTTCAGTATCACAGGAGTAGCCTTTATAGGATGCACAGTACCTCACCCACCAAAGCTGTATGCTTCAGTATCAGTTCATCAACATTGTGGGGTCTATGGATCCCCAGACTACTCCTGGTCACAGGTTTATCCTCTTTGTCGGAGGGGAGCTCCAATAAGCAACACAGCCGCCAGGGGGCTCTTCTACAGAGATCTTTTCCTGTCTGTTTGTCTGATGGTGTTCAGTCTGAAAACAATCATTCTTTCGTGCTGTGAGTGCAGATCAGGGTGGTGCCAATAAATAAAATTAACATCCAAATCAATGTTATTCCGGGTGGATGTCCTTGTTAAGGTAAAAATAAGTCTAACATCTGCGATGTGGACTGTCCCAGTGTTCAGTATGTAGCCAAAATGTGTCCTAGAGGGTCAATGGCAATTCATCAGGACCATAGTCAAAAACATCTAATCTACTATGGGGGACAACCCAAGGGGCAGAAATGGTGCCCTCTGTAAGTAACTTAAATACAATGGTTTACTTATATATATATGACATAATCCCCCATTTTGAGGGGTTACGTTGTTTTATGCATTGTACCTGAAAGCTAAACATTACAACAAATAAACAATACATATTAAAAACCTGCAATATTGTTTTGTGCTTTAAAATGTGTACCGTGTCACCAAATTGCACGCACATGTGTGCATGCTGAGGTGGATATTTACAAGAAAGTGGTGCATCAGTCCTGATGTGCCACTCTTCTTGCTTCACCCTTGCCCCACCTAACGACACCATGGTTGTGCCATATTTAGAATGCGGCGCACCCTGGCGGTCGTTAGCACAACATCATCACAATTCTTGACACTGTAGCAGCGCTTTCCTGTACTAGCGTCAATAGCGACAATAGTGCAGCAAAGCAAAGGCAGACCCATGGGTGGGTCATTTGAATGCGTGCCTTGAGCAGGTATTAAAAATGACAGAAAAAATGGTGCAGTGAAATGATGTAAATTTCACTGCACCATTTTTCTGGGCCTTCCTGCACAGAAACACCCCCTTGCATACATTATGTCTGGCGCAGGCATAATGTGGCGCAAGGGGTTACAAAGTGGCGCAATGCGTGCATTTCACTACTTTGTAAATATGGCGCGGGGCAAAGGCAATGATGCTATGGCGGTGCTAAGGTAGCACAATGTGCCCCTTAGTGTCATAGTGGGCACAGAACAGCACACTTAACACAATGACGAATGTGAACTCCTAATGGTTCAGAGTCATGATACAAGTGGTAAGGAAAATATCAGTTGCGTACCCATTTCCCACGTTTTTTTTAGAGCCCCTGGGTACACATGGATGTAAACTCCCCTGTCGCTATAAGCGGATCAATACAAGGATTACTGAAGGGTAATATAGAGGGAAATACTCTTTTGGCAGTTTGAGTTCTCTGATTCACTTATTTGCTAATTTTTAAATCTTTGCTGAGTACCTGCCCACATCCACAAACATAAACATGGGTTGCAGCAGGGTGGTTGGCTTTTTTATGGAGACTGAGGCCAATGCAGATAGCAGTGCATTGAGTCACTGCATGAGTGTGTAACTTATTGATGCCTTTGAATGTTCCAGCGCATCTAGGGGCAGATTTATGGAAAGTGGTACTGCTCCTTAGCCCCTCCCTAACACTACCATGTGTGCACCATATTTAAAATACGTGGCACCATGGCACAGAGTAGGGGGCAATAGCGTAATTTTTTATGACGCTATTGATGTACTCTGCAGGAGTAGCACCAAAATATTGGCCCTACACCTGCAGAGTACATAGGGGACCATTATAAATAATAGAATCCCCCTTTTACCGCCTGCTTTGAGCAGGCGTTAAAAGTGCCGTACAAAATAATGCAAGGAAATCTCTTTGATTCTTAGGCCATTTTTCCGCCCCATCCTAACAGGGGAAGGACCCCTTTGCATACATTATGCCTGGCACAGGCATAATGGAGCACAAAGAGTTACAAATTGGCGCAATGCATGCATTGCACCACTTTGTATACAAGGAGCTAGGATTTTGACCTTGTTGGTCCACATTAGTGTAAACAGAAATTACGCTAATGTGGCACATGGTGGCGCTAGGGGATTATAAATATGACCCCAACTATGTAACTCCATGCACTGAGTTATAAAAACTTGTTCAGGTCTAAAAGGCAACAGGTTGGTATTTTTGAGTGCCATCTTTGAAATGACAAGGGCCGCATGAAAATGCATTTTGGCATATTTATGCTGCTGTGATGTGACTAGAGTGCATTACTTTTTGAAAGTCGGAGGGTATGTGAGTTTCAAGTGCGATTGGAGTAACATAACAAAAAAAAACTGCCCTCAGTATTATACATAAACATCAGTACATGTTGACGCCGTTTCAGCCTTGACCTGTAGCCACTCCATCACCACCCACAACCAAAAGCAATGCATGGCAAGGGGTTGGCTGCCACATGTGGTTGGGTGCAGGGCCTGCCCACAGACCAGGCTCTATGGCCAACCTCTGCCATGCATAGTCTTACACTGTGGTTGGCCATCTGTGTGGAGGGTTGGGTGCTAGACCTGGCCCAGGCCAAAAGGTAGAGATGGGTCATACATGACAAAGGTAGTTAGATTTTAACTTAAC